>NC_134585.1:85775149-86075149 GCF_037038515.1 Microtus pennsylvanicus | reverse complement strand
TGTCTGTAACTCCAGTACCGGAAAAATTGCTACCTTCACACCAATGTACATAAAGTTAAATAAATTTAAGAAAGTAAAAAATCTCAATAATGGCTTTATTTTCAAATGGATTCACTAGTTAAAAGATACAGACCGACTGGATTTAAAATAAACAAACAAAACAGTATCCAACTCTTTCTTTTTTTCTAAGAAATACACTTAGCTGCAAAAATGTCCAAAAACGAGTCAAAGGATGCAAGTCAACCTACTAAGCAATTAAAAGCAGTAAGCAAGCTTGTGAAAGGATTTTCATAATGTAGATTTCAAAGCAAAAGCAGCAGAAGAGCTAAAGAGGACAACTACAGGTTAATAAAGGGAACAATCCATCAAGACGACAGAACAATTCTAAGTATTTTTGGTACTGAATCTTAGAGCTTTCAGTTTCATAAAACAATGAAGGGCACAAAAGGCCACAAAGGTCCTGATATAATAATAATAAGAGACTTCAATATCCCACTCATATTTAGATAGCTATTCCAAACTAATAATCAGCAAAGAAACACTAAATCTAAATTATACCATAGATAAACTGATTTCAATAGATAGCTACAAAATAATTACATCTAACAAACAGAGATCACACATCTTCTCAGGGGTGCATGTAACCTACTCTTAAATTGATCACATCATAGAGCACAAAGCAAGATTCCACAAACACAATAAAGAAAAAAATGTATCTTAAGACCACAGTGAAATCAAACTGGAAAGCAAGTACTAAAGTACTCAGAAAGTACACAAAGAAAATGGACACTAAACAACACACATTTGAATGAACAGGGCCATTGAGGAAATCTGGAAATATATTTAAAAAGTTCTAGGATCAAATGTAAACAGAGCCCATTCAGCCAGAATCTCCCGATATTTTCCTAAAGGGAAAGCTTACAGCTCATTAGCCAGAGAGATCTCAGAAACCCTAATCATCCAACTCAAGATTCTAGAAAAAGAAGAAGCCAAATGAAAATGCACTAGATGGATCTTAAAAGGTTATCAAAATGAACAAACCCTTAGCCAAATAACCAGAAGAGAGACCAACACAATAACATAAGAGGTGAAGGGGAAGCTATAAGAACAGGATCAAAGTCAGGTGCTGGCGGTGCACACCTTTAATCCCAGCACTCGTGAGGCAGTGGCAGGTGGATCTCTGTGAGTTTGAGGCCAGCCTGGTCTACAAGAGCTAGTTCCTGGACAGTTAGGACTGTTACACAGAGAAACCCTTTCTTGAAGAAAACAAAACCAAAACAAACAAACAAAAAGAACAAGATCCAACAATCCTCAAACTTAGATGATTATTAGGAAATACTATGAAAACATATCTTCCAAAAAGCTAGGAAATCTAGAAGAAATAGTTTTCTATACTCATATGAATATCAAAATTAAATCTGAAAGATACACACAATTTTACAATATCAAAGCAAGCAATGGGGGTTAAAACAGTATCTTAGTTACTTTTCTACTGCTGTGATAAAACATCATGATCAAGCAACTTAGAAAACATTTAGTTTTGCTTACAGTTTTGGGGGTTAGAGACCATGATGACAGAGCAAAGGCATAGCAGCAGGAACAGCTGGAGCAGCAGCTGAGGGCTCACATCTTGACCAGCAAGTAGAAGGCAGAGAAAAAGAGAGAGAGCAGGCACTGGGAATTGTGCAAGTCTTTTCAAAACTCAAAACCCATCCCTAGTGACACATACCTCCTCCAACAAGGCCACACCACCTAACCATTCCCAAATAGTTCTAACAACTGGAGACCAAAATTTCAAATATATGAGTCTCTGGGAGCCATCCTCATTCAAACCACCACAAACAGTTCCCCCAAAAGAACAGCTTTACATAAAATGGATTTACTGATGATGTCTGCTCAATTTTAAGGATGATCTAATATTTTTCAATTTGTGCCATAATGTACAAAAGGGAAGAATGTTACAAAGGCAGTTTTAATCTGATATCAAAACTGAATAAAGATACAACAGAAAAAAGAAAACTATAGACAAATTTCTCTTATAAACATAGATGCAAAACTCCTCAGTATGCCTCCAAGTTTAATTCAAGAACTTAGTAAGACTACACATCATGACATCACAAGAATGCAAAGTTAGCTCAACATATACAGAGCAGTAAATATAGTAAGCCATTAAAATATAATTAAAAAAGAAATTATATGATCATCTTACTATATACGGCAAACCCATAGGCAACATTGCAGTAATTCAGGAAAGATAGAGGGCATTTCCTATAAAATCTGGAATGAAACAAGGGTGCCAACTCTCTCCACTCTTATTCAGTATCGTACCTGAAGTCATCATTTATTAAAAATCTAAGGTGGTTCTATTCCACATGGGAAGTAGAAAAACATATGATCTCCTGAGTAAACTGGGAATGTAGGGTTCATGGGAGAGGGCAGAAAAGGAGGGGGCAGAACGGGAATGGAGTGAAGAAAAATATATAGTTCAATAAAAATAATTTAAAAAATAGGAACCACATTTACAATGGAGACAGTCAGATCTCTATGATTGCACAAAGGAGGGTTTAAAAATGGAACAATTAAATGAAGGGACAATGTAATAAACTGGGATTGACATAATGGTAATTATCATTTTGATAATCTTTATTGTCAGTTTGATAATTCTTGGTTTATTAAAACAGATCATACAGATATTAAAAAAATCAAAGCTGGCTTTGGAGTTGGAGAGTGGCTATCATTCTCTAAATCCAAACAGGTTGTTAAATAAAAGTCAGAGTTTCTGTCTCATATCAGAAGCCACATGGTATGGGAAAGAAGGAAGATAAGAATTTAGGTACTACTATTATCAAAACTCTGCTTTCAAAAAATTTTACTTCTCCCGATACATATTTTTGAATATATACCTATATGAATAATGTTTAAGTTTTCTACATTGAACAATAAATTTTCCTGCAGTAATCTTTGAAGTTTCATGGAATCGTTGTGTGGCTCCAATTCCACCTGGTTGATATGATGTCATTATGCTGATAGCACCACCTTAAGATTGGTTTTGGGTTACAAACTGCTCAAGATGAGCAAGCTGAGATGGTGCGCCTTTTTAAAATGTTCTGGCCAGAACTTCAGAAAAACCCTACTAACTACTCAGAGACTATCTGCAGTTGTACCAGACAGTAATCTTGAAACTTAACAATCATTGTAGTTTTCATAGGATCCCTCAGAAATAATAGCACCCCTATGACAGCTGGAAGTCATTCTAGAAAACGACATTCCAAAGTTTGTCCTCAGGGCTAGGGACATTATTAGGGGTTGGTTATAAGGGGTATAGGGTTGGGGCTGGAAATAAAATAGGTTCAGGGATCTCTCTTGGAAAAAAAAAAAGGAATGAATGGGATGGAATAACAGATTAGTGTGAGCTTATTCACACTAATAATAATAGTAAGAATACTTGTGAGCTATTGTCTTTGTATGCATGCAAGCTTAAGTTATTTTGTATATTGATTCAATTTTAGAATATATTTATCATATCACACATACATTTCTACTTCTGAACAAGATACTTATATATACATTTTGAGGTCATTGTCCTCATTTGCTGCACATCTGTTTAAAGATTGTCTAATATTTTAATATGAAGCCTTAGTCTTTAAGCTATTATTAAAAATTATAGGTCAATAGTCATCCATGTTTGTCATACTTAGACTGATCAGGTTCTTTAGATGCATAGAGATTGTATTCCACATAGGTAATCTTCAACCACTTCAAAAAACTGCAGAATATGGTATTTAAATAACTTAAGATTTCCTTGGCGTGAGACACGTTTTCTTCTGGCAGCATCAATCTATCCTGAGAGAATGTTGGGCACCAAAGACACTCAACTTGAAGCTTGTTTTCTTCTTGGCAAAACTGGCCTTAGGGCAAAGAACTGGCCCTGCCTTGACTACTGACCAAATGCACGGTGTCCACACTAGACAAGCAGGATATAAGAAAAAAGACTGCCAAACCTTGCCAAGACAGGGTAAGGCAGTTTTTAAAATTTTCCTGCCTCTGAAAATGGTCTATCAGATACTCTAGGCCTTTGCCAAAGTTGGTTGCTCAAACATTGCAAATGAGACTGGGTGATTGCACAGGTAGCCTGCTGTCTCTCATTTCTTGAACCTTTTGGAAGTTGCTTGGTTGCACTTCCTGTTCACTCAAGTAAATTATCTCCCTTCTCAGGTCTTTGATGGTGTTACTTTCCTCTCATGACTTAGTCAAACCATTTTTAATATAAGACTTAGACTCCTTAAGATAGGATAATTATTGAAACATTTAGCATATGTTTCTTGTTTGATGTTGTTCATGCTGGTTGTAATTCTAATTTTTCTGTATGTTTTTGCCTCTTCTTTTCCCTAGACAATACTTGATATTTGTTCTCATTGTATATAAAATTGTATTAGGCTTAGAACTCTCTTATTTATACAAAAGGGGGAGGTGCTGTGCGAACTCCTTCAACCAATAGTCTTTAAGATACTGGCCCACTTTGGGCATGGTCTCATATACTGTAAATGCAGAAAAAAAGCATGCACGACCCTCTTGACTGTTGGATTTGGTTCCAATTCCCAACACACACAGAGGATCAATACTCTTTCTGTGAATTTATCCCCAGATAAATAATTCTTTGTTTTCTCCATTCCAGGCTATTGTGGAACTCTTTTTGTACACCAAGAATGGAGCTCTCAGTTCAATCCTCAATACTCTCACCCCCATCACAAAAAGGCAGAAAGGAAGGATTCATGACAGGATGTCTGTTTCATCAACATGTAGGGCTTTCTACTATATCCTGACAGCCCAAGATGTGCTGAACTACATTTACTAGAATCAGGAAGGCTCTACAAGAAAGTGACTAACGAAACTATAGAAAATGAAAATTAGCTCCTAAGAAAGGAGGACTTCTAAAAAATGTAAAAGCTGCCTAGCTTTTAAGACAAAAACCACAGAAATTAAAACATAAAAAAAATTACTTCAAAAACCATTTTTTAAAAAGTATTGCTACCAATACTACCAAGAAGAAATGAATCCATAGTGGCTTTGTAGTTAACCCCAATGGGTTAGAATTATGCACCCAAAATAAAAAGTAGCAAAACTGTTCCAATGCATACATTTCATAAAACTGCAAAATCTTTTCTCACAGAAGTAAAATAACCATTATTTAAGCAGCTGTTTCCAAGGTGCCTGCTTACTAGCAGCAAGGAACTGTCTATACAGTGGTCTAGCCATAGGGCAGGATTTCTTTCTGGTTCATTCATTCACTCTTCATTCCAATTTCTTCTAAATACATAATATATTTCCTAAGAGGGAAGTCTAATAAGTGAATTTAAAGTGGGACCTAATAATTTTACACTTTAATTCATTACTTTTGAGTGTATTCTTAAATTTCTAAACAAACATGATGTTGCCAGGCCTCTTCCACAAGAAAGTCCCAGAGCACTGGCAATCAACTTTTTAGCATAGGACCTACTGAAAGCATGAAGAATGTTGGTGGCAACACCTCGATACACTACTTTGTACCCTTTACATGTTCTGTTAAACAAAGCTTATTTTCTGGCCCTTCCAATTTTGAACTCTAGTAACCCAGACCTTGACTCAGCACATTAATCTGATCTTTCATGTCCCCGACCTTATTTCTGGCCCCAGCTTAGCTTAACGCTTCAAATGCCAATCAGCATCTTCATTAATGATCATGAACTTGATTCTCAGTCTGATAGTCTGCACTGTCTACAGCACAAAGGTCTAGTAACGTAACTGCTCTAAAAAAAAAATAAATAAAACGATGGCTACATCATTCAAAATGACTTGTGAGGAAAATATAAAAGAAACAACATCAAGGCTTTGACAAAGAAAGATGAATTCCTAAAAGAAAATGTGCAGATCCAGGAAAAAATACGAAGGAATGAAGGAAATTATTTTACATATCAAATGTCATTAAAACAATGGGCTGTAGTCATAGCTCAGTTGACAGATCACCTGTCTAGCATACATGAAACCCTAGGTTTAAGTCTCTCACTATGTACCGGGGTGTAGTGATACATACTGGCAAGCCCAGTGTTTGGAAAATAGAGACACAAGGATCAGAAGTTCAAAGTCATCCTTAGCTACATAAGAAATCTGAGGCTAGCCTAAAATATGTGTGCCTCTGTCTCAAAACCAAGCAACAGAAAGCAATAAGTACATATTTTTAACTTACTGTTTTCTTAAACTTACTAATATTGAATGTATGTGGTACAAGTGTGTCAAGACATGTTTGTGGAGGTCAGAGAATGGACTTCAGACATCTGTTCTTTCCTTCCACTGTGGGTGCCATGGGTAGAACTCAGTTTGTCTTGCTCACACAGAGCACATTCATTTATTTGCCAAGCCATCTCACTGGCCAGTTTGCTCTACTTTAAAACCGAGCTCCTCTGTAGCATCAGACTTACTCAGTGATAGTCAAGTTGATATCCTACCTGATTACAGATGGGGAAAATCCTGTCAATTAGAAACACTTTGGCTTTGATTAATCCTAATCAAGGAAATGGCATTTAAATTTATCTAAAATGAAATGCAAATCATCTGAAATGAATGGGGCCATCTGGACGACCTAAAGTCACCTTTATGCAGGTGAATCCAATTTGGATTTACTTTCTTGAATTAAACATCAAATACTCTTATTTTCTCTGTAACATTTAACATTACTTTATATAAATATTATTTGTTTGTTTACTTGTTCATTTCTTCGTTCACCTAACTAGAAAATTAACTCCAATGACTTCTGGGATCTTAACTGCTTTGCTCAGCATTGCATTCCTAGTACTTATAACAGCTCCCAATATATACACTTCCAGTAATGTCTACAAATAATGAACTCTTGAAAAATTAGAAACCATAAATACCAAGTCTTTCAAAATGTATGACTGCCCAAAGATTGATGTTCACAGTAATAAAAGGGAAGAGTTGGTGATAAATGAAACTAGAAATCATTTGACTAGGAAAAAGCAATCACAGGACATTTAAATCACCAATCAATGCCTAGACAGTTCCCAAATCTGTCTCTTTCCTTGATGATTCTGAAATAATTTTGGTTGTTGTTCTTGTTTCATTTTACTTTTGACAACAAAACAAAAGGTTCCTTAAGAAAATAACAGTATCTCCATACTGTACCAACTACAACCTTACAGAGTTTCATTAGAATTCTTTTTTCTTCTTCCAATGGAGATGCCTAAGAAAGGATGATACATAATAAGAACAAAGTCTTGTTTCTGGGTCCTTATTAGGGAAAAGGAGAACAAGCTTCAAAGTAGGAAACATGCAGCTATAAAGAACCAACTGGAAGGTTGCAAAATCTAAGCTGCCATGTACATGCTGGTATTTTCACCTGGTTCTTTTTTTTTTTTCCACTGAGGACAAGACAGACAGACAGACAGATGATAAATGACAGATAGATAGATAGATAGATAGATAGATAGATAGATAGATAGATAGATAGATAGACAGACAGCTAGATTGATAGATACATACATACATACATATATACACACACATAGACAAACTCTAGTAGGAATGAAAATGTCACATATGAATTTTTCCATCATTGATAAGCAACCAATTTTAGGGAGAAATATTCAAGTGAGGGAAGAAAATTTCTGATTTGATAATGCCCAGTATAATGTTTAGTATCTTAAATGGCAACACTATTATAAAATACAGCTGAGAAGTGTTTGTAATTTTTAGGTTTGTTTTTGGCATTTAATACTGGAATTTATAATGTTATAAAGATAATTATAATAGCAAAGCAAAATTAACAATACTATCAATTACTAACATTCAAGCAACTCAAAATTAACCATAATTTTCTTCAGTCCTTACATTAATCACATTACAGAGTATGTTAATCAGCTTTTCATCACTATAAGAAAATTACTGAGGACTAGAGAGATGGCTCAGGGGTTAAGAGTGCTGCCTTCTCTTCCAGAGGTCCTGAGTTCAATTTCTAGAAACCACATGTTGGCTCACAACCATCTATAATGAGATCCGGTGCCCTATTCTGACATACATGCATACATACATGCAAAACACTGTATATCTGAAAAATAAATCTTTAAAAAAATTACTGAGATAATAAACTGTTGTGGAATTTTTTTTGTACACTGTGAAGATGTGTCACTTAGATTGGTTTAATGAAAAGCTGAATGGCCAATAGCTAGGCAGGATTTGGGGGTAGAAAGGATGCTGGGAAGAAGAAAATAGAGTTGCCAGCAAACAATAAGGAACAATTCAAGAAAAGAGGAAAAAGCCATGAGTTGTGTGGCAACTTGAGAATAAATAAAAATGGACTAACTTAAGAGCTAGTTAGAAAGAAGTCTAAGCTATCAGCTGAGCTTTCATAACAAATAAGAAGTCTCTGTGTTGTATCGTTTATTTGGGAGTGGCTGGGAGAACAGAGAAAAACTAGTAATAAAATGGCATACAATGTATGGGCATGTATTTCCACACAAGACCTGAGAAAGCTTTAAAAAAGTTTCCAAACACAATCCCACAGTCTCTCCTGAGGGCAGTGGTACAAAGACATCTCTCTGAGCCACCGCTTGAGGGCTTGCACTGACAGGACACCATGAGTTAAGCTGTTCAGCAGTTTAAGGTTTTGCTCATGCTACATAAAAGGTTACAGATATGAAGTAAAGCAGAGTCAAACCTAGAGAGGTTACAGTATGTTTAACAATGTGCATAGTTTTAAAAAGAAAAGAGCATAAATAGTCATAAAAATAGTTTAAAATAATAGAGTAATATAGTGACATTTTATTTGTGTTTTAATAAATAAAGTTTGCTTGAATATCAGAGTGCAGAGCTAAGCCACTAGAGGCCAGAGAGTGGCAGCACACACCTTTAATCCCAAAACTCATGGCCATCCTGGGCTACACAAGATTGAATCTGTCTAAAAAGAGAAACAGAACTCACACAAAGGTGTTCCCAGCACTCAAAGCACTAGGGAGGTAGAGACAGGAGTGATACGGCTTGGCAGAGAGAAGTATAAAGTGCAGGAGGAGACAACAGCTCACTGAAGTCTGAGGTTTGGTGGAGAGCATTGCAGTCTACAGACATGCTGATGACAGGGTTGCCCCTTTGAACCTTAGTAGAGGTAAGAACTCTCTAGTGGTTTGGCTGCTTTGCTTATCTTCAGCTTGAACCCCAATATCCATCTCTGAGTTTTTATTAGTCACACTACAGAGGAAAGTCTTCAAAGAAAAAGTAAAGTAGTAATAATAATAAAAGAATAAGCCATGTAGAGATGAGGGTGGGATAAAGTGAACTGGCAGAAAGAGGTCTGAGAGATGAAGAAGTAGCATGAGAGAAGTGTGAGAGAGTAAGAGTAAAGAGTGAGTGAATGGTGTGGAAGAAGGGTGTGAGTGTGCGTGTGAAAGAGCTGTGTGAAAGGGCTCTGCTACACAGAGGAGCTGTGCATAGGAACTGTGTAAAGTGCTGTACAGTGAGAGAGATGTAAATGAGATGTATAGCTGTGGTTGTGTGGAGATTTGTAACTGTGTAAAGACAAGGAAGATGAAGCTGTCTAGAAAAAAAGATGTTGAAGAGGAATGTATGTAAAAGAAAGGTGTGTAGCCATGTGAAAATAGATGTAATTGTGTAAAGAGACATATGGCTATGTAGGAGACAGATGTATATATGTAAAGAGAGATATGTGGCTGTATGTAAAGAGTGTGGCGACAGAGATTTTCAGAGAGGATTTTTAAAAAATGAAGTAAAAGAGAAAGTTTCCATCAGAAAGTGTATGTTTCCTTATTTATCCCTCAGATAGAAAAGTCTAGCCCTTGCCATATTTGTGGATTTTTTTCAGTCACCAATAGGTAATATTATATCCTTCTTGGGTCTTTGGTAGAATTGAAGACTACATAATTATCGTTTTCTTTAGTTATGATAGAAGGTTAATTAGGTACAAAACTTTGGACTCACCAAGGTAGGATTAATAATGGAATATTTTCTCTAAATTTGCCAAACACGAATGGACTGGATATTGTAAATGTAATTATTACTTGATAATTATTCTTATTGTATATATTCTTATTGTATAACATATTGTCATTTGTTAAAGTTAATACCTTTCCGTTCTATTTAGACAATACATACCTGATAGTTGCTCTTACTATATGGTTTTATTATGTTAGAGTTAAAACTTTTCCTTTTTATTTAGACCATAAAGGGGAAATGCTGTGGAGTAATCTTTTTGTACACTTGTGAAGATGTGTCACTCAGATTTGTTTAACAAAAAGCTGAACAGCCAATAGCTAGGGAGGATTTTTGGGGTAGAGAGGATGCTCAGAAGAAGGCTGCAGAGTCACCAGCAGATCCAGAGAACATGCAGGCAAGAAAAGAGTTAAGTCACAAGTCATGTGGTAACACGTAGGTAAATAAAAATGGGTTAAATTATGAGAGCTAGTTAAAAACAAGTCTAAGCTATCTGTTGAGCTTTCAAAATTAATTTAAGAAGTCTCTGGTCATTTATTTGAGAGTTGGCTGGTGGGACAAAGAAAGACTAACAACATAAACTTTATAAGGAAAAGATTGATTTTGCCACATAGTACCAGAGATTTCAGTCCATGGTCACTTGAGCCTATTATCTTGAACCTGTGGTGGCACAAAACACTGTGGCAGGAAGATAAAGTGGGGAAGACCTATTCACCTCCTGCAAAGAAATTAGCCGAAAGAGACGGAGGGGACACAGTGCCTACATGCAGCTCACGAGCACACAGCCATTGCCACAGTTGCCTTGCAATAGATCTCACCTGTTCCAGGCTGGGGACCAAGCCTTTAAAATGTGTACCTCTGCAGGGAAGACAACAAGACCTTACAATACAAAGTCCTGTGACCACCATCTTACAGATTAGAGAACAGTTAACAGATTAACAGTTTCTACTGTTAAGAATTTGCTCACAACTATGACAGAGTAAGAAGAAGAGCCAAATTCAAACCTAAGCAATTTAACAAACTGAAACTCATAGTAACTTGTAGATTCTAGACAAATCCTTACCAAAAAGTGATGAACACAGGGCAAAAGCACGATGTCTGCCAACGTGAAGTACAGGCCTTCTGCAAACACATGCTCCAGAGGCGGAAGGTCAGAGGTTTTTGCTTTCCTGATGTCAGAAGGCTCCCTGTTGGTAGCAGCTGTGTCTTGTACTGTGAGCTTTGAGAATGCCACTTTCAGTTCTAGACTCTTGGATGAGCCAGCCAACTCTTTGCATGGTTGCTGTGCACCAGCATTGTCCCTTGCTTTTCCCTTGCTAGATGGCGGCTTGACTCCAGCAGTCTTCTGTTGCTTCAGCTTCTGTCTGCGGAGTTTGTCATCATTGTGTACTCTGACAGGCTCACTGAGTTTTCTCTCGAGCTGTAGGATTTCTTCAGGGATAGCTGGGGGCTGGTCAGACGACTCTTGGAGAAAATTCTCAACCGCCAAAGGGATGGTAAGTTCACAAAGCCTGGTCCATTGACTAACCTATAAGAAAAACAAGACATGAGCAGTTCACTCGTCTCCACATATCCTGAAGAAAATTAGCTGTTATTGGGAAATAAAAGTGGCTTGGAGCCAGAGAGATGGCTCAGCCATTCAAGGCTAGGCACACAACCAAAATACGAGAGGGGTTTAAATAATTTATGTGATTGGTTAAAGCATTCATGGGCTTGGCTTCTATGCTAGATCAGAAAACATTACAATGATTTAAAAAATTGATACTTTAAATGATTCAGCTGTGGTATTCCTGTATCTTTTTATTAAATAAGTCATTACTTCCCATGGTGGTTTGAATGAGAATAGGCTCATGTATTTGAATAGTTGGTCCACAGTTTAGTACAGCTATTTGGAAAGGATTAGGAAGTTTTTTCCAAGACTGTGAAAGACTTTGGACTAAGAAAGCAGCTGAATGCTATAAGAAAGGCTAAACAGGCCATTCTAGTAGGAGCTTGGAAGACAATAGTGCTGAGAACAATACAGACTATGAAGGCCCCAGCTCAAAAGATTTCAGAGGGAAGCAATATTAACAACATGTCTAGAAACCATTCTTGTGGCTGCTTTTTGCCTGTGTCCTAAGAATCTGCTTGAGGCCAAGATCAAAAACACTGATGACAACTTATGTTGAGGAGGATGTGGGGTAAAGAGACCATTGCTGGTGGGAGTGCAAACTGGTACAGCCCCTTTGGATATCAGTAAGGCAATTTCTCAGAAAATTAGGAAACCACCTTCCTCAATACCCAGCAATACCACTTTTGGGTATATACCCAAAGGATGTTCAATCATACCACAAGGACCACTATGTTCAGAACAGCATTGTTTGTCATAGCCAGAACCTGGAAACAACCTAAATGCCCCTCAATCAAAGAATGGATAAGGAAAATGTGGTACATTTACATAGCAGATAAAAATAATGGCATCTTGAAAATTACAGGCAAATGGATGGATCTAGGAAACACCATACTGAGTGAGGTAAAGCAGATCCAGGAAGACAAATATCATATGTACTCACTCATAAGTGGTTTTTAGACATAAAGCAAAGAAAACCAGCCTACAAATCACAATCCCAGAGAACCTAGACAACAAAGAGGACCCTCAGAGAGACATACATGGATATAAATTCCATGTCATTGTATGTTGGAAGTACATAAATTGCTTTTTGATTTTAAATGTGGTTACAATTAAAAGATTGTCTAAAAGTGTCAGAAGAAACTTTGGACTTTGAAATAGTATTACCACTGTGAAAAATGTGGAACCTTTTGAAGTTGGAATAAATACATTTTGCTTTATGATATGACCAGAAGCCTGTAGGGGCTAAGAAGTAGAATGTGGTAACTTAAATTAGAATAAGCACATAGGCACATATATTTGAACACTTGATCCCCAGTTGGTGAAACTGTCAGGGAAGGCTTAGGAGGTGTGGCCTTGTTGGAGGAAATGTGGCTTTGCAGAACAGTTTCGGAATTTCAAAAGACTCATGTCATTCCCTGTAAGTTCTCTGCCTTGAAGGTGTATCTGAAAATGTGAGCCCTTGGCTACTGTTTCAGCACCACACTTGCTTGCTGCCATGCTCTCTGTCATGATGGTCATGAACTCTAACCTTCTGAAACTGCAATCTCCAAATAAACTCTTTCTTCTATAAACTGTCTTGGGCGTAGCATCTTAACAAAACAGAAAAGAAACAAGGACACCCCAAAAGCCTTTAAAACTCTTCAGGGCTTAAAAGGCACTATGACTTGTGCTCTTACACACACACACACGGGGGGGGGGGGGGAAATTATATATATATATATATATGTATGAACCCCATGTTCATATAGATATATGAACATTTCCTTTAAAGAACACACACACACACATATATATAAACATTTCTTTTAAAGGTTCTCAATATAACGAGGGCAGGACGGGAGATATTATTTTAAAACAATGTATCTAAACTTCATAAAATACACCCTAAATTTTTATTGTTTGGTATTGCCCTATAAGAATGACATAAGTAAAGAACTCTTTTAACTCTATGATAATTAAAAACAAGAAGTTAAAGTCATGTTGGAGTGAATGTTACTACTTATAGCTATAAATAACAGAAGAAACCATATACTTACTTCTGCACAGGCTTTCAAACAAGTCTTTTTAAAACCCAGAAGTTCCAAAATTTCCTTTCGTGATGGCTCAGCTTCATAGGATTTCTGGATTATGTGTCTCAGGACAACAGCAAGTCCTGCTCTACAGAAAACGTCTGGTTGTTCTACCACCGCAGGCAAACAGCAATTCTGGACTATTGGTGGGAGGGACTGCCTTGAAATAACCTGTATGTCCAGATCCTGGGACAGCACCTCTCTCAGGAGTGAAGTGTCTGCATTTTCTTCAGAGAGGACTAAGCAAATAGTAAAGACCTTGCAGTCACAGTACGATAATAGAAACAGAGCTACAGAGGTATGAAGAGGAAAGATGCACCCTTCTGTTTGGTGAGAGTACTCCAGGTACAGAGATTCTTCTGTAGGACTTTTCTTAATGCCTTTCATGTTCTGTTTTCATAGGGTCACCTGTAACAAAAATCAAAAGTTATAGGCCTTCAAATATAACAAATTAGAAGCTAAAAGATAAGTGTTTTTTTAAAAAAATAGTAAGAAATTATATCTAAGAACTTTTACTTCAAAGATGAATGGCTTTCGAAAGGAAACTTTTCCCCAGTCTGCGTAAGCATTTGTAGTGACATATTTGTTCAATGTTATTTTTAGTAATGGCTTTAAGATGCTCTGTAATAGGAAGCACTTGGTACTCCTTTACCACCCCTCTCCTCGCCAGTCTTTTCTGCATCTCTGGGGTACAAATACAGAACCATTTCTCACCCTTTGCACTGCTTCTGACTCACTCTCCCTCCACCTCTCCATCCCCCACATCAACTTATTCTGTTAAAAATGAAGTTCTGCCACTCAGTTCAAATCCTGTAGTATCTTTCCATCCTGCTAAAATAACAGACCTTCTACAGTGCCCAACACAGATCGTGAGATGATCGTTTTATGTCTCTTGAGTTTGTCTCTTTTTTTTTTTACATTGCTTACTAAAGCAAATCAAGATTCTCCCAAACTGTCTAAACTCCAACTTCAAGATCTTCATACTTGGTGTTTCCAGAACACAAAGCTCTGCTTCAGATATTTAATAATAGGCAGCATCTTACTAAAATGTTCTTTAGCTACTTCTTATATTATAAACCCCCATCGACTTAGGCCCTTTACTTTGCCTTCTACGCTTTAATTCCTCCACAGCACTTAGCACCAGAAGACACTATTTATTCAACATGTTATGTTTCTATTAGACTATTAGCATATTCTGTAAGAGTACTTTGTTTGCTGTTATACGTAAAATAGAGCCTGGTAAACATTTGTATGTAACAGGTATTTGCTGAAGGAATGCATGTATGAATATACACCTCTAGTGTTTAAAAATGTGTATATGGAGGTAAAATTTCATTAAGGCTTCTGTCAATCATGACTCTTGGCTTTTTTTTAAATTTATTTATTTATTAAGGATTTCTGCCTCCTCCCCGTCACCGTCTCCCATTTCCCTCCCCCTCCCCAGATCAAGTCCCTCTCCCTCATCAGCTCGAAGAGCAATCAGGGTTCCCTGACCTGTGGGAAGTCCAAAGACCGCCCACCTCCATCCAGGTTTAGTAAGGTGAGCATCCAAACTGCCTAGGCTCCCCCAAAGCCAGTACGTGCAGTAGGATCAAAAACCCATTGCCATTGTTCTTGAGTTCTCAGTAGTCCTCATTGTCCGCTATGTTCAGCAAGTCCGGTTTTATCCCATGCTTTTTCAGCCCCAGGCCAGCTGGCCTTGGTGAATTCCCGATAGAACATCCCCATTGTCTCAGTGTGTGGGTGTACCCCTCGCGGTCCTGAGTTCCCTGGCCCAGATATAAGCACATTCTAATTCATAAACCACAATTCAAAAATGGACACTAGATGGCACTCTTTAAAAATATTTAGAAGTACCTAACCAGAAGAGGGTGTAGTAGAGAAAAAAAAATGTGTGCATGTGCACTGGGGGTGCATTTGTAGAAAGGTACAAAAGAACCATGAAAAAGGCATTTTACATATAAGCTATAAATTTGATTCACTGTGAGTACTTACTAATGTTAAATGTCAAGAAAATACAATAGAAATACTTTCCCTTGGTGAAATCAGAAAAATTAATGAGCTGTCCAAAAGAAAATGCAAAGTAAAATCTATTTCTTAGTGTTTTCTTTACTACAAAATTAGTGGCTTTTGTTCTCCCCTACCTTGGAGATCAAAATGTTGGTTAATAATTGTGGAGTTTAAAAAAATTACGCTCCCTGGGCAATTTCTCCTCATTACTCACTAGTATAACTGTTAAATATTAAACATTTAACAAACCTGTACAAATTTGGTGGATGTTTTGGCTTGTACTGTTTTAAGGAGCAGAGCATAGTGTTGGCTTAAAGTTTATAAATATCAAAGAAATTCCCTTTCCCTTCTTTTTCTCCTTTGATAACTCCCTAGCTACATGATGAATTTTAAGACAGACCCTCAAGAGTCAATTTCAGGGTCCCCAAGGTGTCTAGAGCACCGCTTGCATTGCCCCTTATTAGATTTCTGTCAAGCACAGACCTGTCATTTGCTTTCTCAATCCTAGCATATGCCATACTGTAGTCACTGAAAGGAAGTGACCGTAGACAGAAACAAACTTCAGGAGCTGAACATATCCTACAGAATATGCATCTATCTCTTACGTCAACACGATTGGGAATTTGCACGAGGAATAAATAATTCATCACTTAGAAATATCTTCAAGGATATGTTTAAAAATGGTTGTATTAAATCATAGATAATAGACTTAGACATTTTGCATTTTAATATATCTTAGCATTGACAAAATATTTAATATACTGCTAAAATTGGTAGAGCATGCCTTTAAGACAGAGGCAGCAGACCTCTGTGAGTTCAAGGCCAGCCTGGTCTACATAGTGAGACCCAAGATAGTCGGGATCATGTAGAGAAAATCATATCTTACCAAAAAAAAAAGTTTCAAATTTTTTAAGACCTCACCCCATTTTATGTTCGTGTGTAAAGGTCTAAGGAATCAGGGAGTGAGGAAAAGGGGAAAGAGAAAATGAAGAAAAAAAACATTAAAAAGGGCTGGAGAGATGGCTCAGAGGTTAAGAGCACTGACTGCTCTTCCGGAGGTCCTGAGTTCAATTCCCAGCAACCACATGGTGGCTCACAACCATCTGTACTGAGATCTGGCGCCCTCCTCTGGCGTGCGGGCATACATAGAGGCAGAATGTTGTATACATAATAAATAAATAAATCTTTAAAAAAAAACATTAAAAATAAACATACTTCTTCATCAGTCAGAATTTTAAGAATCAACTGGAATGTTTTGTGTTCAAAATTCAAGTCAAGATCTTTGGCAACTCAATATTACATAATAAATTACACTCTGTATGACAGACCAAAAATCATGTTACACAGCAAGACATTAGCGTCTTGTGTATTTTCTTCATTAAAAGTATTAGCTAGGTATGGTGGCTCATACCTTTAATCCCAGCACTCAGGAGGCAGAGGCAGAAAGATCTCTATGAGTTCAAGGCCAGTCTGGTCTATGTAGTCAATCCCAGGACTCTTAAACAAATAAACTGGGATTAAACACTGGCTCTGACTCTCAGGAGCTATACACTTTTCCTTCATCTCAGTTATGAAATGAGGGACGTAGCAACATCTTCCTTACACTGTTGCTATGGTAACAGACAATGGTCACACGGGAAGCCCCTAAGTAAATTCTAGCTACTTTATTTTGCTTTAGGCCCAGCTACAGATCAAACCTGGGGCCTCACACGTGGTAGGTAAGCACTCTGCCACCGAGTCACACCTCAGCTCCTACTACTTATTAATAATTTAGTCACAAACTCTTTACCTAGTGACACTACTGAAATGCATAAATTTTAATGAAAAAAATTCAACTGATGCTTTTCATTTTCAAATTTCTTCCCAGGAAATGTGTGGACTGTGTTGAACTGAAAAGTGTTTTTCCATAAACATTGAAAATTTGGCACTAAGGATTAGACCCAAGGTGTCATAAAATGGTGGAATAGAAATGGAAAATTCTTAAGTTGATATACATATTAGGAGACTGCATTAGACAGAATAAAGCTTGACAAAGTTAAGTATGAACATTTACATATTTCTCTCAAATACTGAAATGTTGATACCTGTTCAATGTTTCTCCACCAGAGAATGTTCAATACACTGACTGAAGAACTTATGTTTCAGTCTTCCCACAAAGCAGCACTATTTGTTACAAGCCCCACAGCACTCTATTACAATACAGATTTTTTAAAAAATGCCCCTTCACAGATAAACAGCCAACCACCTCTAACTAAAAATCAAAAAACAGAAAAAAGAAAAAGAGATGAAGCGTTTAGAGTTCATTACATCATGTAGGATGATAGTTCAGAGGCAATTAGCTCATGATTAAAATTAGCAATTTTCTTAGCAGGGCAAGAAATTTTTATAAAATAAGAAATGTTTGGAAGTGAAATGCTTACTGAAATCTCAGTTACGGAAGAAGCATATTATCTCTCTGGAGATTCAAAGAGGTGTCCGTTGCTATGAAGTCATAAATAAAGCTTGCAGCTAAATCTGACCTGTGGTTAACACAGATTGACAGCATGAAGTGTAAACATGTTGACAACATCGGCAAGCCTGAAAATAAAAATACTGAATTATCTCAGCAAACAATACTTATTTTAGGATACAAAGCTTAAACTCCTGCAACCCAAGAAGTGACCATAGCAGAATTCAGTAAATCATTTTAAATTTAAGGATGAAAGCAACGCATACCAGGTAACTGTGAAAACTACACTGTCACCTGGTTAGTCCCAGATGTGCTAATGTCTGCCCAATTATTGCTATTAGTAGGACCAGCTGGCTTATTGTTGTTTGTGCTCATTTCAAATTGTGTCCTGCAGAAACAAAAGCTAGAAGGAATAATAGGATTAAAACCACACTTCATAGGGCCACAACCACAAAGCTCCTTTTGGCTTTGTTTAAAGTAACAAATGTATAGAAGTATCCTTTCCACTTTTCCCCTCCTTCTGTACACCACTACATCCTTTCTCCCCTCCCTTGAAAGACCATCTCTCCACGGTCCCTTACTAAAGGTTTTTTTCTTTTGTTTTTAATGACATAAAACAATGTTCAAACCTCAAATCTTATGTTTGAAGTTAGGCCTCTTAAAATGAAGCCTTCAGGTGCAAATAAAATACAATTTCAAGTAATGAAGAATACTGAAGGCAATCACTTTCGTAGTGTATGCTCCCACAAAGCAAAATCCCTCATATAGCTTAATGTTTGGTCTAGTAAATATGACAACAAATCAGTTGTTATAACAGTTTATTCTCGTGGCATTTCAGTGACCATATTTACATGTTTAAAATCATCACAGTTGTTGCTAGTTTCTGTATTCTTTCCTCTAAACACCCTTTTTGTAGAAAAGCACAAGATAACTTGACAAACGCCACATTCTTTAGCAATAATTTGGTAAAAGATACATTAGTCTCTTTCTTTCATTTTGACCTTAAGGATTTGTGACAAGGAATCTTGCGGTGGACCTAACGGGGGTGGGGGGAGAGAAGGGGGCCATATAATTCAACCAAGCAAAGTTGGGGCGGTATGTGTTTGAGTATTCATTATTTAAGCCAAAGCAATTTTCATGCAAGCTCATCTCATATTTTCTGCTCAAGTTAATAATTGAAGAGAAACGCTTGCTTTGATGGGGATAGTATAAGTCAACGTCCCCAGATGCAGCAAATCCGTTGGCGTAACTGTGAAACAGTATCCACTACAGCGACCAATCAGGAAAGGCTGCAACGGAAGTCTTCTCTTTGGGAAAAGTTAAAGTGTGCTCCAAGGGGTCTTTTCCCTGCACCTAACTGCAAACGACCACCCAAACCCCTACACCGCGAAGCTGCCCTGTTCCTTTACCCACGCAGGATGACCGGAGGTTGACAGGCTGGCAGCAGAGTGGCCCACGCGTCACTCGGGGGCGCGGCGCGAGGCCCTCCACCAGCACCTACGCTACCAGTCTGCGGCACCTGCGGGGCTGGGGAGACTTTCCCGGGTCCCACCTCGCCCCCAGCCCCGCCGACCCCTGAGGGACAGCGCGGTCCTCGGGGCCTGGAGGGGCCGCGCAGCCGGAGCGCCCTCTTTACCTGGTCGCAGAGGCGCGGCCAGGCAGGGAGGGCGCGAGAGCGTATGGGCGACGCGGGCCGCCGCGCCTTCCCGCCCAGCTCGAGCCGGGATCCCGAGGCTCCTTCTGGAAGCCGCGGCCTGAGGAGCACTCGCCTCCAGTGAGGGCCCGAGGGGTGGGGAAAACTAGAAATAACCAAGAAGCAAATGTGTCTGGAAAGCCCCCCGCCCACCGCCATTCATAACCCGGCGGACCGGAAGAGGTGGCGCGTCACTTCCTGCTGTCTCCCCAGGAAACGTTCCCTCCCGACCGAGTTGCGGGAACCTTTGTTTCTCGCTGCGGATGCCGGTTAGGGCGGGGACGGGTTCGAAAAGAGCTGCCGAGCACGGACAGAGTGGCGGGGCGGAGCGGTGAGTTGTGACGAGGGTTCCCCCCGCGTCCTGGCGCCGCGGGGACGCTCGAGAGCCCGCGAGGGGCGCCCGCAGCGGAGCTCCGTCGGGTGTGGGCTCCTCCCTGCTGGGGGGGTAAACCTCATAATTTGCGGGCAGTTGCGTGCGGCAGCCTAACCGCTCCCCCTATTGGAAGGACTGTGCTCTCAGAGTGCTGTGCACTGAGGACGCGGCCCCTGGGGACTGGGTCCGTGGAACTCTCAAACCTTTGTCTAAGGGTTCCGGAGACCTCTCTGCAACTCCCGGTTTACTTCTCATTTTCTGGTTCCCTTGTCAAGAACTCTTCCTTATACGAGGCCGCCCCTCTGTTTGGATTCCTTCAAAGGAGTCTCATTTCTAAGTGTCTTCTGTCTCTTTACAGATTCTTTAGCACTTGGTTTGTTTTGGAATTGGGGTTTTTAATCTCCTGCTGTAAGTTTCCAGATGTATCTTAGGGCCAGGTACTCAAGGGAAGGATGAAAAAGGGCAGCATCTTAAAAAAAAAAAGTTTATTGGAAAGAATTGCAAAATCTTGCAGAGACAGGAAGGGATGGGTTTTCAGTGTTGTAATGAGATGGTAATCCTAGTATTGCATCCTCATGAATAGTCAGTTTTTTTTATCTCATGCACTAGCAAGTGATCAACTTTGAACTTTGAAACTAACAGGCAGGATGAAAGAGACCCAAAGGAAAGCATAGATTTTGCTAGGGATGTTTAATTTTATTTGGGACCATCACAGAACCTTGAAAAATGACGTGTTAGCAGAAATCTAGTTCATGCAATAAATATTTAAAAGCACCTGTTAAATTCTAATTGCTAGGGGGAAATAACCGCATCCCCCACCACTGCCCCCACCTACAAACATGAACACACCTGCATAAGAAGCTACATGCTACTGAGATTGAGGAGTTAAAGGCAGATGAATGAAAGGGAAGGGTTCAGATCAGAACCCTTACATACTCCTTCTCATAAGACAGATGATTGTTTTGCTTTTTGAGGTTTGGTTTTCTTGGGAGGAAAAGACAGTTGAATTTCCTTAATGTTGTTGGCTGAAGTGATTAGAATTGTGTAGAGTTAAAGAGAACACTACACTTTGCTCTGATGAGTTAACCAAATGATAGTCTAGCCATTGTTTAAAGAAGAACACAGAAATGAGGGAAACAAGGGATCCAGGCTTAAGAAAATCAGAAAAAATAACATATGGAATCATCTGCCTAGAGATATTAGTTGACAACAAAATGTGTATAATTGCTGAAGAACAAATTGGTAGCAAATCAAAAGCAGGGAAGCAAGGTCAGATAGTTGGAGCAATAATAGGAAGAACAGGAGTGAGATGAGCCAAGGAAAGGATAGAAAGAGAAAAAAATTAAAAGTTAAATATAACAATGCAAAGAAAATTTTATAAAATACAAGGTACCTTTACTGTATTTACTTGGTCTTAAAATAAGGAATGTTGCTGTGTTGCTGGGCAGTGGTGGTGCACTCTCTTAATCCCAGCACTCAGGAAGCAGGGGCAGGCTGATCTCTGTGAGACAGAGGCCAGGCTGGTCTACAGAACTAGTTCTAGGATAACCAGGACTGCTATACAGAGCAACCTTGTTTCAAAACAAAAGTGAACAAAGAAAACAAGTAAACAAAAACCAAAAGCAGATATGACTCCCATCAAGTGATAGTAGCCAGAGACAGAAGGTAACTTCTAAAGGGAAAGCTACACTTCAAACTGGCTAGAAATAAAGGTGGAGGTGACTCCGCTGGGTCATGCTCAGCAGGATGCCTCAGGAAGACAGCCAGGCTAACCTTGCTGTTAACTCTGTGGAAAGAGGTGGACCTAGAGAACCATGGACTTGAAAGAGAAGTTTATGATCTCTGGCAAAAAGCAGATTTTCTGGAACAGCAGTTCTCAAATTGCAAAATAAATTGGGTTGCCCAGGAGGTTTGATGCAGATTAGCAGGCTTCATCCTGGAGTTTTTTCTTCTGTGAGTTAGGAAGTGGAAGCCAAGAGTTTGCACTTCTAACATGTTTGCAGAGCATGCCTGTGTAGCTGTGCTGTTGATCTCAAAGACAGATTCGAAAGAGGGTGTCGTGCACTCAAAAGACACCCAGAATAGCCCTGAGTATCTCCTCTTTAACCCATGCAGGAGAAATCTACAAAGAACTGAGAAATGTGTAGAAGAGAAAATAGTATACTTTAGATTTCTGTATGACTAAATTAACCGTGGTAAGGTTATCTTCATAGATTATGGGTAGAAGGCCCTGTTGTATGGATTGCAACACTAATCAATAGTAATAGAAGGGAGTCAGTGAAAGCCTTGTACTAGAGTAGAAGCTGAACAGGAAAGAAATAGCATGCTCCCCATGAGCGAAGGTAAGAGATGGGGGTGAGAGAAGACCATTGAACAGCAATGGAAGTCTAGTGTGACTTATATTTGCGACAGAAAATTGCTAGTGTGACCTAATCATTCACTCGCACCAACATCATCACTACCACTTCACTAGGTCATTGATAGTTTTGAAGTAATAAATATTAATTTTCTTACATTTCTTTGTTTTAAACAACACTTAGGATTTTAAAATAAACTCACACCTAACGTATTCTTTCATCTTCCTTCCTGTTCTGCATTTACATGCACATAACTTATTTTATGCCACCGACTGCTTCTGTTTGGTTTGAGAAAGAAGTTGGAACAAGAGAGTGTCAGTGAAGAAGCAGCACAGGGGACAAATGGAGCCACTGTAAACTCAGAGAATGTGACATGGGAATGAAGAAAGGAGGGGAGGGAATTAACTAAGATTGTAGTCAAAGAGAGTAGCTGTGGAAGACCTTACAGTTCACTGGCTGGGGGTGAAGCTCTTGCCATTAAAGAGCTAAATAAAGTTGTTTGCTAAATGTTTTATAAGATCAAAATGTGTGTTAAAGGTAGTGCTGGGGAGAGAGAAGGAAGAGTGTGCGCTCATGTCTACACTTAAGAGGAGAAATGCAAGTGAGAGGTTGACAAATGGGGTCATGGATTTGTTTTTCTAAAATCAGCAATGCGGAAGAGGCTCCCTATAAATACCTTTGTAGTCTTTCCGAAGGGACAAGTTAATGACCACTGCCTGGTAGGAGGCTCTAACAAGATGATGTCATTAGTGAGAATAGTAAAGACAAAGTGCTTGAGGAAAAAGTGGAAATATAGGGAGATGTATTATTAATGAGTGGGGGCTGATAATAAAGTTAGCTTGGGAAGGGCAAAGGGCTAGGCTGAGTGAAAACCTTGGATGGATTTGCAGAATGATTTGTACTTTAAATAAGCCATGAGAAAAGGAAAAGAGGAATTGGAAGTTGCTAGATTAGAGCAGTGAACTCCAAATCTTTCTTATTCCATGATCTTAAAAATTGAGCATACCTGCACGAACACACCCCGCATTCCATTATGTGCACCACTGAGTTTGAAAGATACATCAATGATTTATGGCAGGGGTGCAGAGCATGCCAGGTCTGTTATAAAAGGAACTGACTACAAGGTTTCCATTAGAATATTGATATTGACAGTTTCTGTAATCTTACACCATAGGTCACCTAATCTATAGGCATTTCATTTGTGAGAACAGACATACATAGCAATACTTTGCTTCCATTTTTCAGAAAAGAAAGTAGTTCTTCTCTCATATAAGGATTTCTCTAGGTATCAGCTCTTTGCCCAGTATCCTATAAAACAGACTATCCTGGGTTAAATAAACTAGTATGCTTGAAGTTATAGAAATTAGGTCATAGAAAGACTAGACTGTGTTTATC
This sequence comes from Microtus pennsylvanicus, assembly GCF_037038515.1. NCBI lineage: Eukaryota > Metazoa > Chordata > Mammalia > Rodentia > Cricetidae > Microtus > Microtus pennsylvanicus. The sequence continues at coordinate 86,051,198 of NC_134585.1, read as the reverse complement.
TTGTAAAATCTGGAACAATGGGTTTACTTCTTTAATCATGGAAAATTTTTACATTATTTTCCGCAGTATTAATGAATACGATGCTCAGCCTCGTATTTAAAATAATGCCCCTGAACCTGTCATTCTTGGGATATGATACCTGTAATATAATTTAAAGCAGCAACAGAGCCTATTCTATTTTGTTAAATTCTTACTAATATGACTATTTGAGGTCTGGTTACTTTTTCATCCTGGTACTAGCCTTCAAACTCTATTACCGAGGTCATTCAGACAGATGATATTTTAGTTGAGCATAGAATTAGCACTTATTTTTGGTTATCAAATAGATAATAGATTTTTAGGAACTTATAAAGAGCCTGGTGTGTGTGTGCGTGCGTGTGTGTGTGCATGCATGTGTGTGTCCATCTCTTTGTGCCCTGTCAAACTTGACAAGGTATGAAGAGAAAAATAGGAGAAGAAATAAATGAAATCTATTTCCAACCGGTGCTTTCATATGCCAAAATTCAACCTACAGCAAATTTTAATGGTATTCCAAGCCCCTGAACATGGGAGATTACTGTGGAATTGCCGATAGATCTTTAACTGTAGCCTTGTACCTGTGTTGTATTACTATGCCATTAAACCTAAGGATAGAAGAGGATTTAAAACCTTAGTATATTGATCAAAGGATTGGACACCAAGAGTACATTTTTATTTTAATAATTCCTTGCCTGAAAGGTGTTTGGAGAAAATGACAGCCAGAAGTAGAGCCACTTGATAACATTGGTATTAACTGAAAACAAAACTTGACTGTTGAGAATTTTGCAGACCTTTGATGTGTGGCCTCAGCTACTTGTTGTTTAAGCTACTTAGGACAGCAAGCATTTACAAACCTGAGGGATGCATGCAGTAGTAAGGATCAGCGCTCAGAGACCTGCTTTTGAGAAGTAGCTTAATGCAAGAGATCCCACCATCTAAATGTCATATAATAAGATTGCCACTAATATGCTTTCTGAGATATTAAAAATAGCAGAGGACTGAGGAGAATGAAAAACCGCATAGAAACAAAACAAGAAACAGTTTTAAAAGGTACAGCAGTGACTTCTATCATGGACCCGTTAGCCATTGTCTTCCTGTGACATCCTTGTCTCGTCCATGAACACCAAATCTCAACTTTTGTGGTAATAATAAGACTTGAAAAGCTACATTTTGATGTGCAGTCAACTTGACCTGAAAGCAGAGAAGTTTGTGTGCCATAAGTTATAGATATATTGTTAGAGATAACCAGGAGGATGCTCTGTGATTAAAGATCTGTCTGTATTAAAACTGCCATGCCGGGCAGTGGTGGTGCACTCCTTTAATCCCAGCACTCAGCGGGGGGTGGGGGGTGAGGGGTGGGGAGAGGGGCAGAGGCAGGCAGATATCTGTGAGATTGAGGCCAGCCTGGACTACAGAGCTAGTTCCAGGACAGCTAGAACTGTTACACAGAGAAACTCTGTCTCAAAAAACCAAATAAATAAAAAACGAAAAGCTTTTGCCATTGTCAGGTGTGGTGGCACAGGCCTCCAAACTCAACCGTGAGGAGGTGGAGGTAGGAGGATCACAGATTGTCCAGCTGGAGCATATAGGGAGACTGTCTCAAATTCTCCAGCTGGAGCATACTATGTCTCAAATATATGTTGGTGGTGAGTGTAGATACATTGAAGCTGGTAACATCCGTTGTTCCAGAGGGGAGAGGGAAACCAGATAATGTTAGCCATTACTTTGTCTCTAATAACCTTTCAGTTGTTTTAAAATATTAAAAGCAAGAAAACAAAATAGGTAAAAGTAAGGATATATAATTGTGCACTATCTAAATTACTCCTCTTTTTCTTCAGGTGTTTGCAATGGCTGCTACTGTGAACTTGGAACTCGATCCCATTTTTCTGAAAGCACTAGGTTTCTTACACTCCAAGAGTAAAGATTCTGCTGAAAAACTGAAAGCGCTGCTTGATGAGTCTTTGGCTCGGGGCATTGATTCAAGTTATCGTCCAACTCAAAAGGTATCTACCCGAATACAAATCTTGGAAAGAGTTGAGATACAAATAGTGGTCCAGTGATAGCGTGTATATTCTCTTGAAAGACTTTCTGCCATAGAAATTGCTTTTTAGTCACAAAGAAATTATTATCTTAGCCGGGCGATGGTGGCGCACGCCTTTAATCCCAGCACTCGGGAGGCAGAGGCAGGCGGATCTCTGTGAGTTTGAGACCAGCCTGGTCTACAAGAGCTAGTTCCAGGACAGGCTCCAAAACCATAGAGAAACCCTGTCTCGAAAAACCAAAAAAAAAAAAAAAAGAAATTATTATCTTAATCTTGTTTTCTTTCCTCAAGCTTTCAAAGAGCCACACAGAATTGTTAGTTTGGACTAGAGCGGTCCTTCTTTACCTGAGAGTTGCAACCCCTTTGAGAGTGACTGATCCTTTCAGAGGGGTTGCCTAAGACCATCGGGGATCACAGATATTTACATTACTGTTCTTAACAGCAGCAAAATTGTAGTTAAGAAGTAGCAGTGAGAGTAATTTTATGGTTGGGGGTCACTGCAACGTGCTGGGCTGTATTAAAGCATTAGGAAGGCTGAGAACCACTAGTCTGCAAGGTATGCTCATTGGTATGTAAAAAACCACTTGTTTGCAATTTAGTCTCCAGTTCTTTATCATTATTTTTTAATGTGTTAATGGTGTCCAAACTTATTTCTAATCATTCTCTAATGTTTTAAGGATAAAAATATAAATAACACAGGGATTTTTCAACAAAGTGAAATAAATATAGACAGGATAATAAGGGTAAAGATAAAGGTAATAGATGTTAAAACCATGTGGCGCCATTATCGATGGCAGCTCTATGTGACAAAATTCAATTTGCCTCTTGTAGTTGTTTGATATCCGTTTACGTACCTTGAAACTTTACGGTGTCTTTAAGTAGGCCCTTTTCTAAGTGGTTTGTGAACTTTTGTTCTAATAATGATTCCTTGAAAAGTAGTATCGCCTATGTTCCTCACTTTACAATAAGGGAACTGAGTTGCCTAATAAATTTATTTCACCCAAGCTTGGCAAAATGAGGAGACTAAGAACATATCTTGCAGAATTGTAGAAATTGCTGAAAAATAAGTAAATTAGCCTGAGTAGTTTCCACCTAGCACATATGGGCTCTCTGCAAGAAGCCTTCTACTGTTCTAGTTCTGAAACCTCAAGTCAGGGTATGGGGAACACAGCTGCCCAGCTAAGAGGGGAGACAAACTGTATGACTAGCTTGAGTGTAGTCAGAATCTGAAGCGCAAGTTATGCCGACAACCCAGGTTTACTGCTCGGAGCGTTCTCCAGAGACCCACAGGAGGGTCTGGGGATAATGGCGTGTGGCTGCAGTAGTTAGCTCATGAACACACATGCACATGTCAAAACAACAGATAGGTGCTGGCTGTGCATCCGTTAGTTTTTAGTAAGGCCATGGTAGAGAAGAATTTTTCATTGACTATGATGTGGCAGTTAATTTTTAACTGAAAATTGTTTAGATGATTACTTTTTGTGTTTGTTTTTCTTTTAGCACTGGGAATTGAACCTAGGACCTTGTTCATGCTATGCAGGTGCACTACCACCAAACAATAACCCCAGCCCTTCTGTTGTGAATAAAATGAGGGTCTCTTATTTTTTATTTTACCCTTTAGGATGTGGAACCACCCAAAATTTCAAGCACAAAATCTATTTCTATCAAACAAGAGCCCAAAACATCATCCAGTCTCCCTTCCGGCAGTAGTAATGGCAAAACCCTCACAACTGAAAAGATAAAGAAAGACGCTGAGAAGAGACCTGCTGATAAAGTAAGGATTGGTTTTGGCTTGGCTCATGAAAGGGCAAACCATTTCCGTAGGCAGAAAGAACGCTGGTGTCTACATTTTGTAGCAGCGGGTATAGTTACATGATGATCACTCTGTAAATATGGTTTGCTAGCTGGAGAGGTTGAACTTAAAAAAAAATGAGTAAAATCTAGGAACATTTACTTGAGATGGCTGTCGTCCAGCCTTTATACCTCGGGAAAATAATGCAGACTTTAATCGTAACTCTGGCAACAGTAGTTGTTAGAAGTAAAACTGACAGAATCGGTGTGATGAGCCTTGAACTCTGTGACTTGATGGCAAGCATCTCGAGAAGGCTACCGGTATTTCTTGATTGTATATTTTGGGTAATTTTGTAAATGGTCATTAAAGTTAGCAGCTAACAAAAAATGCGTAAAACTATGTTCAGTAGCCCTTGCCCTCAGGTGGGGCACATTGTCCCATATATTGTCATCCTATTCCTAAATAATAGATATGCGTGAACAGTGCTTTTATTCTTGCACAGATGCTATTACACTGTTTGTGTTGTCATTGAGTTACTTTTTCTTCACTTAGTGATGCTTCGTTTTTTAAAGTTTTTATTACATTCATTTATTTGCAGGAGTGTGAGGCGTGTGTGAGGGAGTCAGTTCTGGCTTTCCCACGAGTGTGTCTTGGAAAGCAAACTCAGGTCACAAGTTTGGTAGTGAGCACATTTACCCAGAGCCATCTCTGTGGCCAGTGTGGTTTTTGAAATATATGTGTACGTCTAGGTATTTGTTTTTCTAGCTGCCATTAGCATTCTTTCTGTGAATAAAGAAATTTATCAGTTAGGAAATTTAGGAGAGTTCTCCTTTTTCTTTGTTATAATACAACTTCAGTGAGCTTCTTAATCACAGAGATGAATGGTCATTTCTGTGACCGTGTTAATAATTTTTGTAAGCTGTAAGTGGATGTGGGTACTTATATATTCATCATTACTATAAATAGCCAAATTACTATCCAAAATTATCTTACTAAATTCATACCTTTACCAATAAACCTCAGGATTTCTAAATTATCTATGCATTTTCAGAATTTAATTTTTGTGACTAGCTTTGAAGCATATATGGCAATGCATTTAGTGTGGAAAGGAAGACAGCTCATTATACACCTTTTCAATACAGTTTGAATATTGCTCTTAAGTGGTTTTTTGCACACGTATATGTATAGTGTATGTTCCTATTTCTATGTGTGTTCTTGTGTATGAATATGTGTATGCATGTGTACATGTGTGTGTAGATGCCCAAAGTCAACTCTGGATGTCCACTCAATGACTCTACTTTATTTACTAAGGCAGGGTGTCTTGCTGACCCTGGAGCTCACTACTTCCAGCTAATGGAGTAAGCTGATCAAGTGCTGGGGTTGCAGTCTACCTCCGTGCCTGCTCTTACGTGGGTTCAAGGGCCAGACTCTGGTCCCTAATGCTTGCTCAGAAAGCTTATTCAGTGAGACATATTCCAACCCTTAAGTTTTTGGCTATTTTGTTGTTGCCGTTGTTGTTTTACATAGCAATCTTAGTAGTACTGTTTTCTGCAAGTCCAAACATCTTGAATGAAAGAGAAAAGGTAGTATATCCATTGAATTTCCAGAGTTCTCTAGTATGTATAATACAAAGCAGAATGTAGATATTTATTAGACTATTCTGATTTATTTATATCTAGCTAGTTTCTTTTAGCATGCTAATTATAAAGTAATCATAATTCTTTCAATTTTTTTTGAGAATTTCTTATATGAATACTGTATTTACATCATTTCTACCCCCCTTTTTCTCTTCTACTCCTCCCACAACTCCAACTCAAATTATAGTTTTTTCAACTAATCTAAGTGTGTAGCTCTCCTGTCTGTGTGAAAATGTTTATAAGATGGACTTTGTCATATATTGCCCATCTTTCCTCTCTGTGACTTAGAGCTTATGCCATGTGACTTTCAGGATCATTCATCATTGGGTTCTTCTTCTTCTTCTTTTTTTGGATATTTATTTATTTATTTTTTTTGAGTTTCTTAGGGTTTTATTAGAACTTTTTTTTTACTTTTTTTATTGATAAAAAGAGAATAAAAAAAAAACAAATTTCCACCTTCTCCCAGCCTCCCATTTCCCTCCCCCTCTTCCCACTCTTCTCCCCCTCCTCCCACCCCTCTCCCCTTCACCCCACTCCTCTCCCCCTCCCTCTTCAGTCCAAAGAGCAGCCAGGGTTCCCTGCCCTGTGGTAAGTCCTAGATCCTCCCCCCTCCGTCCATATCTAGGAAGGTGAACATCCAAACTGGCTAGGCTCCCACAAAGCCAGCACATTAAGTAGGATCAAAACCTTGTGCCATTGTCCTTGGTGTCTCATCAGCCCTCATTGTTTGCCATGTTCAGAGAGTCCAATTTTATCCCATGCTTTTTCGGTAACAGTCCAGCTGGCCTTGGTGAGCTCCTAGTAGATCAGCTCCACTGTCTCAGTGGGTGGGTGCCCCCCTTGTGGTCCCGACTTCTTTGCTCATGTTCTCCCTCCTTCTGCTCCTCATTGGGACCTTGGGAGCTCAATTCAGTGCTCCAGTGTGGGTCTCTGTCTCTATGTCCATCCATCACCAGATGAAGGTTCTAGGATGATATGCAAGATATTCGTCAGTATTGCTCAAGGATAGGGTCATTTCAGGTTCCCTATCCTCAGCTGCCCAAGGAACAAACTGGGGACCTCAGCTTGGGCACCTGGGAGCCCCTCTAGGGTCAAGTCTCCTGCCCACCCTAAAGTGGGTCCCTTAACTAAGAATTGTGGTTCCGTGCTCCCCTATCCAACCTTCCTTTATCCGGATCCTCCTGTTTCCCCAAGTCCCCCCTCCTTCCATTCTACCTTTTCTCTCCCATCTCCCCTTACCCCCATCCCACCCCACCCCCAAGATCCCAATTTTCTCCCCGGCAATTTTGTCTACTTCCCTTATCCAAGAGGATAACTATATGTTTTTCCTTGGGTTCACCTTCTTTCTTAGCTTCTTTAGGTTCACCTATTGTAGACTCCGTGATCCCTATTTATGGCTAGAAACCAATTATGAGTGAGTACATCCCATGTTCATCTTTTTGGGTCTGGGATACCTCACTCAGGATAGTGTTTTCTATTTCCATCCATTTGCATGCAAAATTCGAGAAGTCATTGTTTTTTACCGCAGTGTAGTACTCTAGTGTGTATATATTCCATACTTTCTTCATCCATTCTTCCATTGAAGGGCATCTAGGTTGTTTCCAGGTTCTGGCTATTACAAATAATACTGCTATGAACATAGTTGAACAAATGCTTTTGTCATGTGATAAAGCATCTCTTGGGTAAATTCCCAAGAGTGGTATTGCTGGGTCCAGGGGTAGGTTGATCCCGAATTTCCTGAGAAACCGAAACACTGACTTCCACAGTGGTTGCACAAGATTGCATTCCCACCAGCAATGGATGAGGGTACCCCTTCCTCCACAGCCTCTCCAGCAAAGGCTATCCTTGGTGTTTATTAAGCTCTACATCTTTCTCTGCTCCCCTCCCTGCCTCTCCCTCCCCCCTTCAGCAATCCCCCAAGGTCCCCATGCTCCCAATTTACTCAGGAGATCTTGTCTTTTTCAACTTCCCATGTAGATTAGATCTATGTAAGTCTCTTTAGTCTCCACATTGTTGTCTAAGTTTATCGGGTTCTTTTTATAGATGAAAGATGTCACTGAAGGAGTTGATGTTCCTAAGAAACCTAGATTGGAGAAACCAGAGACCCGATCTTCTCCCATTACTGTCCAAACCAGCAAGGATTTAGCTATGGCTGACCTCTCCAGCTTCGAGGAGACTAGTGCTGATGATTTTGCGATGGAGATGGGCTTGGCCTGTGTTGTTTGTAGGTAAGTTATACCCAGCCCAGGATGTCGTATTTTCTTAGAAAAGGCAAACAATATCCTCCTACTCTGTTTATTCTGCCCTCCCAGCTCCCCAAATCATAGAATTTGTTAGAACTTTTCTGCTTTGTTTTTATTGTTCGGGACGAAGAACAGGTAAGTAGACCAGAGCACTTTAATACACTCAAATTTGTCAGACCACAGCTTCTTCAGCCTGTTATGTTGTAGTAACCTTGTCTGCATTCTTACATTCTAGAGGAAGTGACTATGCATCCTTTTAAGTGAGGGACAATTGGCCAGGAACCTCAGCTCCATCTTTCTTTTGAAACCATCTTTGTTGCCTTTTCTTTCTTTCTGAATTGCTGATGACACTTAAAAAACAAACTGGCACCTGTCGTTTCTTTAAACACCCTTACATCATTCCCTGAGAACAGTAGAAATGAATGTATGTTGTCCTGAATTACATTTTAATCTTGAATGCATAATTACAGAAGCAGATAATTTAAGAGAAGATCAACTATCTTCTATTAGAATTATTTTCTGCTTAGTAGAAGATACATTGGTTTGGATTGGTTTTTGCAGAAATAACTACATTTTTGCCAGACAGTGGTGACGCACGCCTTTAATCCCAGCACTCGGGAGGCAGAGGCAGGCGGATCTCTGTGAGTTCGAGGCCAGCCTGGTCTACAAGAGCTCCAAAGCTACAGAGAAACCCTGTCTCACATTCATGTCAAGAACTAATGTTCAACTTATTGCTTTTATTACATAGCAGTAAACAAGATTCTTTTTGTGGCTGTTCTATTAAAAATGTTAACTTCTAGTAAATTGGAACTAAGAAAATATAAGCTTTTGTGAGCTTACAGAAAATAAGTTGATGTGCTTCTGAGTAAAATCATTTGTTTCCATATATATTGACTCTTTCCCACCTAATCTGCTATGAAAATTAGCATCCTGTAAATGAATTTGTGAAAGTACTAACAGGGAGAAACATAGTGGCCGTGTTATCTTTTGTCAGGACACTTCTTAAAATACACTAAGCCTGTGGTGATTGCTTTCTTGTACTTTTGCGATGGATCCTTTTTTGATGCACCTGCTACTACATTCCATTCAGATTTATATACATTGATCTGATATATTCCAAACAGCCTGTGTGCACCAGATTACACATAACTAGAGTAGGTTCTCATCTTTAGGTAACGTTTATTTTCTGTTGTTTTTCTTCAAACAAGTTTTATGAGGCAGTTTTTATGACTGTAGCCCAGGCTGACCTAGAACACGCTCTATAGTCCTTGCTATTTTTGCACTCACAGTGATACCCTTTTCTCAGCCACACGTTGCCTTCACACCCAGTGTACCCAACTTATTAGTGATGAAGACGAACAACATGTAGCCATTAACCAAGGGATTTTATAGAGATACCAGGCAAGTGCTGCCAGTGCTCTAGGAAGAGTCTAGTGCCTGCTGAGAAATAGAAACAGATTGCAATGATAAGTCGCTATAAATATAGCTAAGCTGAATTGAAATGCTATAATTATTGACTAAGCATAACTATCACAAATGAAGGTCTTATGTAAGCTTCAAATTAATGTTATCTTCCTCATTAATGATTTAAATGATTATTTTTCTGGGATTCTTTTCCTTTAACATAACAAACTTTACCAGAACAAGGTGGAAATAACTTTAAATTGTATGTTGAAGTATTTAATGCAATGTTTTTCTTAGACAAATGACAGTGGCATCTGGAAATCAGCTAGTAGAATGTCAGGAGTGCCATAACCTCTACCACCAGGATTGCCATAAACCCCAAGTGACAGACAAAGAAGTGAATGACCCTCGCCTGGTGTGGTACTGTGCCCGGTGCACCAGACAAATGAAGAGAATGGTAAGAATCCTACTTTACATTTCAGCCAGCATCCCATGGTCTTCGTCAGTATATGATTGTAAAATGAAAATTAGGACATTTCGCATACTGAAAAGAATAAATAATCTTTCAAGTGTTCGTCGCATATATACTGTTTGTATGGATTTACACCTTTGTTTGCTAAGCTTAGGTGTGTTCACGACACATGCCCTTCACGTCTGCTCGCTTCACTCTCACCACCCTCGTCTACATTCTCTCGTTACGTATCTAGTTCAGTAGCCTTCTGAGAGGCCTCCTTATTTCCCTTCAGTCTGTTCTGTTCATTACAGTGCTTGGATGATTTATTCATATAGAATAGATACTTCACTTTATTTATATGTCCCAGTGGCCTTCAGTTACTTCTAAAATAAAGTTGTAGTGTGTGTATGTGTGTGTGTGTATGAGGTGCATGTCACATAAAAGCATGTATACGGTCTCTCTGTTTTCACCCCATGTCTGCCTTTTAAGTCATATTTTCCTGCTTCACCATGCACAAAGGAATGCTGCCTACGTGCTTCCTTTCCAGTTCATGTGCTACTAACTTTCTTATACAACCCAGGCCCTCCTTGTTGGAGATGGGCCCAGGGGTGGGCTCTGCCCTATCAGTCAGTCATCAAGATGATTCACCAGACTCCACCACAGGCTATTCTGATCCGGGTATTTCTCAGAAGTTCCCTTTCCCAGGTGACTCCAGGTTGTGTCAAATTGACAATAACCAGCATGGTAATTACATTTTATTTTATTTTGATGGAGGCACTGGGGATCGAAGCCAGATCCTTTCATATGCTAGTTAATAGTAACTATTATTATCAGCACTTAACATTATGAGATCTTAGGCTAAACTCTTACATCCTCACAATTCATCCTCATAAACACACCTTTGGAACAGATGGTGCTGCCACCATTTGCAGGTGAAAGAAATGAGGCTCTTAGGCATTTATGTCCCTCTTGCAGTAACACAGCTGGAGAGGTAATGAGCAGGGCTTCAACCCTTGTTCTCTTTGATACTAAAAACGGTTTCAGTCCTTGTTCCATATTGCTTATATAGCTAGGATTGTTTATACACTAAACACTAAGAATCTAAAAAATGATTAAAATGTATAAGAAAATTTAATAACATGCTTTGTCTTAAAGTCAGTTACTAGTCAAAACAAAACTGAAAATGCTTAAGGAAAATAAATAAAATTCTCCTTAGATAACATGGAAACATATACACTATTCCCAAGGATTTAATTCCACTAGTATGAAAAACCTCAAAGGTTTATTAATTATTCATGATAATTCTTCCCTTCTCGTTCAGTGTTTAAAACCATGTAAACTACCTGAGTTGTTCTTAACTCCCTTTTAGTAACTTAAAAAGTTACACCTGAACCCTAAAAAGAAAGTACTTCTTTGGTTAACTGAACTAATAGAGAGAGTGCACTGCATACTGAGTGGTGCTGGTTGGATGCATCAATGAGTGTCCCCCAGTTTCCATGAACTCAGCATCTATGCACTCCACCCACACTGGACTGAAAACACTTTTTGGTGAAGTAGGGGCATGAAGGCATCAGTACAAAACATATACAGGCTTGTTTCCCCTGCTATTATTCCTAAAGCAATTCAATATATAGCAGTTGTTTGCATGACATTTGTATTTTGTATCCTCGAGATGAGTTACTGTCTACAGAAGTCTTCAATAGGTCATCTATAAATACAGCAATTTTTCTCTTAATGCTCCTAGTGGAACCACAGGGCCGTGCCTAGACTAGACAAGTGTGTTTTGTAGCTGAGTTGTATCTCCCAATCATTAGGGGTATTTTGTTTTGGGGTGTAGGTGTGTGTGTGTGTGTGAAAGAGAGAGAGAGAGAGAGAGAGAGAGAGAGAGAGAGAGAACAACTTTTTGGAGGGGTATTTTTGGTGAGAGAGAGGGAAACAACTTGGTGAGAGAGAGGGAAACAACTTTGTAGAAGTGGGTTTTTTTCCCTTGATGTTTACATGGGTTTCAGGGATTGAACTCAGGACACCAGGCTTCTTTATTCAGTGAGCCTCCAACCCATGGGGCGTTTTGTTTTTGTTTGTTTGCTTGCTTGTTTTTTGAAACAAGATCTCTGTATGTATATTTCTGGCTGGCCTCAAGCTCCCAACGTTCTAGGATTAAAGGCATGTTTCACCTCGCCTGGTCAACCCATAAGTTTTAAGGACAAAGCCTTTATGTATAAATCAGGCTGGCCTTGAACTTGTTTTATAGCCCAGGATTCCTCAAACTTTTAGTCTTTGCATCAGCCTCCTTCCTGAGCACTGAGATTACAGACAGGCATCACTGGGCCCAGATGCCTAAGGAACTTTAGTTTATCTAAGGAACTTGAACATCCACAGATTTTGGTATTCGTCAGAGGTTCTGGAACCAGCTCTGCATAGCTGAGTTGTACCTTAGTTTGTGATTTTCCTTTATGGAAAACAGGAGGGTTCTCTTGTTAAAAGAGTATTTAACTCTAATTTGCAAGATTGATAATATCATTACTATTCAGAAACTATGGAGATCTGTAAAACTGTTTAATGTTGATAACTGTTTCTCTGTAGTCTCTACTTTAGTATCACCATGATACCTTTTTAAGAAATATTGCTACCATTTAGTAACTGTAGTTCTTTAATAAATTTTTAGTTTTTGTTACTTAATGAAGATTTTGTATATAATTTTTTTCCTCTGATTTTCGTAGGCTCAGAAAACTCAGAAGCCACCACAGAAGCCAGCTCCCACTGTTGTGTCTGTCGCTCCAGCTGTCAAGGATCCGTTAGTGAAGAAAGCAGACACCAAACTTAAACAAGAGACGGCCTTCCTAGCATTCAAGAGAACAGAAGTTAAAGTATGTTCCTCTCCGTCTACTTTAATCTCAGTCTGGCTGACTGAAGGGTGGTCACCTGGTAGGAGTTTGATGAGAAACTTTATGATTTGAGTGACTGATGTTGAAAGTGAAGGCTGTCACCAGGAATTGGGTCGAAAGGGAGCCTTTGTATCAGAAATCGGCTGTCTGCATTGAAATGTGAGACATTATTAGGTTCCCAAGTCTGTGCTGTCTCACGTCTTGCACACTTGTGTCCTAAGCCATCTGTCACTCTATGTATCAATACAAGCCACAGCAGTCATTAAAATCAGACGCTCAACACACAGGCCTTCTTTCTTGATTATCTTTCATGGAGCGTTGGTCTTTTTAGTTGCTTTAAATAACTTTTCTTTGGTGAGGTTTGACGAAGGGTCACATAGCCCTTTGGCAGGAGGTTTCATGTTTGATAGAAACGAAAGGAGAAAAAAAATGGATCTTTCAAATCAGAAAATTTAAAATGTGCCACATTGTGTCCTTTTGCTTTCTTTTTCTGTCCCCAGCAGTGTGTGTCGTTATATTTTTCTCAATCAGGTCATCATGAGATAATTATATGGTGCTATTATAAAAATGTGGTTTTTCAGAACACATGGACAAATATTTTAACTTCTATTATCAAATAAAGGCCCCTAGCATCTTACTTTATTACTTTTCCAGTGGTAAACACTGCTCCTATCCAGACAACGTTGAAGGCGATCTTGTAAGAACTAATAATGTTTTGCTAACCATTTTCATAGGTGTTCAAAGCTATTAAATACATAAATAGGTAGTCTAAGTATTATATTACCATCTTTATATATTGTATATTACCATTTTAACACAGAGTGTTCATTGTCTGACTTCACCTCTGGGTGATCTTTGAGACCCTCTCAATATGAAGGTAGACAGTGTGTGAAGTTGATCAGAGACTGAAATGTTCCAGCCTTACAAGAGCTAAGAGCATGCAGACGGCCCCACAATGCCACAGTGCAGCCCAAGAGGCAGCTGTCAGTCTATGTGACAGTGGGGCTCTGTTGCTGTAGTTTCCATGGAAACACACATTGAGAAAGTGCATCTGAGCTCTTTGTAATACCCTAGAGTTTAAACATCTGTGTTTGCCTTGTAGTTCAATCACAAATGTTTGTGGCAACTTGGTTATTTTAAGTGGCTTCAGAACTTGAATATAGATGTTTCCTTAACACATTCACTGGAAATAGCTATGGATTGAATCTTTGACTTAGTTTTTTTTTTTTCTGAATATCTTGGGTGCAAACAGTTTTATCCATTAAAAGTAGATTCCATTTGGATATGTTATGGGCAAGGTAATACTTGTGGTGGTTTGTGATTGTATCTAAAGGCAGTTCCCCAAAAGAATTTCATGTATTTTCTTTGAAGTCATTGGAACAGTGTGGCATTCAGCAACTGCAAGCTGTGTGGTGTCCTCCCTGACTACAGAAACTCCCATGTGCTTTTCCAGCTTCATAGGAACCTAATTTTGTTGAATTGTCCAGATTGGCCACATCATCGCTTTTTATACACAGCTAAATGTTTGCATTCAAAGATATTATACAGGTTTGGATTATACTTGGCTCTAATGTAATATTTATCCTCTTCTTTTTTTTTTAAGCCACCCACGGTTATATCAGGAAATTCTTCTGGTAACAACGTGTCCTCTTCAGTAACTAGTGGCCTAACTGGATGGGCAGCTTTTGCAGCCAAAACATCTTCGGCTGGGCCATCAACAGCAAAATTGAATTCAACAGCGCAAAACAACAGCGGGAAACCTGCTGCCTCATCAGCTACCCAGAAGCCTGTGGGTTTGACTAGTCTGGCAACATCATCCAAAGGTGGAATCGGTTCCAAAATGGGCTCTGGTAACTGCTCTTCCCCCACTGTACCATTAAAACCACTTCCACCTCTAACCTTAGGCAAGACTGGCCTGAGTCGCTCAGTTAGCTGTGATAATGTCAGCAAAGTGGGCCTTCCCAGTCCCAGTAGTTTAGTTCCTGGAGGCAGTGGGCAGTTGAGTGGGAATGGAAATAGTGCTACTTCGGGGCCCAGTGGAAGCGCCACAAGCAAAACCACGTCAGAACCCAGCAGCAGTGCCTCAGCGTCTCTTAAAGGCCCAACTTCACAGGAATCACAGCTCAACGCTATGAAGCGATTGCAGATGGTCAAGAAGAAAGCTGCCCAAAAGAAACTCAAGAAGTAGTATGGCGAGATAGGTTTTTATATCAATTATTGCTCTAAAGATTAAAAAAAATCCTTATTGGAACAAAAAGATATAATATACTGTAACTTAATAAAAATCTTGATGATCAAATCTCTATTGTTTGTTACATTAAAATGCTAATAATATTTAGCCAAACTTGGAACCATTTATTTCAGTCTGTTTAGCATTTTTAATAATTTCCATAATGTGCGAAAATAGTGATTATAATGACTGATTCATGATGAGAACGTCATAAGATTGATGACATATGCAGATGTAAAGAAATGGTTCACCTGGCACAATACTCCAAGATTTAAAACTCTAAAATAAGGTACTTTATGAGTGACAGGGATTACTCAATCTAGTGTTTTATAATATTCAGTTCTCTGCCTTATGGGGAGCTCTCTCCCTCTCTCTCTCCTGTGAACTCTAGCCATGACGTCATCCTGGATGAGGTGGTCCAAGTCATTGCCTGCTAAGCTAATGAATTAGTCGGCCATCAGTTCACGTATATATCCTAACAAAGAACAGGATGCTTTCAGTGTCAGGTCAGTGTGTGTACTACAGAAGAATGCTGCATCCTTTTTACAATCGGCAAACACCTCATCCTTTCCCGAAACCGAATCCTATAGTTTCCTATAGTCACTGAATTGAATTGTCTTATCACCCTAGATGTGTGCTACAAAATCTAATCTCAAAGCATTTTTCTTTATTCCTAGGTTTCCTAACATCATTAGTCTAAAATAAATGGGTAAATATTCAAAGATAAAACTTAAGTTTTGTCTTTTTCCTGTGGGAAGGTTTTTTAACTACTCTGTTAAATATTCGCATTAATTTATTCATAATTTAGACCCCAGTACTGAAGTAAACCCATTTTTTAGAGATGGAATAAATATCTTGGACATGCTTAAAAAAATCTGCCTGTAAATGTTTTTGTTTTGAGAAACATCTTTCTGTTGATAAGAATTGTTTTGGTATAAACTCCAAATCCCCTTTATAAAGAGTTCAAAATTGTTTGTTGTTTATAATTCAAGTGCAATTTTGACTTCACAAAATGATGTGTCACAAGCTTATAGCAAAAGCTATTACAGTCTATCTTGAAAACATTAGGGAAAAAATGCTTAATACAGTTTACTTATTAGTATTTGAAGTGAAAATTTTTACCCCATCCCAGAAAGTGTGCTGGAGTTGAGAGAAACAACTTTTGATTTTTGCGTCATTTCTTGGAAATTTTAATGAATTTACAAAGTAAATTATTTTTCAGTGAATATGATTTTTTTTGTATATGTAATGTGTGTATGTGTAAAGTAAGGGGCCAAACTCATTTTGATAATTTTTAAGAGATATATTTAATGTTAGATTTTTATCTCAAATAGCCCTTAGGCCTTTATTTTTTTTCTCTCGGCAAAGTATGCCACAAGAAGCAGTTATAAGAGTTGCAATAGTGTGTTTTTATTTTATTATGTATAACAAAACAAGTGTTTCTTGCACTCAGGTTATGTAAGGGAAAAGCTTGTTTTCTCTTGACTAGCCCTGAAATTGAAATCTGTCTGTTGGCTCAGTGAATGAGTGAACAAGTGAGTAGATGTCTTAGCTTTCTGTTGTGGTAAGTATCTGACAGAAGCAACTTAAGGGAGAAAGGGCTTATTTTGGCTCAGTCTCCGATGGGTAGAGTCTATTATGATGCTGAAGGCATGGCACAGAAGCGGGAGGCCAGTTGATCAGGTTGTCTGGGCAGACAGGAAACAGGAACAGGAAGTAGAGTGAGTCCACAAAACCTCAAAGCCCTCCCCCAGTGATTTGTTTCCTCCTGGGAATCTCAACTTCCTATAGATCCCATAACTTTCCCCAAAGCATCTCCAGGTAGCAACAGAATGATCAAATACATGAGCTGATGGGAGCATTGCACATTCAAACCACAACAGCAATGTTCTTATAAGTTTTTAGGATTGATGCAAACTGCCTTTCAGGCAGTATCCTTTTTATGTTCTTCATGTTGTACTTTGTGAGACTGACTGTAGAATTTAGTGACTTAAAGAAATGGCACTGAAAGAATAATATGACTTGAACCCTTTTGTGTTCATTTCTTACTTTGCTGATTTTGTTTGTTGGCTTACTTTTTGAGACGGGGTTTCTCGGTGCTGCCTTGAAACTCACTTTGTAGACCAGGCTGGCCACTGCCTCTTGAGTGCTGGAATTAAAAGGCGTGTGCCACCATCACCCAACCTGCTCAAGTTTCCTACTTTATAAGACACAGTTCAGACGAGATAAAATGGAAGACACTAATACAAATGACCCCTGGTTTATAATGCTTTGTTTTTTCAGTAGCGCAAAAGTGATATACATTTATTAGAATCTGCATTTTTAATTATCTTCCTGGGCTAGTCATATACTGTATAATACTCTTCCATTTCTGAGCAGATTGTAGCTTGCAGTACTTGATGTAATCATGCCAGCAAGCAACTGGTGCTCTCCATGTGGTGATGACTTGCAGAACTCTCATGATTTGTCAGTAGGTCAGAATATTTTAAACCCATGGTGAGTGTATCAGGATATCATTCCACTATAAATCAAAGCACATCTGTATTTAAAAGTTGGTTCCAGTTCTTAACAAAGGTGTGGTAGCAGTTTTATTAGTTACAAACTATAAATTGTTATGATCACATGTTTCACAGGAAGCATCACTTAATAACAAACTGAAATTTCATCAGTACAATCATCATAAATATCACAAGAAGGTAAAGAGGTGATGAATACATTCAGATGCCTTAGTGGAGGTTTAAGCAAAAGAAAACTTATTTAGTAAAACTGTAGTCTCAGGATTTATGAGCAAGAGTATCTCAATTCTAGTCTTTTTCTAAAGTGCTGAGTTACTTTTCAAAACACTCAGATTTACCTGCCTCTAACAGTAATGCCTAAGACATCTCAGTGAGCTCCAGAAGCCCAGAGGAAAGGTAGCTTTGTAGATCACATAAAAATTAGCGATGCGTTTTTACATCTGTGTGTATATAGAGAGGGAAGTAGCCACAAAATTAGACGTTAGAGTTGCATCCTTTAAACAGGATCTTTTCCTACAGAATTTCAAGACCGGTGTCTGTCTAGCCAGTGAACTGTAGTCACATCTTCGTGACCACGATGTAAATGTCTAAGTTTGTTCAGCCTGAGTTTTATGAGGTCTGAATGTTGAATGTGAGGTCACTAGTTAGTAATGCAGTGGGTGTAATAGGAAGCTATACTTCCTAATATATTAGGAAGCTACTTCAAATGACTTAGAGGGTTTTATGTCTTAAGATTTTCTCTCTTCATACAGCTGTGTGAAGTTAACATGGTAGAAAATAGTCTAAGAAGTGGACGAGAAAATCTAAGAATTTTTAATTCCATGATTCAGTAGTTGAAACACTCAGTTTTGTAAATCACCCAAACTATGTTCATTCCAAATAGCATCAGGCATTTAAAAAGCAATTACACAAAATCTGAATTATATTTTGGAAGGATTGAACGTTTAACATCTGTCACACATTGCTCTACCCACCTTTCAAATTCAAGCTACCTTTCTGGAATATAAAGAATGTTCCAGTAGTAGCTGTGTGACTTCTTCATGATTCCACAAAATGACAATTTTAGATTACTAGATGTGTATTTTATACTCACTACACTTTATTCCATATACTAGTAGTTTTGAACATGTGCACTTCAAAATGAAATGTAAATAAGATGCATATATTTTTATTTATTTTAAAAACAAAAATAGCTACAAAAGCTTCCTCTTCATCTTGGCGAAATTAATCGCCCACTTCAGAGGATCCTGTTCTGTACAATATTAATTTAAAGAGTAATATAACAAAATGCATTAGCTTGCCTAGTTGCAATTATACTGATGCAACCAATCTTTTGACCTGCTTAAATATAAACATCCTATAAGCTCTCTTGAAAACTTGTTTTTTTTGAGGCCTAGTAGAAGAATGTATAATTTTAAAATTATAATTTATTGGTGTGGGAGGTCCTTCTATGTCCATGTCCTTATGTCTTATGTCTATTGATTTTAAAGAAAGTAAGTAGAAAATGAAGGTGTTATATAGTTTTTCAGAGCACATTTGTAGTAAAGTGCTCATCATGATTAGAAAGTTGCAATCACTGGCTTCATAACGGTTCTTTCTCTGGAGCTAACTGAAGTATTGATTGTCCTGGTGTAGATTTTTCAACAGTCAGACGGGATGCATCATGCCTAGGCCCACACCAGTAGACAAAGTTGCCCCTTCATGTAATCACTTATTTCAGCCAGAAATCTGTGCTATTGATAGAATTATTTTTGTGTGAAACACTGAAGCTCAATGCTACGTAGAGGTGTGCAGGTTCATGCTGCAGTGTGTAAATTATGCATCTTTGAACATTGCCATAAGATCCTTATGTAGTAACTGCAATTTCTTTTTGTTTAACCTTAGGCAAATGAATTTGTATTTTAAAGATGAATTCAAGGGCAATTAAAAGAAAATCTTAAAGTCTCTAATATCTTTTAGAAATCTTTTGTTATCCTACTTAAAAAAAAAGAAAGCAGTTTGTGCAAAAGCCATGTTAGGAAAATTTTATAAATCTATTTTCAAGAATTCAGTAGAAGTACAAACTTTCCTTCATATAAGGGAAGAGGGTATGACATTCAGTCAGCTACAGTAGAAATCTTTATTTTGTCCTAGATATTGCAGTAATAAATGCAAAGTAATATATGTACATAAAATGGATCTAATCTCTCAAAGTAAGAAATCTTAAAATATGTCATTAGGAATTTTATGGGCAATTAAAATCTACATAATTATGAGTAACCACTAAAATCAAAATTATGAAGATCACTGTTACATGATCCTCTAAACACACTGTTTATTGCTAGTGCTCATCACAGTGTTAGTTCTAGAAATAGGACTGTCCTCTTTGGATTGAAAACTTCGCATGGCAAGGCACTTCAAATCCACCAGAATGCCTGGGAAACAGCAGCTATTCAGTAATGCTGACCAAGTAGATGCATGCCAGACATTTGGGTCTTCATTAAACTTCCTTTATAGAGTTGTTTCATCCAATTATTTTCGTTTTCTTCCTCTACTTCTGAACACTCTCCCTGGCTCATGTCATCTCTGTGTCTGTTCCACTTTATCTATTTTCATCCAATCACAAGTCTTGACGGAATGAATAAACCTGAAATTTTGGAGGCCAGTTCTCTGAGTGGTACCCAAGTCAAAGCACAATGCCCTGAGCAAGGGGTTATAGCTAGTCCAACCCTCAGTGCCTTGTGTGAGCACAAACTGGCCACTAAAGCATTTACGTTTTGTCTCTGAAGTGGAATGCACATTCCCCATGCATCTTCAAATTGTTAAAGAAAACATTTCCTCATTAAAGTTTCATCAGTAATCATATACAGCAGCTTTAAGACAATTTCAAACGTGCTTAAACACAACAATAAAAGTACAAATAATAAATCTGGATACTTCATTTTTTCTCTCCCAGGCTTGTATAGAAGTCTTTGGAAGCTCTTCATTTTGAAAAGCTGTTAAATATTGAAGTGTGGATCTGAGAATGATTTCCTCCAGGTCCATTATTTACATCGCTGATTTGCATTCAAAGAGTGTGTGATGTAATCATTAGGAACAGGGACCTTGAAACCATGCTGCCTATGTTTGATGCACCTCTACCACTTGCAAGCAATGTTGAGTCTTTACGTTGCATTAAATTATTCTGTATAAATAATCTAAAGCAATGTCTACCATGTAGTATACTTTTAGTAAGTTTTGGATATTATCAATATTTTGTTTCCCTTTTGATTAAAAATGCATTAAAAGTGGAAAGACTTCTAATTATCTGTTAATTATGTTTATGTGTAATTATGCTGTGATTTATACAGATATGTATAATCTGGATTATACTCATCATGTATAAGCTGCAAAATATATATTATATGTATATAGCATGTGTGTGCAAATAAGATGTAAAAAATATGTTTAAGGCAAAGTACAGTAAGAAAATACTACAATAAAGTGAAAACCTTATTCTTTCACTCCTTGGTGTTGATAAACAAAATATACCTTTTAGAAAGATCTTTACCTTTAAATATGTAGTTGGAGTCTAGGCTGTTTACTCTCTGCTGTTTCTGTTGGTAATATCTCTATCAACAACTATTTTTTATACATCAACAACATCTTATTAGGAAGCAAGGTTTTCCTTAAAACGTGATGCACTGCTTCTGGTCTGCAGTTTCAGTGTCTGTTTCATGAGGTAGTCAGGAAATGATGTCATTTTATGCTTATTTTCTTAAGCATATGTCATCTTCCCAAGGTAGTTAGCTGGCACGTAGCCTTTCTGTCCTTGGGCTTCAGCTAACCACCACTCTCTGTTCCCACTTAGGTCACAGAACCTCAGTATGTGGACTCTCTGGTACTCCTGGAGGCTGAGTTCATGCTCACTTCGTGCTTTGAAAGCATGGACTGCATAGAAAATCTAGACAAGAAAAAAAAAAGACATTATTGGAACAAAACCCAGAATTTCGGAGAAACTTACCAGGTTTCTGACGATAAGGGGCTCCTAGCTTTTGACAGTCACACAGTCCAGGACTTCCTGATGGATTTGGTAGGATATGACCTATCAAATCTGTGGCACATAAGAAAGGAAATGGCACTCTTCCTAATTGGAAGGATTTTAGCCTGGGCATGCTTGAGGCAATTCGGCCTTTTCTATAAAATGTTTTCTCGTTGTTAATTCTTTGAATCAATCGCTCAATCTCTTCTGCAGATGAAAACACAGATCATTTCTGCACAACATTTCTGTGTGTGGAGTGAGAAATTGGAGGGATGTGGAAATGTGTTGAAGAGTTAGAGAAGATAAATTATAGACCCTCATAGTAAATTAAACTGTAGTCATTAAAACAGCAATATAGAAAGTATTCACATTAAGTATTTTTAAATGTAAAATTGCAGCTGGAAGATGACTTGGTGGTTAAGAGTACATGAGCTTTTGCAGAGGACCCAATTTAGGTCCCAGCACCCACTTGGGAGTTTCACAACCAGTTGCCAAAATTCCAGTTCCAGGGTATCCAGTGCCCTCTTCTGACTTGGAGAGTAGCTGCTTTCATACAGACACATCCCAACACACAAACACATATGTATAAAATTAGATAAATAATGTATATCTCAAATTACATTTCTCTGAAAAATACTTCACAGTTACTAGGTAAACTGGAAGACCTCTGACCAGTGTTGAAGTCATTGTCTAGTAACATCATAAGGCTGCTAAAAGAAATGTTTCCTTATGATAAAAAATTAAGCAATTAACCAACACATTTGTATATTCATTTAATCAAACTTTGTAAAAAAATTATGTCAGAACCTTACAACTCAGCTAAAGCAATAATGAATCTTTACAAAAGAAAACAACAAAACCACAGTGCCACCGTCACCAACGATAAACTACACATAAATACTGGGGTGCATTTTGAAGCAAGTGGTCTTTGATAAGGGACACATTAATAAAGGAGTTTAGTATGTCACACCCACAAAGGTGAATACATGGAAAGGTGATAGAAAAAAAGGATGGAAAATTGAGGGCTGTGAAAAATGAATTGATGTCACTGAACTAGAAAAGAGATGGACAGTGTAGTGAGAGAACCAAGATTAGACTGTGGTTACATAAATCTTAATGAATCACTTACCTCAATAAAACCCTGATGCCATTAACTGTTACCTTAATAAGGGGCCTGAGGCAGAATTCAAGGAAAGGAACCATATTGCTAGGGTTGGAATGGGTTCCCCCACCTATTCTAAACTACACTCATCCCTTCTAAGTGAAAGTCTAGCCAAAACGTACTATCCATGAACTAAAAAGTTGACTTCATCAGACCAAAATTATCATATATTTTTGACTATAAAGTTGACTTCATCAGACCAAAAATAGTGCTTGATATCAGATTTCAGGTCTCTACAACGGTGAGGATTTTGTTGTTGGTTAGCCATTATGCAGTATTTTGTTAATGGCAATTTGAATGGCCCGAGGTGTGCCTCTCAACTGGTCACATATGCTGTGTGCACAGTAGAGTTCAAATCTTCAGTTGACCTAAAAGTTCTGGATATCATAAAGAGATTGTGGTGTGTACATGAGGATAGACCGTTGGAAATGGATTATGCTGTTTGGAAGTAAAGATGAAACAGAAGAAAGGAGCTATAAGTTCTTAATGAAATTTCAGCAGCGACACTTTTACTGAGTTTGTAACAGTTTATGTCACATGAGCCACATCCTCAACAGCCCTCTTGGTTAAGACTTAGAAACAGTCTTACTCACAAGGCTACCCAGTGCTACTAGGACCGATGCGTTCTAACTCCCAGTCCTGTGTTTGATCAATTTCTTTTAGGGTTTTAGGAATCAAACTCAGTTCTAAGAAAGAAAAGAACAGTGTATTTTTTTGGAGAAAGGGTCTGTGGTCTCTCCTCTGTCCCTACAGTTCTGCAGTTTTGAAAGTGACAATATTGAATAGGTCCATAATATTAGTGTGGTTAATTTGGTTTGCAAAAGCGTCCAGGAGTGTGACGTGCTAAATTATAGTGCCGGAGTGATCTATAGGAGCTGGAATCAGCAGTGTGATCATCTTTGCAATTTGAATCAGTAATAAATACGCTTCTTTAGCTCAGGCATGGATTTTTCAGAAGGATAGATTAGTTACAATCCCATTCCTCAACACTGTGTAGTCTTTCACTTTGGAACAGATTTCCTCAAGGGGAAAATAAAATTTGATTAGATATATTTATTATTATAATATGTATTTTGTTGTGTTTTTTTTTTGGCCGAGTCTAACTGTGCAGTCATCGGCTTGCCTAGACTTCACTATGTAGATCAGACTCACCTTGAATCCATAGAGATCTGTTTACCTCTGCCTCTAGAGTGTTGGAATTAAAAGTATGTGCCACCATACCTGACTTAAAATATATAATTTAAGCAAATATAAATTCTCATGAAATAAGAAATTTAAAATACAAAATTGTGTAACACTTTTAAATTATCATGGTTCAAGTTTGTTTTAAATTGGCAGTTTCTAGTTCTTACATAACATGCTAAATAAAGGTGTACTTTATATGCTCAAAATGGGCCTAAGTCGGCTTTGAAAGAGAGAGTGTCCCTGGTCTTCTAATTATGTGTGTGTGTGTGTGTTTTAGATGAAAAATTAGAGGTTTTCAGCTTGTCATGAATTTTTAAGAACAGAGTGATTTCTTATTTTCAAATCTCAGTTCACACTCTCTAACTTTAAATGTGTATATGTTTCTGCCCATGAACATTCATTAAAATGTTATTAATATGGTTCATAATAATGTATTTCTTTTTTCCTTGTTATTTATAAAATGTTTTGCTGTTTGTTCCTTTGCTGCATTTCATTTTAAATGTGATAACCTGGCAATACAGATCAGCTCTCCACAGCATTTGATTTAAGAGCACCTAGATTCTCACTGTGATTATTATCCATAAACATCATACTGTTCCCTGTGGCACCATTGCCGCCTCAGCAGCCTCTTACACTACATATTTGTGAATTTAATTTTTATTTCTTAACTTCACTGCATTGTGCAATCTCGTTTTTATTGATTTTATCCCAATTTTCCAGTTACAAACAATAAAATTCATAACATATTTTAATTTTCCTTTCCCAAACTAAAAAGCTTTTAAAGCAGCATTTACTGTATTAATTCCAAAGCCAAAATAATTACACTGCTTGGAACATATCATTCTTTTGCTCACCTGCTAGAAGCCAGCTTTTATTTTCTTCATTCAGTGATTATATATTTTTATTAACAAGTAGAATTTTATGAAGAATCTAGGGTTTAATAAAATATTTTAATATGGATTTAAACCTGAGGGTTCAGGAAAGAGTGCTTCCTAGAGCCTAAAACACACCCGAGTGCCTGAGTGTGGCTTTCACTAAGATATTCTCACTTTGGGGACATTAGAATGGTCATATATAGGACTTGGGAGAATTTGAAGCTACTGTCATAAAAGGTGATAATTGAGAGGACAAAGGTAGGTCACAGACATGCTTGGAGGTAGGTTTATCTTCAGTGTAAACAAGTAGTTCTTATGGAAAAAAGTTTCAAAAGTAAACAAAGAAAAAACACCCATTTAAGTCCTATAAACATCTTTATTCCCTTTCTCTCTCGATCCTGTCCTCCCTCCCTCTCTTCCTGAAATGGCAATAAATGTGGAATTGGATATTTTGACAACCTTTGGCCTTCAAAATAGTGTAAAACATTTCCATATTAAATATTCCCTTAATCTTCATTCTAGTGGATTACTTAAATACCTTAAGATCAATCTGCCACACAGTTGATAAACTTTCAAAAAAATAGCATATTCAATATCACTATCATAAGTAGTTATAAAATGCAAAGTCAAAGACCTGCTCACAAGAATGAGAAAACAACATACTTGTCTAAAAATGTGCTCCATAGAAAAAGATCACATGCCAAGAAGCACAATTTCAAGATAATTGAGGAAATCCTCTGCAGTAATGTGAATGGTCCCTCTAGGCTCATATGTTTGAATACTAGGTGCCCATTTAGAGGAGTTGTTTGGGAAGGACTAGGGGTGTGGCCTGGTTGGAGGAGGTGTGTCACAAAAGCCCATGCCAGTTAGGATAGTCATGGACTCTAACCTTCTGAAACTGTAAGCTGCAAATAAACTCTTTCTCATGATGTCTTATCACTGCAATAGAAAAGTAGATGTCCTTGAAAGCCATTCACCAACTTCTTATGCCCCAAGGTCCAGGTTAAAAGCTTAGATCAACTATGGAAATCACAGAGAAGATACAGAATGAACTTGTGGGATATTTGTACAGTGTGAAGATGTATTCACTATGATTGGCTTAATAAACAGCTGAATGGTCAAGAGCTAGGCAAGAAGAGAGGACTCTGAGAACAAGAAAGGCAGAATCACCAGGAGATATAGAGAGGAAACAGGAGATACAAAGTAGAAGAGAGGTAATACCCTGTGATAGAACATAGATTAATATAACTGGGTTCCTTTTACGTTGTAAGAGCTAGTTAGGAAAAAGCCCAAGCTATAGATGGAGCATTCATAAATTAATAAAATGTCTCCATGCCATTACTTGTGAGCTGGCTGGTGAGACAGGAAAAGATTCATTATGTAAGCCAGTCTTCAGCTGTCTATATCTCGGGATTCTCAAAGCCTCAGAGATGCCCCCTTAAAGTCAGGTAGAAGCCCTTCCTCCTAGTCGGGGATCACTTGAATTATCAAGAAGACTTCAGTACAGCCTAAAACTCCGTAGTATATGCTTCTGCATGTCTGGAGGATAATAAAAGGTACCGCCCTGTAGGAAAGAGCAAAGCAAGGAATAGTGGCCCCAAACACCACCCAGTTAAGCAGTACAGGTTACAGTTGATTTTCCTGATTTTTAAGTTTAAATAGTAACGTGGAAAATTGCTTTTGGGGTCTATCGTATATAAGACTTGACAAAGATCCAATTTGCTACCACTTTCAGTCACTTATGTGGACCTCTATGCTGTACCGTTCTCTGTGACACCCAGGAATATAAGGGGCTAAGTATTCACATGCAGCCTGAGAGCGGATGCAGTGGAAACAGCAGACTGTGGCAAGCATGAAGATGTAATCCTTTCTCCTTATTCCCAGGAATGAAGAGCAGCTGCACTAGGAGTCTGAAAACCACCAGCCTCTATGTGTCTGCTGTCAGAGCTAAAGGGTAAAAGGAAGTATTCCTTCCTGGCTCTTCTTTACTCTTTCCTTTTTCTTTCCTTTACTCTTTCCCCACAGGGGTCGCTTCTCTTTGCAGTAGTTGATCTGGGACGTACTCTGTGCTTGCAGTGGAGAGACCTTCAATTTGAATGAAATCACCTTAATCTGAATGAAGTTATCAGAGATCCCATGAGGCCACAGATCCAAGGTGGGCTTTCCGGTTCAATTTTATTAGTAATAATGCTACTATTTATCCAATGCCAGTTATCTATGTTAAACTGGTTTCCAAACTCAGAGGAGACAGAATAAACAGGATTTTTGGATAAGAGCCTCTAACATATTTTCTATTTTGATTCCCTGCTCTGCTCCCCCTATTTAAAGAAAACATTTAGCATCTAATTTACCTGATTTGTACTGGTAGGATCACTTGAGGAAGATTGTTTTATTGTAGCCACTAGTGGGAGCCAGTTTTATACTGTGCTCTTCCAGCTGAAAGAACCTAAATCATGTTTAACCCCAAATCCTAGTAAAGTTAGGCTATGGTTAGAATATCATTCTAGCTTCAGGATGCTGTCTTAGTTACTATTCTATTGCTGTGAGTAGACACCATGACCAAAGCAACTCAAAAAAGGAAGCATTGAATTTAGTACTTGCTTGCAATTTTAGAATGTGAGTCAATGATCACCATGGCAGGCAGAAGATAGGACTGGTGAAGGATCAGTAGCTGAGGGCTTTACATCCTGATCCTCATGTAGCAGGCAGAGAGAAGGGTGGGGAGAGAAGGGAGGGAGGGAGAAGGGAAACCTGGGCATAGTGTGGGCCTTTGATTCTCAAAGTCCTCCCCAGCAACTCACTTCTTCCAACCAGGATACACCTCGTAATCCTTCTCATCTTTCTCAAATAGTTTCACTACCTGGGAACAAACATTCAAACGTCTGAGCTGTTTGAGTTATTCTCATTCAAACTACCAGAGATGTCATTCCAAACTCAGATTCTGTCGAGGCTATTGAGGTAAGTAAGGTAAACTATGAGAATATTCAATCAGGTCTACAGATTGCACTGAATTAAAAAAAATATCCACAAATGAGTTAAGATTATAGTGTGTCTTTCAGAGGCTGTAAGTAAGCTGAGAGGGCTAGCAAATTACTAAAATCGTGTGCTCTGGAGCTACAAAATGGAGTAATGAGAACATGCCTTGAATATCAGGTAAGCTAAGAGTCCATCGTGGCTTGGAAGGGAGATTTGCAGATAAAAATATCTGATAAAGGCGTTACAGTCAGAATTTACAAAGAAATCTCTCTCATAATTAGGAAATAAGAAGAATTTAGTTTTGTTAATGAGATGGACAGGGAAAAGATAATAAAGGAATTTTAAGGTTAGAAAAAAGTAGACAAATATTTGACTGGAAAACAGAGTGATTAATAAGCATACAGAAAGAGACAAAGAGTGTTCCTGAAATTATTTCTTTATGTTTCTTAAAAACAAAACATTTTGAATATCTTTTACTGGGTTAGTAGTCATGTATGACTTATTTTATAAAATAGAATAAGAGCCTATGTCACAGTTCAACCACTCAGGAGATAGAAGTGAAAGGGTGGCCTGGGATGTATCATAAGATGCTGCCTCAAAAAACAAATTTCTTTTAAATTGTTTTGAGGAATAAATTTATTATAAAGACAGAGTTGTGTTTAAGTGTAAAAAAAGTAACACATATGATATGTTTTATTTGTGTATACATTTATGTATGCACAAAATATATCTGAAAGACACACACAGGATGCTGTCTTTGGAGAGTATCACTAAGGGGGAAGTGAATAAAGACATTACATTTAATTTATGGATACTGTTCCAGTTTCACTTTCTGAAAATGAAATGTATTACCCCTGTGGAAAAGAAATTTAGGCTAATGGAAATTACTAAGTTAAAAGGCAGAAAATTAGTTGGTTATTACTTGGAGATTAATAGTTGAATATACCAAAACTTTATGAGGTAGCAAAAATGAACCTTACATTATAATTAGCTTACCAATTTTTGAAGGTGCCGTAGCAGTAGTTTTCACATTGGCGCAAAGAGAGAAAGGCAAGTTAGGAAGCTTTCGTGCCTAGCAGGTGGCATTAAAAAGAGGTGAAGTGTCTAAGTTCTACTCATCTTAATGAAGGCATTGCCTCTAGAATAGTAGTCTCAATCTTCCTGGAGCTGAGACCCTTTCATACAGTTTCTCATGGTGTGGTGACCTCCAAGCAGGCAATTATGTTCAATACTACTTTATAACTGTAATTTGGCTACTATTATGAATCGTAACATAAATGTCAGTGTTTTCTGAAGCTCTTAATCACCCCTAATCCCAAAGGGGTAGCAACCCACAGATTGAGAACCACTGTTGTAGAGGCTTCAGAGACAAGTTCCTATCTGATATTGATGACCACAGCTCAGCTGCCTTTCTCCAACGGTGGAGCATTAGAAAACAAATTCCTGGCCACCCCGAAGACTTAGCAGTAGACTAGTGGCTGCTAAGGTTTGTTGGATCTCTAGTCTGTGTCAAGAGTTCAGCATGCGTGTCAACCCTACTCACAACACCGACTTGGATGCATAGGGATTGGTTTTTGTTCTCTTTTGAGGAAACAGGTTTAGATAATTAAATTCTTTGCTCAACAATCCACAGATGGTATGTGCTAATAGGTCTAGGTGTTTTCAATGTCCAAGCTGATGGTTTCCTAGTAAGAATTTCAGATCAACGTGAGTGGTTAGAGATTCTTTGATTTGAGTGGCCAAGTATTTTTTACCTTGCGGTTTAAAAGTCTTACCTGTTCGTCTACCTCTTGGAAGTGATCAACATCAGCACCGTTTGTTTCAAACTTCCCACAAGTGCCACTAAGAGATGAACTGCTATCGCTTATGCTGCCTTCAGGGGTACCCGTGACACTGTCACTAGCTGGCCGGCAAGACACAAAGAGGCTGAGGTTCTCGAAATCGTCATCACAGAATCTGTTCTCACCATCCACCTTCTGCTCCTTTGCTGGGTTGTAGGGCTTTAGGAAGGAGGAATACACGTAGCCTTTCACAACTGGCAGAAGGAAAAAGAAAGCACCAGGGTTACATGTTGACCTTCCCTGAACACGCAGAGACCCCTGGGAAAATCTCAACCTGAAGAGCAGTAGTAGGTCTGTGGGAAAAGAAACTTACATCCTGTGTCAACAAACCACCTGCTTGTACTCCCCAGGGGATCCTTCTGTTCCAGGACAGCTACCAACTCTCCTTCTAGAAGATTGATGTCGTGCTCCTGGGTGGCATTGCACTTGCGTTTAGCTCGGTAGAGTTCCTCTGCTCCGTATGTGGACAGAAGTTTGGAGCGGTGATCGTCAGTTTGATGTGGCACTTCTGGCTGGGAAAAGGAAGATGTTCTGATTCAGGTGAACATACAGTGAAATCATCATTGAGTTTTCTTCTGGAAGATTATTTCTCAATATAAGTTATATGCTACTCTGGATTTATTAAAAGGCAGATGCTCGTGTCAGCTGAATTTTCGGTTAAAAAAAAATCTCAAGTAGGCACATGAGGGCAGTGTTGTAGAAAAGAAAGAAAATACAACCAGGGCTAAGAACGCAGAGGCTCTGAGAGCATAAAAGCAGCCCTCCGAAGTCTCATGACCTGGGTTCCATCATCAGAACCCACATAGTGGAAGGAGAGAACCCATTCCCATAATGGGGACCTCCAAATGTATTCCTCTGTATATCTGTGTGTGCAACATACATACAGACAGACAGACATACACACACACTACACACACAGGAAAAGTAAATAAAATTGTAAATTATAAAACAGGTTTAAAGAAGACAGAGGTTCTAACGATTCCTGACTGTTGATATTTTACTATTTTCTATTTACATTCTTGCATAGTAAATACTTTTTAATTTTAATTCATAAATTGCCTATATGCATTTTCCCCCTAGGTAAACGAGGCAGGAGTTGCAAAAAGACACTTTCCAAAGCCTGGCCCTAAGAGAGCTTGAGAAAACCACTATATCTCTGGGGGCTGGAAATTAAAAACGAGGGGCTGCACTCTCTTTAAAATCCTGATCAACAAAATCTGAGTGTCCACCGTGCATCAAGCATGTGTCTCAGCATGTTAAGGAATTATCATCAGTGAAACAGAAACAACATCATGCTCTTATGGAGTTTATCATAGAAGAGATAGAAACAGGGAATAAAACTTAACAAGCAAATGACACATTATTTGGATGTAGCGATTGGTATGGGAAACAATCCGCTACTATTGGGAGGAGGCATAGAGATGCTGTTGGCGCTGTCACAGGCAAGGCTCAACTCACCAGACTCTGAGCAGTCTTCTTCTTTTCAAAGCTAAGTTTCCTCTCAATGAAGGTGGCACTGTTGTCCTTTACAAAACTCAGGTTTTGAACCTCTTCCAGCACTCGATTTTGAATCTCAGAGATGCTCAAGACTGGCAGGGGCACCTGTAGGAGAAACAGTGCGGTGTTTTCAGTCACGTGGTCACACTGGGCCTTAACTCTGCCAGGGTCGTGATGACAGCGGGCATGGAAGACAGTGCCACAGAGGAAAAATCTAGGCAACTTGAGAGCTTCTATAAAGATGGGCGATCTGGTATTTCTGAAGCCACACAACATGGCATGGATACTTTTCCTTCTTAAGTTTCCAGACTCCATAGGAGAACAGAATACAAAAGGGGCAAGAAAGACCCAGGAGTAGAGTTCAGAAGATGTGGAGTTAGCAGCCCCCCAGGTGGGACAGCGGGAGTATGTAGGGAGTGAGGCTACAATAAGAAGCATGTTGAGGCATGTACATATGTTTGTCTTATATGTTTAGCAAGTATGGAAGCTGGGAATGGGCAGGTGTTTGGGAGGTGCGTATACAGATGGGAAGAGTAGAGTATATGTGAAATGAAAGTAGAGAGAGGGTTTACCTGGGGGCCCAGACAGAAGGGGTTGAGCGGGCTAGAAAAAGGCTTAAACATAATGCAGAAACGATTTGGCGCCTATGCTCTTTCAAACCACATAAAAACATAATAGGACATAGAACATATGTGAATTGGGCCCAGGAGAGAATATTGGGATCTAAAGGTTTTAGCAGGAATAGGATAGGTAGGTGTGTAGGGGATGAGGCTGTGTTAACTAAAACTAAGGGTATATGAAGAAACCTTATTAAGCCCACTAGTTTGTAAGTGAAATGAAAATATAGTTTTTTAAAAATGAGTTTAAACCATAGTATTTTTCATATCAGAAATATATGCTGCTCCCAGAAGACATGAGTCACAAAATAAAAATCTCAGAGCCAGGCATGGACTCCTCCCTTTGAGTTCTTGGGCAGAGAGACCCCAGAGGCACCCAGGACAATACAGGCTGTTGCTGCTCTTCTGTGTTCCTCCACAGGGAGATGGCAAGGCCGTATTACTGAAGATATCATGCACTTTGGTTGCGGGACCCAAAGAAATAAATCTTGAACTGACCAGGAAACTCCTCTTGATGGCTAGCTTTTGTCTTAGCTAGGATTTCCATTGCTGTGAAGAGACACCGTGATGATGGCAACTCTTAGAAAGGAAACCATTTTCGGGCTGGCTTACACTTCAGATGCTTAGTCTGCTATCATCATAGTCTTTAAAACTATACGATTCAAAATGCAGAAGGACATCTGAATGACTTCCTACTTAAACAACAACACACAAGGACCACACGCGTACACTCTGAAGGAGGTGTGAAATTGAGGTGGCTAATGGGTAGTGCTCTGCTCACCGGCTTGACTGTGGAATAAGCCTGCAGAGCCACCAGCATCAAGTCCCGGAGGAGGGTGATAAAGCTACACAGGCAGTTCAACAGGATCTTCCTGGCAGCCTGGTTGAACGCCTGGAGCTCTTCCACAAGCTGGGCATTGAGGGCCTCATACTCTCTTTTGGCCAAGTCTGATTCGTCGGCTGCTGACCGCGGCAGGGAGCTATTGCAGTCAAGTAGTTTGTCATAGCGCTTTTGGATGAGCTTCTGAGGCCCTGGGAATAAGGACAGCAAGGCTGACAGGGGGCTCAAGATGAGTCTCTGAGAGCGAGCTACCTGCAAAAGAAAAATACGGAAAATACAGGCACATTACCAAGAGAAGAATGGCTCACTCCATAACCAATGATGCTCTCAGTAGGCCTATCTCCTTCTCTCTTCTGAAGCTCAAAGGGACAGGACAGCACCCAGTCATTTGCAAAGAGAATCTCATATGGGGGGGGGGGGCTGCCTAAGCTTCTTTATTCATGCTTAAAGTAGCAACATTGAACCTGAAGATGAGTGAGAAGAGTAAGTCTTCTCATACGGATCACAACTCTTCTGCCTACAGCTGTGCCTCAGACGCTTCCTTCAGGACCCTCCCTCTCGCTCCCTCCTAACCCCAGAGCCAAGCTGAGTTATCAAGCTGTGTCAAGGTTGGGAGGAGCTGACATCAGTGTGTGGCTACAATTGACCAACTCACCACTTCACCTCTTGCTGTCAGCAAAATGGGCACAAGCATTCTGAGGAGAGACTCTTACACCCCTTCGCATCAGTTCCGAGTCTGTTTTTTACCTCTAGGTTTGTTTTTGGATGGAATTGTATTCCCCAAGCAAGCACTGGTCCTTTAAATGTATATCTTATGCCTGTGACAGAAATGACCAGAGCTAAACACTTAAATACACCTAAGGCTTGAGGGCATGTGACTTGGTTTCTGAAACGGCTGCATTTTCAGCTCTGAGACATGAAAGAAAAACCTTATTGCATTAGTGCCCAACCGCATGTCAGCACTCAAGAATCCTAGATTTTATTTCTTCTCTTTTTATGTTTTTCCCTGTGTTCTGAATTGCAATTTTATCCCATGTCTGATGACCACCCTGCCTTATACCTTATCACACATGTTTATAGGAATCTGGAAGTAGTTTATCATTTGTGACCTCAAAGATATTCCAGGAAACCGAAGCAACGGCCTGTATTAATTAATGTAAATGATTCTGCTAACTCTGTTTGAACTCACGGGGAATCTGAAAGAGGGTACCTCATCTGTTAGTGGCACCAGCGATAACCAACACAAATTAGATTTGATTTTTAGTTTATGAAATAATCAATAGATACTAGCCCACCACTTAATGAGCCCCTGGACTAGGCAACAGATGCATTTACTGTATCTGGGATAAGTCACTGTGTTTATTACTTGCCTGGGAGCCACAGTTTGCTAATTTGATGATTATGATTGTAATGTATGTCCAATGCCCATAGATCTGAACTTTATTTGCCAGAGGGACAGTAGTTGGAACAGATAAGCAGGTTGTATTTTAGAATTTTGTGCTACACAGTATTTGTAGAAAAGGATCATTTATGGCTGGATAGGAATAACTTCTCTGCCTTGGGGTAAACTTTTGAGTTAATATTTCTGTTTCAAAGAGTTCAGTATGCTACCCAATAAAATGCCACTTTTCTACCATACTTTCTGGTGATTCTTCTAACTTAGCAGATGTAATATTATTTTATCAGGGCAGACAGGACAATTTCTTCCTTCTTTCTGTCAGACTGTGGAGCATGCTGGCTAAGGGAGAAGCTACGGAGTATGTGCTCATACCATTTTGATAAATACTTATCAAATTAGTGAATTGAAATTGAGCAAACTCTAAATGGTTTTTCTAAAATGTCCTTCCTATGATTGAACCCTGAAAAAAACTCCCCAAGACCTAGTCACGTTTTCCCAATAAACCCATGGGTATAAAAACCTTTGTCTATTAATCTACCTATACATCCATCTGTCCATTCCTGAGTAACTTATGCTCTATCACTTTATTTTGGATAGTATGATATTTAGTCTTCTTACATTTTATTTATTTTTTTACTTATTTTGTATTCCTGCTAGAGAACATTATTTATTGTTAGAGAGTCCAAGCAGAGATCTGAAGAAGTAGGAGTTGGTTCTTTCTGCCACGTGGATCCTTAGGATCAAACCAGGATTCGGGGTTGTTACTAAGCACCTTTACCCACTGAGGCACCCCCCAGGCCTTTTAAAATAGTACATTAATTTTCTTTTATTTTTATACATGATAATGGTAAATTTTGATTGTTAACTTGACAGGATTTAGAATTGCCCAGGAGACCAACTTCTGGGTATGTTCATGAGGATTTTGGCACTCACCTTTAATCCCAGTTCTTGGGCAACAAAAAAAGGCTGTGCTCTGTTACGTTAAAGGCCAGCCTGGTCTGCATAGCAAGTACAAATGTACTTATCAAAAGGATGTAATCTCAACTTTCTGTGTTATAATGCCAAAACCAGCTTATTCAGTAGTTTTGCAGTAGGATGCAGACTGTCTCATATCCTAAGGTTTGGAAATATTTGGGAGCTCATTGGTTGAAGATTATTTTGAGGTGGAGGCGTTGCTGAGATTTTGAGATTCATGGGCTAGGACTGCTAGAATCATCCAACACAAGATCTAAGACAGTCTGGGCCTAATTCTGACACAGCCAACACAGAAATATGGCCTATTATGCTTTCTCCAAAATATATTAAATACTGATATGAAATAATAACATAATGCACCAAACTGAAATTAGCATTACCCAGAAAAGCTTACCACTCAAACTTTAGTCAAGAATGTTTTTATGCTCCCCGACATATATTTTACAGAACTCTTAAAAACAAATAGTCTATGAAGGAATACAGCACACTGGCAGAGTGCTTGCATAGCATGTGTGAGTTTCTAAGTTCAGCCCCCAGAGCTAGGAAGGAAGGAAGGAAGGGAGGGAGGGATAGAGGGACGGAGGGAAGGGAGGAATAAATA
The DNA here is from genome assembly GCF_037038515.1 of Microtus pennsylvanicus. Lineage (NCBI taxonomy): Eukaryota > Metazoa > Chordata > Mammalia > Rodentia > Cricetidae > Microtus > Microtus pennsylvanicus. The sequence continues at coordinate 86,016,009 of NC_134585.1, read as the reverse complement.
AATGAAAGAAAGAAAGAAAAAAGAAAGGAAGAAAGAGAAAAAAGAAAGAAAGGAAAGGAAGGAAGGAAGGAAGGAAGGAAGGAAGGAAGGAAGGAAGGAAGGGAATCTATCATGGGTAGGAAGACTATCTGACAGTTAAGTGTGTCTTTTTTCAATGGGAAGGCTTTGATGTCCAGTGCACACTGTGCTAAAAATCACAGACGGTGAGAATCTGTTCTCCTTCAGTAGGTGCTCAAGGATTTCCATAGGTTCCTTTAAGTCACAGCTTGCTGAGGCAGTGGTGGTGAAAACCTTTACTCCCAGCACTCAAAGGCAGAGGCAGGAAGATCTCTGTGAGTTCAAGGCTATCCTAGTCGGCAGAGTGAATTCTAGGACATCCAGGAATGTTATGCAGAGAAACTCTGCCTCAAAAACAAAGCAACATAAAACAAACAAATAAAAATCAAAAATCCATAGCTTTACAAACTAATATATTATTAATATCTCATACACAGACTCAAACTGAACATTGTTCAAGTATCTGTTTCTTCAGACACTGACTACCCCAGAAACAGAGTATGAGATTGTGTTAAATTTCCATTATAGTACAATCCTCAATTGTAACACTCTAAACATAGGTAAGTATTTAAAAACTCCTGTCGCAAAAAGTCCAAACTTGAGACTAGCTTTGATTTAGTGAATATTTTGTACTAACTGTAGTGTGTGTGTATGTGTGTGTGTGTGTGTGTGTGTGTGTGTGTGTGTGTGAGAGAGAGAGAGAGAGAGAGAGAGAGAGAGAGAGAGAGAGAGAGAACACAGCTTTTAAACAACTGCCGTTTAGTTTGTATTTGTCTGTGTGTGTAACTTACAAAGTCTTGGCAGGGATTGAAAGCATGGTTTTGGGGTTCCCCGCAGTTCGTCTCTCCATCCTTGTATGAGATCTCACGGAGTTCTGCCACACTCTGCGGAGGGAAGGGCATGGCCTGCTGAAACAGAGGATGGAAAGGGTGAGTTCTAAATGAAGTCAGCACATTAACATCTCCCTAGTGTGAGCTTCATCATTGCAATGCTAAATTTCCCTGAGAGATAGAAAACGTTCTATATGATGACCATGGATGCCATCCAGTCAGGCTGCTTGCAACCCTCAATTTCCTTCCCCTCCTCCCATCATTTCTGACAGGTTCTTGCTCTCTTGGAGTAGGAGGAGCCCATCTTAAAATTTCCTCAGCCATTCCTCAGCCTTCAATTCTTCAGATTCTTTATTTTAAAAAGAACTCCTCTTTGATTTGATCAGCAGCTTTTCTTGGTAAATTTAATATTATCTTTGAGGGGTAAAAAAGGTGCTCACATTTTTGTGGATTCAATCAGTGAAAACACCTGTGCATGTGCCTCAGTGGTGCTCATTCCTTGAGCAATACCTGCAGGGCTGCCATGTCCCAATGCTGTGTCCACTGCAGCCGTGTCTGGGGGCTGACTTCACAGAGATTTGCTAACCCCATTGTGCAATGGACTCTGGGTGTGACTGTAAGGATGCATGATCCTCATCCATCCAGAATATGAAACCCTGTCTCCAAAGCAGTGTGCTGGGCATGTCAATTCTCTGCTGGTAGGATGTTTTATCTAACTGTGAAGCTCTTGGCTCCAAAACCAGATACTCAAGAGGAAAACTTCTGGGCTCATTAACTGATTTCCGTGTAACCGCTAACTTCCTATACTTCAAGTCAGAGCTGTTGTCAAGCTGTTTTCAAGGACACCGTGTCCTCCGGAAGATCCATTACAAGAAACCCTCGGCCAGCTTTTCCAACAAGTATAATTGTTCAGTTTTCCATCTTAGGGGCTTTTAAAAGCAGAGATGCTCAAGTAGGTCGGGACAACCTCCCAAGAGGCTAGAAATATGGAGGGTGTTTTTGTCCTCTACTTCAATTGCACAACAACATTTACTTACCACGGTTTGTGTTGTTCTCTAGTTCAATTTGTTTTCCTTTGTATGGGATTTTATCCTGATTTTATCAACCACAAAGAATTATATTGGTAAAATCAGACAACACAGTGCCTGCCTCACATACAATCTAGTGCTCACAAACTCATTTTTAGTATAAAGAAGAAACGATGGGGGTTTATATTGTATGCATCTGAACAAAAGTCCAACAATATAGTGATTCGGACTGGGGCAGGCTGGAGCAGGAAGCGGGCACAGAGCAAGCCTTTATATGGCTTGCCATATCAGATCTTTGCAGCCTCACAAGTTTGATACAGTTTAGTTCAGCACACAAATGAAGAGTCCCATTTCCTCACACCACCCATGGGGACTGGCGTCCTCCTGAAGCAGCATTCGCGGCTCACCCACCTCTATGTGCTGAAGGCAGGAAGAGATGTGCTTCACGCAAAGCCTCAGAGTCTTCTCTAGTGACCTAAAAAGCTTTTCTTCCCTGTTAAAGGTGTTGTCTTTCACCTAAAACACACGAGAGATTACTTAGTTTCACGACTCAAATGCATTTACTATTTTTAAAATGGTACAAAATGAATACAAAATTAAAGATGGCACAGACCACATTGACCCAGGACATGGTGAAAAAAAATCCTTTGCTGTATGAAAATATTCTGTGATATGCTGACTTCCACAACAAAACTTTCTGGATCCACATGTAGCACAAACTAATGTCCAACCAGTGTTGTAAGTCATATCATGAAGTTTGATTTGTTGTTTATTTTGTACCTTCTCACCCATGTCACAGCAGTCATGGGACTGCAACTCCCCCTTCCTCCTCCTTCTCCTCCTCTTCCCCCTCCCTCCCTCCCTCCCTCCCTCCCTCCCTCCCTCCCTCCCTCCCTCTCTCTCTCTCTCTCCCTCTCTCTCTCTCTCTCTCCTCTCTGTATGGCTGTATGTACTCATGTGTTAGGGGTGGGTCACATATCCATCCCTTCAAAAGAGGACATCAGGTGTCCTTCCAAGGCAGAGCTGAAACACTAGATTAAGTTGGAGGTATGGCTGCCCTGCCAAATGCTTCATTTCCCACACTTCTTTGCAGCTAGTCTGCCTATGTAACTGGATTTGAACAAATACAGTATGAAGGAAGTGTTGTGTTTCATGTCTAAGTCTTGGCCTTGTGGCACCGTCTGTGGGGCTTGGAGGGAGACACAGTAAGGACCAAGTTTCAGTTAACTGAAGACAATATGGTTAAGGAAAACGCCATATGAAATTTGGCAAACTGGGTTCCTGGAAGAATTTTTTGAAGCAGAGCCCATCTACTCACATCTCAGGATTATTATCAGAGATAGAATAAGTGGTTACCTGACTAGTATCCTATGTTCTATTTGCTATGGTATTTTTTTTGCTATGTTATGCTGTGCTATGCTATGCTTGAGAATCTCTTTTTGACAGATACATTGTCTTTGCCCTAAAGTAGCAAGCTAGAGAAACATATTTATAGATATGATCAGGATTAAAAACCAGGCAGCCTGAATTCTAGATCTATACCTGTTCATCTTTGTATTCCCAATCTCTCACACAGTGCCCAGTACATGGAAGTTCAATACATATATGATGGATTGAATAGAATCTTCCTCCAGGGTAATAGCTTTACACCCTAACTCGACCAATATTTCACCTGAGCTGCTGACAAGTACAAAATTGATTGATTTGAGATTTATCTCTTCTGCAGTTCAGCCTATGCAGCTGATTTTCTGATTAACAGTGAAATGCTTCATTGCTGACAGGACATCCTCTATGAAGATTAAGAGGAAAAATCTAATTAATATCCCTTCATGCTATTTTAGCTACAATTCACTTTTAGTTCACAGTTAAAAAAAAAGCTTCTGATAAATATGCGAAAGAATATAATGGTCCCCACAAAAGTCTGCCCCACATTAGAAGCTGCCCGCTCTATTCAATAGAACTGTCTTGAGTAAGAAGCAAAATCGCAGAGCATGGAAGAGAATTTCTGCACACATTTATAAATGCCTACAGGGGGCTACTGTCTCCTTGAGTTCATTTTCAATTTGATTTTATTACTGTTGTCTTTAGTTGAAATGACCCAATTATCTATTTCCTGATCAGTCACCATGCGCTATTAATTTCCCAAACTTCTCACAATATAGCTGCATATGAAGCCTTTTTTTGAGATGGACCTGGTGAATCCCTGGAAAATTATAAAGAAATAAATATAATGATGGTAACAACTATGTACCCCACAAGTGGCAAAGTCACTGAAGCCACAAAGAAAGTGAGAAGAAAAAGATGACAATATTATACCATCCTCCTTCCAGGGAGGATAACTTTCTTCTTTCACCAGATCATGAATTTTATTTCATTCTTAATATATGTACTACTGATCACTTACTTCAGATTCATTAACCCCAAAACTCCTGGGTTGTCTATATAAATACAGGGTTCTAGGTTGTACCATTGAGATAGGTGGAACTCTAGGACCTATCTTTTGAAATTATCTCATGTCATTCTCCTTAAGCAGAATAAAATTTAGAAGTCTTTGAAAATCCAGCTATTTATAAGAGGTTGGGATTTGATGTGGGATGCCCTTCTGTTTATGTGTTGTTGTTGTTGGTTGATGAATAAAACTGTTTTGGCCAATGGCTTAGCAGAGTAAAGATAGGAGGAAAATCTGAACAAAAATATATAGAGAGAGTAGGCCGGGTCAAGGAGATGCCATGTAGCCGCTGAAGGAGAAAGACGCCCCACCAGAACCTTTCCATTAAGTCACAGCCTTGTGGCATCACACAGATGAATAGAAATGGGCTAATCGAGATGCAAAAGCTAGCTACAGATATGTCTGAGTCATTGACGAAACAGTGTTGTAATTAATGCAGTTTTTGTGTGATTATTTGGGTCTGAGTAGCTCGGAAACGAAAGAGCAGTCTCTGCCTACAGGGATTTAAGTGCAAGCTATGTTAAACAGCTGAGTAAGGATCATTAAGGACCAATCTTCCAGTATTATAATGTGCATCTAGGGCGTGTCCAGGAAGAGAAGGGGGTGGGGCAAGAACACCAAAACCATCACAATGAATTGTGCATATAAAAAACACCACTTTGTTTTTAGATGAAATAAAGAGAATCCCAGAGGCACAGAAAAACTTTAAAGCAGAAATAAAACAGAGATGGGGGAAGAGGTGGCCTTGAAGAGAGAGAGAGATTGTGAGCCGCTGAGATCAGGTCTCTTGCGGTTTTGTCATCGCCTGTCCTGAGTTCTCATCTCTTTCTGCCTTCCCTGTGGAAACTGAGGTAGTGCTGAAACCACCAGACACCCCCAAAGGAAGAGCTTGGGGCACTACCTTGATTCTGTGTTCTAGATATAGACACAAAAAGAGCAAAGCCAAGGCCCCACGAGTGGCGGTGTTAATGATCCCTGAGGAAACGTAGGTGGTCCAAGAAGAAAAATTACCTGTGACTCTCCTCTGGTCAGGATCTTGAGATGATTTGTGACTCTTTTTGACTTCTTGCTGATTGAATGAATATTCAGTTTAGATAGTTTGTCTTTGAGTGATTCGTCCTCATCGTTCTTCTTATATTTCAGAACTGAAAGGGAAGAACGCAAGGATACATCCCAGTGTGTGCAGCCAGATTCCACACTCCCCTAGCATTTTTAAGGCCAATATTTATATTGAGGACAGGACTTAACCCTTTTCTGCAGGGGCCATTACCCCATTACCCTATTACCCCATTGCCTAGTCTATCCAAAGTACCTCACCCAATGACTTTCAGAAACTCAGATATCCAAGGGCATGTCTCTCAAGGCTATTCAAGGTCAGGTTAATTTACTTCTCACATTAAAGAAATACCTGGATGAGGAAAGAGGTTGGATTTTACCCTCTGTACAAAAGAGGGAAGAAAAGAAAATTCCTTGTACTAGAAGAAAAGAAAGTATCCACTCTCTGATGGTGGGTATTATCTGGGAGTCTCTAGAAAAGGGAATCAGGTCCAAACCAATGAAAAGACAGCTGAACCCATGACGCATAAGCCTCAAATCCTAGGTTGGCTTTTCAAGCACTCTGTGATTTGGGGCCAGGTGAGAATCACTCTGAGTTTTACCTCTCTTTGAAATAACTGTTAGCCCAGGTTTTATTCCAAATGTTTGATACAGTCACTGTTGGGAAGGGCATAGTTCAGTCAGAGACACTGTTGATGAGGGTTCAGACAACGGTGCATGTTGAGTTAGACAAGATGCAATATTTACTGTTTCAAGCTTGTCAGGAATGGTACTGTACCAAACATAGAAAACTCAAGACTGAGCCAAGTATAGCGGCACACGCCTGTAATCCAGACATTTGGAATGTGGAGACAGGAGGATTATTTCAGGCCAGCCTCATCTATGTAATGAGTTTGAATCTAGCCTGAGCTACATGAAATCATGCTTCTTAGAATACAACATCTTTCAAAACATTTTTGTTATTAAGCCAGTTGATACAGTATTTTATGTCATTGCTTTTTAATCTTCTCATCATATCACAGAGCATTACATAGTTTATTATTTATTACTGGATAATTATGTAAATCTTTAAAACAATTGTTGATCAGTTTCCTACTTTTTGTCTAAGATCACGTATAGTAGTGTTTTGACTAGTACTGGCTAGTGACACCCGTTTTCTGGCTCGTGAATTGAGCATATCACATCATTGTGATTTTAATTTTCATTCCCCCAGTTACTAGCAAATCTTCCTGGGAATTGTTCTTTTTATTGACTTTTTACTAGAATATTCTTATTACTGAAATAATTATAACAATAATACATTCTAGGCAGCCATCCTATGTGTGCAGTCTTTTCATTTTGCTTTTGTTATCTTTTACTCTATTGTTTTGGTATCCTGTTCTTTATGGTTTTAATTTGCTAAAACAAATATTTTGCTTTTTACTTATTGGAAAACAAAACCAATCAAAGAAAATGAACTCATTACACTATTTATTTTTAAATGCCTGCCATTATTTAAGCATTGAGTTCAAGTCATATTAGAAACACAAACTTAGATAAGAGCTCTTTGTAACACTAATACCATGAGAAGATGAAGGCCTGTTATTCCTGGGACATAGGGTCTATAGAATTAGCACTCCTATATTAAAACCTACACTTGACATTAGGCATTAATTGCAATATCTTAGCTTAAAACAGTTAAGAATCATTTGTTAATCATAGAAACAAATAACTTTGTGCCCCTGTGACCCCCAATCTTCATTCCTGTGTTTCAGGATCAAACGAGTCTAAAGTCCCAGATAAAACACTTCACATGGACCTGTACTCCGACCAGCCCATTTCTAGGCTAGCCTCCCAGAGCTGCAGATCCCAGGCTTTATTTCCTCCTTACTCTACAGACATTGAGTGGCAGGAGGACGGTCTGTCCATACTGTACCACCGAGAAAACAGTGGTCAGGGGCTAGTGAACACTTGAGCGTACCCGTTGGATTTGCTTTTTTTAATGACGAGTTTTGTATATATTTTATGGTCTTTTTTCTCCTAGCTATTCAGGTAAACTCGCACGTTCCTCGTGTCCTCTGACTCTAGATTTCAAACATCATGTTCACTATGACTGCTGCGTAACTGGGACACTGTGACTGTCACACACAGATGGAACCCTCCAATCCTGGGGACCAATCAGTCTCTCATGCATTTACCTACCTAGGTCTTTCCTTCTTTTCAGCTCATTGATGTTAACGTTAATGTCCTTCACAGCAGCAAAGGCTTCCTCCAGGGCTCTGTAGTCAGGGTGGGAGGGAGGTGTTGAATTCCGAAGTTCACAAAGTAGCAGGGGGTATTTCATCACACGCTGAATAGGTTTGATCATCAAAGAGCCCATGTCCAGCAGGTTTGGTTTGCCTCTATGACAGACATCATTGATACCCATTTTACATTCATTTACTAACTTTGTTTCTCATTTTTTGATTTAAAGAAAAATAATTGCTCCTAAAACAGTTTTGCTCCCTTGAACTATATAAAATTTTCCAAATGGAAACAAGAGCTGAAAAAAAAAAGACAAAAAGAAGCAAGGCTGAAAGACCCCACTAACTAAACAAAAACCTAAAAGAAAACATACAGGTATACACACTTACCAAACAGCGCCCAAGTTTAGCTTTACATTCAGGTCAGTATATGCACAAGGCTTTAATCCCAGTTTCAGAATGTGTCTTCCCATGACAACCAAGAAAAATGGAATTTCCCCATGGTATTTTTGTTATTACTAGTGAGCAATATAAATTCATTACTGAAACCTTCAAATGTGTGACTGGAAGAACACTATCAAAACTCAACACTGTCCTCTCTTTTCTAACAAGCTGAAAAGCTGCTCACGCAGGGGTCCTGCCACAGACTCCAGAAGAAATTTGTAACTAATTGACACGCACGTGATGGCTTCCTCAGCCCTTTTCCCTTTCTCACAGGTGAGATGTCACCAACAGCTCTTTGTACCAATCAGCACATATGCGTGGCACTTCCATATGTGCTTCTGAGACAGAATGTGACCTTCCCACTGGCCAGGGTTGTGTAGGAGAAAGAAGTCCCAAGTTCTGTCAAGTCGCCATCCAAACGACTGTCACTGACCAGCAGTGGCTTCTAAAAATCAATCCAGGAAATGGTAAATTATAGACATTGTTTAAATCCCAACAGATGGATTTTTTTAATACTCATACTTTAAAATAATTTGAAAAAAGAGAAGTAAAAATGTTAAAAAAATGGTCTAGTGGCATCTTAAAAAACCCATCTAGTTCAATTCTTCATTTGACAAATGAGAAACCAATTGTCATGTGTACACGCACATACACCCATACACCACATGTGCACGTGTGCACGCGCGTGCACACCCACACCCGTCTTTATTCCATCTATCTCCCTGTTTTGTGTTCATCATCTCCCCTAGAATGGTCTGTAATCATTTCATTTCCCAGTTTCCTAGTTCGTGACCAATTTCTCTGTCACCACTGCATCTCCCACCCTGATCACATTTTATCAATGCACATATTTAGGTTGAAAAAAATCACTGAGTTTTCAGGCTTTCTGTCATGGTCTTTTATTTTCTTTTGAAAATCCCCTCTCCCCAAATTTCAAAATGGATAAATAAATAAATGACTATATCTTGAAAAGCGTTACACTAACGTGACAGATACAAAAAACGAAACAAACGGAAACATTTCTTAAAGGAAAACTAGAGCGAACACTACATGTTTGCAAAAAAGAAATAGAAAGATAAAGGCAAAGAGAGAGGGGGTGACAGAGAGAAGGACCAAGAAACAGAAAGAGAGCTCAGGAATGGGAGGAAGGAGATATTGTTGGGTTCCAGGAGAACTGAATGGAGCAGATGAGAAACAATCAATTATATTGAAAACCCAAACTAAAAGCATTTTGATTGATGGGATGCCAGCAGCTGGCAGAATTTTTTTTAATGTATCAAAGCAGGGATTATGCCTTAACGATAGTTTATACTCCTATGGAGACAACCCAATGGGACAAGCAAGAAGTCAGGAACGACATCTAAGTGACTATAGTCACAATTTCTAGTGAGTTTATTCTTTGATTACCACCAAACATTAATTCACTCAATCATTCAAAAGCTACTGAAAATACCTTCTGAAATAAGTAGTCAAATACTTAAAAAAGCTAGTAGATCATTTATTTTGAGTCATCTCTGTGTATATGTATATATGCAAGTTTTTAAAACCAGAACAACAACAACAAAAAAAACCCTCAAAAAACAAAGAGCGAAAAGCACAGACGTGTTAAACGGCGCAGCTGTTTCTGTGAGCTGCCCTTCTTCCTCCTGTATCTAGATATGTCACACGCCAATCAGGTCCGTGATTGAGTCCAGGTGTTATCACTACTTCTTTTTTCTATCAGTCTTTAGCACCAATCTTCTAGCGCCTCTGTTTTACAATTCAAGTGATGATTAGAAATGATTATTGTTTTTTAGAAAACCATCATAAATGCAAATCTGAGAAATGACTGACAAAAGGAGAGATTTCCCAGGTACTCTTGTCTTCAGATATAGTTATTTTCAGTTGCCCAGGCAACCATCAATAGTGTCCTGGTATCTGCATTAAACAGACTACCCCTTGGGAGAAACGATAGAGGATGTGTTGTAAGATAACAGCACTCCAGGCACTCGATGTCACAAAGTTCGCTGCCGCGTCTAATCCCTTCCAGGGAGATTACCTTTTGATAACGGTGAAGGCAGAAGAGTCCCGTGCCAGCCAGTTGTCACCTGCTGCCCATAGTAAGGAACCCAGTGTATAACAGTGCTCCACAATATTGTACAGAAACTGGACGCCATGACTAACATATAGCACTGTTTTGGCTTCCTCTTGAATCACAAATTTTTTGGCAAGTGTTTAGTGCCAGACACAGCTACATTAATCTCATCACACACTATTACTGGGGCTTTACCAGGTCAAGGAAACACAGCTTTGCTTTAGTGCTATCTAGTTTTGCTGCAAAGCTTTTTCAATAAAATGGGGGAAAAATAATATTTAGACAATGTATAAACTATGGTAGAAAACAGGAAAAATATTCCATATGAAATATGCCTGTATGTTCTAATCAGAGGGAGAATAGAGGGAAAAATACAATTGATGACTGGCTATAATTTTTTGAATTTCTTCTATTTTATGGCCATAAGTATACTAAATTTTATATTTATTTTATAGTATCCATAAAGTAGTCTTTTAAAAATTTAATCTCTTTATGGAACTTTTAAGTCAATAATAAAGACCAATGTCTTTATTACATAACAAATAGTATTTGCTATAAAATATGAACGCAAAATAAATGCACAACTATTAAGTTTTAGAAGAATAAAGGAGGAAAATGAATTATAACTCATGTAGATGAATAAAGAAGCAGTAACTATGGAAAGACCATACTTAATTATTCAGGAAAATTTACCATTAACAGCTTCTTAGCAACTAAGGAAGTAGGGATAAAAAATGTAAGAGCTTGCTGCCAAAAGGGGTAAGTTCATGAAACCCGAGAAAGTGGCACCGCTCTTGGCTAGACGTACTCTGGGCACAAAGCCATCATCATGAAGAATATTGATATGGCAACTCAGACCATCCTCACAGCTATGCCCTGGTGGCTGGAATTGACCATTATCCCCAAAAAGTGACAGCTGCCACGGGCAAGAAGAAAATCGCCAAGAGGTCAAAGATCAAGTCCATTGTGAAAGATTATAAGTACGGTCACCACAGGGCCCTCTGTGGACATCCCCATGGATAAAACTGTTGTCAGCGGGTTGTTTTAGAAGAGCAAAGGCCAGGCGCAAAGCCAACGACAAGTGTGAGGAACAACACACGACAGGGAAGAACAAATCCATACGAGGCAGGGAAGAACAAACGGTTTTTCCAAAAGCTTCGCTTTTAGGTATATTTTACTTTCATCATTAAAATAAATAAATTTAGAAAATAAAATGAATGTTAAGCGGTACAAACCTAGCAGGGCAGCTCTATGTATGAAGCTCATGGTAACTGTGACAGCTTGCACAAGCCCTGTGCAAGCTCGACAGACTAGACAGGAAGTCCCACCCTTAGCCAAGGAGAGATTGACAAGTGATAGGTACTGGAGAAGAAGCGTCGGTATTCTTTTTAAAATGTTGCCTCTGGAAAGTCAACCATGCTCCAGTGGAAAGCCACACACCCAGGAGGACAGAGGCAGCACAAATTGCACTTGGTGGGTAGAAAAAGAAGACAGGAAGTTGAGTGGAGAGGGGAAGTGGAATTGGGAGGATCTGGGGAAGGATCATGATCAGCATGTATTGTATGAAATTCTCAAAGAACTAATTAAACTAAAAATTAAAAATCTTTAAAAATGAAGTACTTACTCTTGCATATATATATTCCTGTGAAAGAATGAGAAAAAGTAAATCAATACTAATTCACACACATGGGATAATATACAACATTTCAAATATTTTCAATTTTCAAATAAAGTGGTATGTGAGTTTCATGATTGCCCATGGAATCAAGTGTCTCTAATTAGAAATATGTTCTAAAATGACACTTTAATATAGTACTGTTCTTAATACCACATAAAAAATTCAAACTAGTGATTTCGTTAATATATTTTAACAATTTAAAAATATACTAAAATTCATTTAAGTTTACATTTTGGAAGAAATACATCAAATGCAATCAAAGTAATGTTTAAACTAACTCATATAATAATGTTATTAAATATTCTATAATCTCTCTATGTAGGTGCACGAAGATAATTTTTTAGAAAGGGTCTCACCTGGTATCCTCAGCTAACCTTAAACTACACAGACACGGTTGACCTCAAATTGACAATCTTCCTGCATCAGCCTCGCTAGAGCTGGGATTAAAGTGTCCCCCACTGCGGTTGGTTTATGCATAGTATTGACAGGTCAACAAGAATTCTCAGACAGCCTTCATGCAGGCCTTGCTAGCTTTGGTGACTGCTGTTTGCTTTTATAAAACAAGTGCTTCCATGGAAAAGTGCATGGTCTCTGTCTCCTTTTATAGCTCTCTACCCAATTTCCTAGTACTCATTTCTCCCAGGGTGCTATGGCAACTGCAGACTTCTTGCTCCTAGTAAAGTCAGGCAGGCATGCAGCAGCCTCCAGGATTTTGAGCCTACCACTTTTTCTGTACAGAGTGCTCTCCCTCTAGATCCCTATATATCTCACTCCTTCCTCCCTTTCAGGCCTTTGCTCAGATGTCCCTTCCTTGAGAAGCCTTCCCCATCACCCTTTGCAAATGTCACCCTGCTTCACAGCATCCTGGCTCTCCCTAGTCCCTGCTTTTCCTTCTCTTCCTAAGAGTTGCTAATGTTCCATACTATATACCCCACTTCTTTCGTTGTTGCTGGTCTCTCCAACTCAGGCAAGGGTAGGTTACACGATTTGTTTATTTCTATGACACCAATCTAAAAAGGGACTGGTAAGTGTTAGGGGCTCAAAGCATGTATCAAACTAATTAGTCATGAAAAACAATGAAAATTAGTCAGGACAAATTTAAGACACAAAAGAGATGGAAGTTTCCTCCTAAATGTGACTTATATCAATTACAAAATAACACAATAGTTTTATTATATGACTCATTGCCTCCCTTTGCTTTTCAATCTTTTTTAATTCAATGAATATTTATGACATAAATATTTCTAATATAAAAATCACATGGCTATGTTTTTGTTAGTTTGTTTGAGACAATGTATTCCTGGTGATCCTGGAACTTGCTATTTAGTCCACGTTGGGTTTGAACTCACAGAGCCTCCTTCCTCTGGCTCCTGAGCTCTGGAATTAAAGGTATGCCAGGCCTGACATTTTTATATTCAGTGATTGAGAGAAAAATTTAATGATAAAAGATCATGCTAAGCTGGATTGAATAAGTCAAAAATGTTCTGGTTTTCCATACATGTGCAAGTCAGGTACATGTATGTAAAGCAACTACCTTCTCAGTCCCCAGACCTGTATGTGTAAATGGATCCCTAGACATCTTGGAATAACTGGATTCTGCTGAGTCCAAAATTTCCAAATGGGAATCAAAGACAAAATTACACTGCCTTTAAAATCAATACCTGTTATAAGTCTAGGAAATTACGGATTGACATTTAAAAGTTCTGTAGTGAAAGAAATTGTCTCTCTGTGGTCCCGGGATTCTATCCATTTCTTTTATGCTCACATTCTTCCAATCATTTATATATTTCTCTAGTGGAGAATCTCATTTGTTCTAGGATTTGGTGTGTGTGTTTTTTGAAGATCATATGTTATAACATTAGTAAAATATATAAAAAATAAAACCATAATTTTCCATTGAAACATTACTTCCTAAATGAGATTGAAGGAAACCATTTTGTTTTGAAGCCCTGGAAAAGAAATAGAGCTCTTTTTTCTATTTTATTTACTATTTTCTATTTTATTTACTTCAACAACAAAACCTAAAATTATAATAAAACTAAACATGTGTTTAACGTCATATACCACTCTTTATAAAGGAACCTGACTTTTTTCTAATAGAGGAAGCCATGCTCTGTAAGTGGGGGTGGGGGGCTGCATTATAATGTCCCCTGATTTTCTCACCACTAAAGAAGAAACACTCCTTTCCACAATAGATTTTGAAACTTTCCAGAAGGTGATTCTAGCTGAGGACGATCTGGGAAGAAGTTAAGCAGTGTTCATTTAGCCTTTTATGGGATAAAATAATTAGCTCCCTCTCCTGCTGGGCTCATTATAATTTGACTCACAAATTAAAGGTTTTATGTGGCTATTCCTTAAATATTATAGTCTGTTTCCAAACAATGTCATACTGCAAGGACCTGAAGGAATTTCCAGAGGTGGTTTTGATTTTTATCCGGGACTCTCTGTTTAGAATCCAAAACACAAGGTGCTAGGAAACAGCCCCTTAGACAGTGCACGGCATGAGCCTTTTGCTGCTTCTCCAAGTGAGAAAGCCACAGGAGTCACGTGACCAGGCTGCCTGGATGAGTGAAAGGCAAATGCTCTTTCTCCTGAGGATGGGACCTTTGTTAGCAAAAAGATGAATACAGGTTAATTTATAACGTTAAGACATGAGGCATGGGGCTTGGAGTGCGACTCCAGTCACCAAAGCAAGCAAGCAAACAATCGAAAAACTCAGAAAAGCCCTTTTGTTCTTATTTTATTACAAAATAAACCAATCTTTTGAGGCCACTGACCTGTAAGAGACGCTAGTAATATTTCTAACCGGAAAAACTGAGAAAGGAGGCCGCAGACAGGCTGTTCTAACTAGACCTATACTTGCTGAATGCCTGTCTACCCCTTACTTCTCCACATAGTTCAGAACTCATAAATAACTCCAAAGAGGCTAAGCAACGAGCTCCCCCATAAACCCAGATGTAGTCAGGCAACATTGCAGGCAATCCTAGAGGTCACTTGCTCCACTCAGCTAAACATTCCTGGCTGAGTAAAGAGAGCTTTGTAAATGTCCAGTTTCTAGGCTGCAGATACGGGTGCACACTGCATTTCTGGAAAATTTCAGTTTTGAAAAAATACTTATTCTATGTATATGAGCATTTTGCCTCCTGTATGTATGTGTAGCACGTGACTATGAATGTCAGGTGCCCAAAGAAGTCAGAAGAGGGCATCGAAGTCCTTGGCACTGGAGTTACAGATGGTTGGGAGTCACCACATAAAGGCTAGGCAACACCAGCAGGTCCTCTGTAAGAGCAGCCAGCGTTGGTAAACATTGAACCATCTTTCCCCACCCTCTGTTAAAAGTTCCTCACTTTTAACACACTTTCCTGGTATATCAGGCACTGGAGAACTGACCCACTAGGAAATACTGTCCTAACACTTCAAAACGAATTGTCTGGAAGCCCATTGTCATTCAAAAGAGAAAATTATATGAACTTTGTATTGCTGGCAAGCTTTCCAGACAGTTTTATCTACGACTAGAGTTTATGTTTCTGGAGGGCAAGAACCATGCTTATATATGAAAAGTATTTTCAACATTATCTAGTACTTTCAATAAATATTTATGAGGCCCTCAATAAACATATTTTAATTTTGGCTAAAATGTAACCTAAGTCGTTTTAAAATCCGCTTTAGCTTCCAAGGCATGAAGCCACCTCTCATGTGGATATTTTGCTTCAAACCAACTCATTCCAGTGTCCCTTGCACTGTTGAAAATGGAGGCCGGGGCTAATGTTCATCAGGAACAGCAGCCGCTCCTTTATTTAGCCAGTAGGAAAAGGCAAGGCGACAGTAATAGCTTTGACTGATTACTTGGCAAGGGAAACCAAGCCCCGAGGGTGTTCAGGACTCTCTCTGGCCTATAAACCTGTTTGAAAACCTGTTTCTCAGAATTTAAAGCTTGGCTTGGCTGAGGTCGGTGTTACAGTGATGTCAATAACGCCACTGTACTAAGCCTCCAGGCAGGCCCGCACAATTCATCATTAACTTTATTTTCATGGAAAGGCAACTTCGGGGAAAATAGCTGCCGCTTAAGCTGCTTTGTTTTGATTTTCTTTCTCTAAAGAAATAGTTCTGCCAATATTGTTTCATTTGGATTTTGTGCCTTTTGGTGGGAGAGATTATTTCTAAAAGTCAGAATAGTCTGAATACATAGAATTGGGCACAACATAGGACAGTACTTTTGAAGTTTAAAAAAAAAAAGAAGTCATTTAGGTCTGAAAGAAAATTTGAGATTTCACAATTACCTCTACTCTTTAGCTGCTTTGAAAGGAAATAGTATTGAGCTGGGTTGCATAGAGACTACTGTAGTGGGCTCTGTTCTCTTAGGAATCAAAATTTATTGCAGGGCACACTAATGTTTATCCTCACCCAAGGAACTTAGATAAGCAGTCAGGAGAACCAGGGGCCCAAACTGACTAGCTTCATGTCCAGGTCCTTTGGGTCCTGGGGTTAGATGTGCAGGGCAATAGGAGGAGCCAGTTCTTCCTGTGTCATGTGATTAACATTATTTCTAGACCCCGAAGGAAAGGGACTGAAGAGTCGCAGGGATTGTGAGAAGGTGTTTTGTATGCAGGACGTTACTATCTGAAATGGGGATAAAATACCTGTCCATGCAGAGAGCGTGCTCTTCATCTATGAACTTAGTTAAGCAAATACAATTATTTTACACTTTAATTTTTCTTCCTGCTGACCTGCTGACGCTGGCCTACACTGAAATAGCAAACACCAGGCAGAACTGCTTACCCCCCACACGTGAGTCATCTGAACAGGTCAGTCTCCTTGGGGAGTATCAAGTTTTATTTTTGCTTTGTCAGCACCAAGATGTATACACACAGCAGCACAAGCCTTCCAGAATGGTTCACTTTTTTCCCCCTCTCAAGTTATGGGAAAATGTGAAAGGCCTGCAATTTTTGGCCAGTAGGGGGCAATAGAGTGGAATTTAATCTTTTTTTTTTTTTTTTTTTTTAATTTGAAGCCATGGAAACCAAATTAAACCCATTTCAGTTCTAACTGGAGCCTGGAGTGTCGTCCTCCAGAGTGGCCTCATTTAGTCTCCCCACTGCACCCCAATGCTGCACAAACTCATCCTGTAAAAGGAGGACTCCTCCTCTTGCCCTCACCCAATAGAACACATGAAGGTGTGCTGGACGTTCAGACTGGCACATCTTGGCTTCACACTTCCGCCCCCTCAAGCTGGCTAACCCCTGATTGGGTGCCGCTCGTTCAGCAGTAGACCACCCTCAAGAATGAAGAGTCTGTAGGAGAACTTGACAGGATGAGGAAAAGGGGAATGAGCTTAGCTTTAAATATGACTTCAGTTTCATCTGAAAGGTCAGAGCAAACACAGTCTCACAGCCCCTATTTACAAAGATAAGATAAAATCTGTGCTTACTAATTGTTTGGAGAATAGAAAGAGCTTTAAAGAAAAACTCTTATTCAAACTTCCGTAGCAGCACTACCGCCCCCTCACGTGTTCGGAGTGAAGAAGGCAGAATGTTTAATTGTCCTGAAGCTAACTTTCACCCAGCCTTAATCATCCTCACACTCTCCCCACAGTGAACTGGGGCAACAAGGACTATTCAGGAATAATGTAATCAACTCACCGCCCACTGGTCTTTAAGAACGCATGAATAGAGCCTACCTTCCATTTCTTATTTATTTTATTATTACTGTTTGACAGTGTTGCATTTCCCCCATATCTACAAAGCCTTGAATCTTTGTCTCACTTTTTGATTTTAGTCATCTTCTTGGGGAGCAGTAAAAGTCATTCTGGGCTTGTAGCATATTGCCTTTTTATAAAGCAGCTGTCAAAGCAAGCCCTGTGAAATGCTGGCTGTAGGTGACCTTCTGTATCTGTCCACTGTAAATGGCCCCTGCTAAGCAACCAGAGTAGATGGGAATCTCCATTTGAAAAGGCCTTACTTTAAGGACTGGATACAGTGGTTCAAATGTTGCTTCAGCTCTTCTTCCTTTTCGTAGGACTCCAGTACACTGTGGGCCTCATCGTGATGGTAGCAGTAGATTTTATAAACATCCTCCAGTGGTCCTTTGATCTGCATGAATACCTCTCCTGAGCAGAGCAAAGCAAAGATAAAATGATCTCATCAGCCCAAAGTGACATTTCATTGGCTAGTTCTCAGTGCTGACTATTGGAAAGTTAGGTCTATCTTACCGGATCCCCAGATTGTTTGGAAGGGACACAAGACATTGAGTGGATAGTTCTCCTTTCCTTTTCTTCCTTCCCCTTTCTTCTCCTTCCTTCCATGCCTTCCCCCCTCTCCTATCTTCTCTTCTTCCTTTTATAGAACAAATAAAGAACTTGACAGGTTGGTGCACAGGATCACAGTGAGAGCAGACTAGATTAGAGAGCTATGCCTGTGTTTAAATCAAGTTATCCTACTGACTGGCTTTGAGATTTAAGAAAAGGATTTTAATTCTCTGACTCTATTGTCTTGTGTATAAATTACTAGCTACAACAGATTAAATTTCATAGAGATATAATTACAATTAAGATAGGTAGTGTGTACAAAACTCAAAGTAGAGTGCACACATAATAGATGTTCCAAATGGAAAAAAAGTATTGTTGACTTATTAAAATTATAGGAGACGAAACAAGATATAAGGTATGCGGTTTTATTGCTATTTAGTCTACTAGCAATATTTCCTAAGATTCTTGGGAAGGTAAACAGTAGGATTTAGAGAAAAAAACAAAGACAAAAAACAAGATACAACAATAACCAAAGTAAAAGAGTGGGTGGGGAAAAGATTCAAGGGTTGAGAGTGCTTGCTGCTCTTCCTGATCACCTGAGTTTGGTTCTCAACACCCACATCAGGTGGCTATCAACCACCTCAAACTCCAGGTCAGGGTGTTCAATGCCTTCTTCTGACCTTCCAGGAACCGGCACCAGCAAACACATAATAGAAATAAATTTTAAAAATGAATTTAAACTAATAGAACATTTCTCTCTATATAAGGAAGGTTAGGGGAGTATTATGAAACAGCTTGGACCAATTGAATCCAGACATTTAATGAATCCTCTTTGATAATGTGATAAAATTAGAAATATAACTAGTGGGCCTAGTAGATACCAGATGATAATCTGATTTAATTACTTGCCCCCAGCACCTCAAACTGAGCATAAGCTTTCACTTCCAGCCCAGCATTAGATGTTGAGGGCAATGCACAGGAAACACGTGATGAGATCTATTATCAAAAAGCATTGTAAAGTTGAGATGGGAAATAATTCGGAAGCTGAACTGACAGCGGTAGCTGGCTTTATTAACAGTGACGTGGACCTGCTATATATATATATATATATATATATTAAGCAGAAAGTCCTGCCACATGAAACAGGTTTTATATGTTATGTAAATGCTTCCTTCTCTACATGCATGAAAAGATAAGAGGTTATTTGTCTATATGCATTAGGAATGAATAAATCTGAATTGGAAGCAGATAAATGATTGGTTCAAGTCCTGCTGGGAGGTGACAAAGTCAGGCTAACAGGGTAGATATGAGTTTTAGTCCTCACACTCCAGTGCTCTGCTGGACACTGGCTGAGGCGGGAAGACCACTAAGTCAGAATCAGATACCAGGGCTTATATGGTGATTTGGGGAATGATTTTGTTCTAATTTTTTTGTGACTATGTTCCCTCATATTATTTGAGATACTTCTGAAGTGTCCCACTTATTTATAACTTATATCCAGTCGATAAGGCTTTTGTTTCCTCTTCATTATATGTTTTTTTTCTCTGCTTATAGCTAGATTTTTAAGTAACATGAAGCTGTGTGTGTGTGTGTGAGCACTCGCGTGCACGTGCAAGCATGTGCATGTGTGTATGGAGAGAGAAAGAGAGAGAGAGAAGAGAGAGAGAGAGAGAGAGAGAGAGAGAGAGAGAGAGAGAGAGAGAGAGAGAGAGAGATTTGTGTGGCTTGGAATTAATCCTATGAATTGAGCATCTTTTCAGATGAAGGGCTGAGGGGTTCTTGCTGTTGCTGTTTCTGGGATTTAACTGGGTAGATCTTTCTCCCAGTGTAAGTCTTGAAGATCTGCTCTTTAAAACAGTAGTACATGCAAAAGGAAACCATTAACAACAGAAAATAAGACAGGAAAGCAAGTGAATTTAAGGTTGGTTATAAAACAAAGAGAGACCTCAAGTAGTACAACCAGGGAGCAAATGGGAATTTTGGGACAGACCTAAGCCCTAGAAGCAGGATCTGAGGGGGCATGGATAGAGGCTCCCTGGCATCTGAGTCTACACATCTCCATATGAAATGGAGTTACAAATATGAATGTTAACTACAAATGAGGTAATAATAGAGATATAAGGAAATGGGAAAGAGCAAGGGATAGCCTGACAAATACATACTATCAAATCAGAAAGTTAAAAATCAGACAATACTTGCTTTATATGCAAGTAAACCATCACTTGCCAGTGTCCTGGAATTTCTAGGTCTCCGCGTGACAGTGAAAGCTTCATCTTTTTTATAATTCCCGAGTAAAATTCTGTTGGGGCTCTAATAATAATTATTGAAGTTAAAAGATATTTAAGTACTCTAATTGAAAGTCGTTTATTCACCCAGAGGCCAGCTATAACACGGCTGGGCAGAATATTTGATTTCCCTCCCAACCCATTCTGCCTCATAATAGTGCTGATGAAGCGAGGTGTCTCCCGGCCAAAAGTGATTCTGTTTCCACGGTAACGTAAGCCTTGGCTGCATTTCTTCAGTGGTGAAGGACAACCGCTCAGTCTAATGTGTGTGTGCTGGAAGGATGATTGGGGGTGGAGAAAGGAGAGAACCAAGAGCAGGGAAGGTAATTGCACTCTAACTGCCTGACACAAAGGTGCCAGAATCCTAGAAAACAAAACCACCATCTTCTTTTTAAAAATTCTACGACCAAAATAAATTTTTTTGCAGTGATATTCCCCTAAAGCTGCTCTCTTGCAAAGGAGAAAACAAAAGCAAAAACAAAAAACAAAAATTCTGTTTGAAATTTCTTTAGTCATTGTTGTTAAAGGCAACTTGCCCAAGAGGGTCGATGTCCCTGGCAGAACTGTGGCTCAGTTGCCCCTCATTGATGCCAGTGCATTGGGTTCTTCTACTTTTATGTTCCTGCTGATTAAACTCTTCTTTTCTTTTAGAACTCCATGCTTGTGGTGTAGAGTCTGTATCATTCTGAATTTCCTCTGTCAGTATGAATACTTAAGGTAAAGCTGTGCTACTCAAGAAAGCTACTTATCCTAGGCTTTGTATAAGATTGTGGTTCAAACAGAAATAAATGTGATCATTCTTTTTAGCTCATCTCTATATAACTATGGTTTATTGGACGACTGTTTTGCACTGTGGTGGGCTTGGATAGAGACTCCCTGGCATCTGAGCCTATGCATCTCCTTACGAGATGAAGTTCCAAATAAGTATGTTCACTACAAACGAGGTAATAATAGAGATTTAAGAAAAAAGGAAAGAGCACATGGTAGCCTGACAATTACATATGATCAACTCAGAAGGTTAAAAATCAAAGACAATATTTGCTTTATAGGCAAGTAAATCATAACTTGCAAACACAAAGAACCAACAGTTCATTCAAATAACTTATACAAGCCTGCAAGAGCACAAGAGAAGAGTCAGTTCCCATTCACCATGCCTGAAAGTGCAATACTAGGGCTGGGTATCACAGAAGCGAGCATATTCAGACTCTAGGAAACCAGCTTCAGAAATTATCATTTACTCTGCCAAACACAGAAGTGACATATAGGCTAAACCTCCCTTCTTAAAGTCAAATATATCCTTATGTATTGGAATTATGAAGATGTATAGATACCAAAGCGCATAAAGAAACTACATAATCTGAATCTTAATTTTTTGTAAAGCATTACTAAAACTTCCAAAAGAATTTGCATTATACTCAATTGTTATATAAAAGAAACCAAACTTTATAAATAGATGTGTACATTTAGAATGACTAGGGTAATATAGTAATTTAGTCACATTATGTAATAAGTATTAAGAATAAGCAGCGGGTATATTCTATACTTGATTTTATTGAATCCTCATGAAACTCATATGCGATAAATACAACTGCCTTCAATTTCCAGAAAAGAAGCTGAACTTCAATGAGGTTTCATAACTTACCTAAGACCTAGCAATAGAAAGAGATGGAATCTAAATCAACCTGATATTAAAAGATATAATATTATGCCCTTAAATTCTGTACCATCTTTTATTTTACTTATCCTTGTTTACTATTTTCATAAATTGTCATAGAATATTTTCAATTTCAATATAAACAAGGACCAAAGCTCATCTCTAGAAAGTTTAAAACAACTTTCCTATCCAGATCCAGTGTGGATTTTACAGCCCATTTTGTGGTTGGAATCCAAACAGTTCTCTCCGCGTTCTCAGACCTGCAAACTTCTGTATCTATTTATAAACTTGAGCCTCATCCAGACACCAAGGTTTCTTGAGTAACTTTCTCCTCCTTGTTTATCGAGGTATCTAGTGGATCTGGCACTGCAGCTGTGAGTCACAAACTCTTATCCTTGCTGTCTGAGGGCACAGGGTTGAAACACCTGTGCTTTTCATTTTGCGGTAGCATGATTTTGGAAACATCTCAGTCAATCAGTTTAAATTACTAAATCTAAGTAATAAAAGATTTAGTGATAAAGAATGTCGTTGAACTCTGCACTGACATATGGAGGATCTCAGAGGCCACCTGCACAGCGTCTAAGGCAGACTGGAATGCTGATGGACTTCCCAAGATCTTCCCATACTCTCCTGACACAGGGCCTTTACTCTGTTCTCATCAAGACTGCCATTTGCAGCTGGACCATAGTGGCCTTTAATCCCAATACTTGGGAGGCAGAGGCAGGTGGATCTGAGAGTTCGAGGCCAGCCTAGTCTACAAGAGCTAGTTCCAGGACCAACACCAAAGCTAAGAGAAACCCTATCTCAAAAAATCGAGAGAAAGAAAGAAAAAAGAAAGAAAGAAGGAAAGAAAGTTGGCCTTTTTCATGTAATTGCTACCCTTCTGAATTAGTCAAGTCCAAGTAAGTCCAAACACTACATTCTAAATCAAACTTTCCTCAGCATTTGAGCTGAAATAGTTTTTCTTGGGGTTTTGTAGGAATTAACTACTGTTATGCAAAAACATCACCCCCAAACTTAAACAATTGAAAACAACTCATTGCTCTCATCCTTGGAATGAGGGCTGGGCAGTTTCACTCGACGGCTCCTCTCTCTGTGGGGCTGACAGACTTAGACCTTCACAGTCAGCTGAGCAGCAGTGGCAGAGGAGGACTGTGCTCACCTGTCTAAGGTCATTCCTGTTTCTCAGAATGACTGGGTCGTTTGAGCTTCTCTCTTTATGATCATGGGGTAGAACTCACCATGCAGTTATGAAATATCACTTTGGCTTCTTTTATTAGCATCACAAGGCCAGCTCAGAAACCAAAGGTGAGGGGCCCTGAGAGCAAAGCTCCAACTGACACTTTTAAAATGATACTTTTATTGTTTTAATTTTCTGAAATATTTCTGTAATCTTTCCAGGCATGACTAGAAAATTTGGAAGTATAAGCATCTTTAATTGAATGATCTCTGTAAACTGTGTTGTCTTTTAAAATTTGAATTGATATTTCATACTAATAAAGTAAGTGCAGAGGCAATACAGTTTCCCAACATTCTGTACACAGTTTTTCTATGTTACTGTAGCAGATAGCTACAATGTAACTGTCAGTAAAAGGAAACTGATCTGTTTCTATCAGCAAGATATTTTTTGGATATGTTGAATGCTTTCTTCTGCACAATGCAAAAGGTTTGTGATGTGAGGCTGATATTCCCACTGTTCTTGGCCTTGATCAATTGTTTAAAGTACATTTCTTTTTTTTTTCTTTTTTTCGAGACAGGGTTTCTCTGTGGTTTTGGAGCCTGTCCTGGAACTAGCTCTTGTAGACCAGGCTGGTCTCGAACTCACAGAGATCCGCCTGCCTCTGCCTCCCGAGTGCTGGGATTAAAGGCGTGTGCCACCACTGCCCTGGCTAAAGTACGTCTCTTGCTAGAAGGTACTTCTTTCTGATGTCAGAAATTACTGGTAGACAAACCTTGAGACTTTGAAATCTGTGTTCTCTGCTGTAGGATAACGCTCTAGGATTTGTCACTCGTATTGGTTTAATAAAACACTGATTGGCCAGGAGCTAGGCAGGAAGTATGGGGCCAACCAGACCAACAGAATTCTGGGAAGAAGAATTCACCCAGAAGCAGAGGAAGCAGAGGAAAATGCTGCACTGAGAAAAGGTAGCAAGCAACATGGCTAAATATAGATAAGAATTATGGGTTAATTTAAGTTGTAAGAGCTAGTTAATAATAAGTCTGAGCTAACAGGCCAAACAATTTATAAATTTATCGTTAACATAAGCCTCTGTGTGTTTCTTTGGGACTAAATGGCTGCCGGACCAGGCAGGACAGAAACTCCCATCTACAGTTCTCTAACTTGCACCCAGCATATGTCATATTTACTAGTGGATTTTATATGAAGCAGTTATAATGATGATGGTTGCCTGCCCGTGGATTTTTGTATTTTTCCTTTACTTCTGTCTTTATACATTGAGATCTACTGGAGAGCTGGTTTTTATTCCCATTTATTTATAACAATGTTTTTGTTGTTTGTTGATATTCCTTGAGTTGTATTGATTATAAGTTAATACTGACTTTATGTTTGAATGCATTTATTTCGTGGTATGTGTGTCTGTGTGTGTGTGGTGTATGCATGTTTGCAAGTGTGCATAAAGGTGTGTGAACATGTCCATGTGTATGTGGAGATCTGATGAAGAGGACACTAGGTGCCTTCTATTGCTCTCTTCCTTATTTTTTTGCGGTAGGGTCTTTCACTGATCCTGGTGCTGCCCATTTTCCAGGTAGACTGGTAGCCAGCAAGCCCCAGCAGCCCATGGCTCTCCTGTTCACCACACAACACTGGTTTGCTCTGACTTTTTCACAGGTATTAAGGATTTCCAACTCTACTCCTCATCCTTGTGTCTGTACACCAAGTGCTCACCCATAGAGTTGATTCAAGACTAAACTTGCCAAATTCATGAACTGAACTTTAAATTGGAAAATATTTTGTAAATAAAGAAACATCTAATAGGCTCAGAATATTCTGATAAATGGAAGATGTCAAAATTCCAATTGTATATATCCCTATTTAAAGGTGTATTTATTTGAGCTGAAATACTTTTGAAATTTCTGTCTTTTACCTTTGTTTGGATTCTTTTCTTTCTTTTTATAAGTGATAAAACTTACTAATTTTTTCTATCTATGATTTTTCAAAATGTGATATTGTAAAATCTAGTGCAAAATACAATTTTAGCATGTTAAAGAATATCAAGCCAAGCATGGTGGCTTATGAATGTGATCCCAACACTCAGGGGATGAGGCAGGGGGATCATAATGAATGCCAGTCCAGCATGGGCTATGGAATGAGACCCAACCTAAAAAGTGAAATGGAATAAACTAGAAGTGTTCCTTCCAAAGCTTCTTTTCACGAGTCAAGTGTTCAAAAGTTCATTTACAGAATTTCAAAAATATTTTATACAACATACGCTCTTATCGTTTAATTTTCAAGCTCATTCTTTGTTTTGGTAAGGACAAATTCCAGTGCCTTTCTGTTTATAATATAGTTTTGTAATTGCAACCTGTAGACATCAAAAATCTGAAGCCAATTTTTCTGTTTGCTGAATAGCTTAATTAAAACACTGCAATGCTACTCCATAGGCCTCTTCACAAACCAGCCACAGCCATTGCAGGGATGGTGAAGTTGGAGTTACCAGTGCTTGGGAACATGAGTGAAATGTAATTCATCTGCAAAAGCAATATGTGCACTTAACTGCTAATTCTTCCCTTCAACTCCTATAATACTGATTTTTAAGACGTGGCTACAGTAATACTTACAATGAGATCAATCAATTTTTGAATAATAAATTTCTCCAAATTCGTTTCTGGTTCTGCAATTTTTATTTAAAAGTGTATTTGTTACTAGAATGAGCTGGCATTCCATATTTGCTTTCTCTATTAACTGATACACCCATCCCTTAACTGCAAAACCTTCATTGAGGGTGTCACCCCACTAGTAGCCACTGTTTTTATATGCTTCATAGGACCAAGGAACCTTTGAAATAAGTTTGCATGAAGTCAGTGGAGAGTAGATGTTATCTGATGTACGTGAA
The DNA here is from genome assembly GCF_037038515.1 of Microtus pennsylvanicus. Classification (NCBI taxonomy): domain Eukaryota; kingdom Metazoa; phylum Chordata; class Mammalia; order Rodentia; family Cricetidae; genus Microtus; species Microtus pennsylvanicus. Next base: position 85,989,915 of record NC_134585.1, on the reverse strand, counting down.
CAATCTTTGGAATGGTTTGCAAACACACTTTGAGCAGCTCTGCGTATACTATCACCTTTCTTGAGCAATCTTTTTAAAACGATGACTAATGTTTTCTCACGTGAATGTTGCTGCTTCTTCAGCAGATATCTGTCTCCTGGTTAGTTTGTGTTTAGTGACGACTATGTTAAGGTCTGTATACAGGATAAGCATTCTGATATTCATATGTTCATCATCAACTTTCTTGAGAAGCAGAAAAAGCAATACCTACATTATGTGACTACAATGAGTCTTTATATCTGAAGGGTTTGTTGCACAATTATAGTAAGCATAACCAAATAATAACAAGAGGGTTGGATATTGTAGTGATATTTTGTTTGTGTTTTAACAAATAAAACTTGCCTGAAGATCAGAGAGATCAGAGTGCAAAGCGAAGCCACTAGAGGCCAGGCAGTAGTAACACATATCTTTAATCCCAGGACTTGGGGGGACAGATGGATCTCTGTTAACTCAAGGCCACCCTGGGATACACATTTGATCCATTCTAAAAGAGAAACAGAGTTCACACAAAGGGAATTCATCCCAGCACTTAGGATCCCACGCCTTTAATCCCAGGACTAGTGAGATGGAGACAGGAGTGATATGGATGGGTTGAGAGAGGAATATAAGGTGGGAGGAGACAGGAGCTCAATGAAGTCTGAGGAGCAGTCCAGCAAGTTTGAGGCAGTCAGTCTTGGAGGCAGTCAGTCTTGGAGGCAGTCTGAGGACAGGATCCCCCCTTTGGTCTGAGCATTGGCAGAGACAAGAACTCAAGGGACTGGCCGTTCCACTTCTCCGATCCTTCAGCTTTCAACTTCTGATAGCTGACTCTAATTTTTATTATTAATACCAATTAGGATCGTGCTACAAGATACCTAACATACAACAAGTGTCCTGACTGCTGCTGCAGGAACAGGCAGAAACTCCCATGCAAAGCTGCCAGCCTCTGTTCCCCGCACACATTGCATTCACATCTAATTGGAAATCCCTGCGCATCTCACCAACTCCACCAATAGACTTTCTGATGGCCTCATGTTTCTCAGGGGCCATAGTGCATGCCACACAGCATAGGCCATGGCACAACTAGCTGCTGTACCCAGTGAGGATGGAAGGGTTTGCAGCCTCATATACACCTCTAAGGGCCACCAGAACAATTCGGGGCCATTTCTAGCTCCTCAGGTCCATGTGTCCTCACTGTATTAGCCGGCACCCTGCATGTGGCACACCAAAGTGCCAGGAAAGGAAATAGGCTGGATTCCAGTTTACTGCGGTGCACTATTTCACTCAGTCAAAGTCGTGGAAGAGATGACATTCAAAGTTGAATTACCTGAATTTCAAATTTGTCTTCAGTACCCTTCCCAAATGTATTCCCTCCCTACTCCTCCTCTAAATAGCTCTTCACATTAGCTTAATCCCTTACCATTTTCTAAATGTGTTGCTATTTTCTATTAGTGCTAAATGGAAAGAATTCTGTCTGTGTTCCGTGCTACTGAGGGACCTCCACAAATGGCTATAAACCCATTTGGAGATAAACGTGGAGTTTGTGTAATTACAATGAACCTGAAGGCAGACTTGGCATTTATATATCTCCTGGGAAGCTTTGTGCGTCAGAAACATAAAACCAAAGTACCAGGGGGTTATTAAAATACTGTTTCCTGTTGTACTGTAGAGTTCAAGAAAGAACAAACATACCGATTACTTGCATGGCCGGTTCCACGTCTGTTGTGGCCTCTTCCAACAAGGACAGTAGCTTGGCAGATATCTGGTGGACGGATTCAATGTTGCTAAACAAGCCTTCCACGTCCAGCCTGTCAACCTGAAGAAGCAGAACCTCTGAGCATTAACCAGTCGGAAGAGAGCCATTGTGTGCTCCACACTTCCTCCTGCTAAACAGCAAGGATTTACCCACCAGCCCTCATCCTTCTCTGTGAACATGCTCACTTAGGACTTCTAAATGTAAATGTATAGATTTTCATCAAGGAAATTATGATGATGTATAATACCTCTGTCTTAAAACCACCAACAAAAAATTTTGACTTGAGTGTATAGCACTGTTTCTCAATATAAATTGGGTTGGGAAGATTTAGACGTAATGGCATTTTTATTAACTGCCCTCTATGCAAGCATGAACCAGTAAACTTAGAATATTTTACTGTCAAGATGGAACGATGGCTTCGTGGTTCACTCGCTGCTCTTTTAGAAGACCCGAGTTCAAATCCAAGCACTACACCTGACTACCCATAACTTCCTGTAACTCCAGTTCCAGGGGATCTGATTGATACCTTCTTCTGGTCTCCGTGATACATATGTCATATCCCACAAACACACACAAAAAATAAAAATAGGAAATTTTACTGCTTTCACCGCAGAACTCAAACTATATCTTTTTTCAAGTAACTATTTTCAAAGCAGTTTTAAACCACAGATGTTGTGTTTTAAACCACAGAACTGATGGCAAATAAATTTTCCTTAGAGATAAATATACTAATTAAGGGTTTGCCATATGTTATAATCTCAAGCATATTCTCAAAACTCAGTGTGATCATTCTTATACTCATATATGTTTATCATGAAATCTTATTTATTCGTCTTTCACCAGATATGTCCTAGGTACCTTCTATGTCCTAGGACATGTAGGAGAAATTGCGAGCATATATTACCACACCTCACTATTTAAGAGGATGCCAAGGACATGTAGTGGACGAGAGATCTGATCACAGGGAGTGATGAGTAGAGACAGGCTTAGCTGACTGTGTTCAGTCATCTTAGTGTGGTGGCAAACACTCTGATTTGGTCTTAATTTTAAAGAGTATTTCCTCTGTCATAATTAAATTATGCTGATTCAGGATACAGCTGCATTGGTGTAGGATCAGCTGAGGTTAGTATACAACAGAAAACCAGGAATTAGTGCCATTTTCCATGGTTTATTGTGACTGAGGTCATGGATGTGCAGCAAGAGAGGAGTTGATGGGGTTCTTCTGATGAAGGCTGAAGATTTTGTCCTCAAAGTCTGTTAGAGCAGAGAGAAGTGAGCAGCATATTGGTCTTCTTCTGGACATGAGTCAATGTGTTCTCCATCTCGTACATGCCTGTTATTTTGGTAAGCACATTTTGTCACTGAAGTTAAAAGGATGACTTCACATTGAACCTTTGCCAAACACCATGACTGCATGGGTTATTTCTTACGCCACACAGCTATACTTCAGACATTTATCTCATTCATCGCTGAGGAATTCCTTGTTCCCATCTCATCACCACTGTCCTTGAGATAACCCCCAAACTCACTTGTCATCAAATCCATTCAATTACATATTTCAGTCTAACCTTAGGCAGCCTTTCCCAAGTACTTTTTTGCTGTTGTTTTGTTTTGAGACAGACTTTTTCTATACATAGCCCTGGCTATCCTGGAATTCACTGTGTGGTCCAAACTGGCATTGAACTCACAGAGATCCTCCTGCCTCTGTGTCCTGAGTGCTGGGCTTCAAGGTGTGTGCCACGGTGCTCAGCTTTTCCAACTACTTTTATGTATTCTGAATTTATTAGGACCGAGTGTAGGTGTAGTTCAGTGGTGAAGTGCTTACATAAAGTGCATGAAGCCATGAATCTGGCTCCTAGCACTGAAAAATATATTGCTTAAACAAACGATCTACATCTCTACACTAACTGCTACATTGTGATTATAATCAAGACTGGCTTTTAGGTCTCTAATCCAGGGTCCCCAAGAATACCCCTTCATTAAGGATTCACTGAGGAGGAAAGAAGATGTGTGGCTCTTTTGCATGAAATCTAGGACTTTGGGGGGCTTCTGTTTTCTCTCTTATAAGGCATACTCAATATCATACAAAATGTGTAGACTCACATTAACGATTACTAGCTCATGTTAGCTAACATGTATGAAATTATCATTTAATAATTTACTATTCAACTGGTCAAAACCATATAGACCTATTGTACCAAGCAATCTTTTTATTATTTATCAGTTTGAAGTGCACTGTGAAATATGAGCCATCTTGAAGAAATACAGAGTAAAGCAAGGTGCCATGTGTGGAGTTATGCACGGAGATTAAGACAGATCCAGCACCATGACCTTGCAGGCCTACAGTCACGTAAAGATCAGCAAACACCACTCACAAGCTAGCCGTCATCTCTGAACTTCTGCAGTTTCTACTGACTTTTCACCAAGTTGCCACTTCTACCTTTTGTTTGCCAAGGTCACTATCCTGTATATCTAATTTAGATTATAAATCCATTTAGCAAAAATCTAATTCTACTTTCTATCTATAATCTTAGCTCAGTGCAACAAACTCTGAACAACAGAAACTTAGTTTTTAATTCCATTTCTTCCTGAAGGACAGAAAGGATTAAAACATCAATTGGCCTGGTTTCAATCCTATCACCACGGGCCCTTGGGGACTCTGTGAATCATAAAATGAATTCACATCCAGGCACGGCTGTGCTAAGGAACAAACAAACATCTGGTCCAAATCGGCTTTTAAAAGTGATAGATGGTTTTACGATTACTGTTATAAATTCATGGAAACATCCACATATATTTATTAATCATTTACTCAAAACAGGCAATGTTCTAAGAGCTTAAAATCAAATTCTACTTTAAGTGAACTAAAATTTACTTTTGACAAAAGTTTAAGAAAGCACTATCCTAAGACAAATCAATAGTTATTCAGATCTATAAAACAGAAATTAAAGCTGAGTGTTGATGCTGACAATTTAATGTGGTATTTTGCAGAAGTGTTTATCATGGGATATACTTCAAATAGAAGGTTTACATCACATTCAAGCCATTACAAGGGTTTAAAACCAGGTAATGTGGTAACTTTATTAGCTCTTGATGGTTCAAAGGTACTTTGGCTATCCATGATATTTTATAGTTTCATAAAAATTTTATCATTCTTTTTTCTATTTCTGAGAAAATATCCTTGGAGTTTTGATAAATATTTCTTTGTGTTGTATGGACATTTTAAGAACAATATTTTTCTGTCTCGAAATATATTTCTATCTTGCCATTTATCTATGTCATCTTCAAATTCTTACTAACATTTTAGCAATTTCAGTGATTGTTTAACTATGCCATGATATTTTAGTTAACAAACCGGTATAGTACCAACATAAATCTAGGCACATATTCCACTAAGCAAAGCAGGGAGCTAAGAAACAGACCTACACATTTATGGTCAATTGATTTTAACAAACAATGAAGAAAGGACCCTCTTAGTAGTATGCTAGGAAAACTGACTAACCACTTTGCAAAAATCAACTCAAAATAGACTAAAGGTTCAAAAGCAAAACCATCAGAGTTAAAATGGACAAGAGACTAGGCAGTTCTCCAGACAAAACACTAGGAACCAGAAAGTATTCGCCAAAATGCTCAACATAACCAATCACTACAAAAATGCAGAGTAAAATCCCAATGACTTATCAGTTCACATCTGTTAGGATAGTTATTATTGAAACTATAAACAATAAGAAGAATTGGTAAAGACATGGAGGAAGGGAAACCCTATGTACTCTAGGTGAGAATGCAAATGGATTTATTCACCATGGAGAACCCTGTGGAGGTGTCATGTGATCCAGACCTCACTTCTAAATTATATCCAAGGGAACCGAAATCAGAAGGCCAAACAGAGCACTGCAATGTCGTGCTCCTTGTATTATTCACAATAACTAAGAAATACAAACTATCTACATGTCTATCCAATAGATAATCAAACTATCTACATGTCTATCCAATGGAGAATCAAACTATCTATATGTCTATCCAATGGAGAATCAGATAAAGTTTGCATTTACCCAATGGTATGCCACTGGTCTTTAAACAAATAATGAAATTTTATGTGACAATGCAGATGAACTTGGGCTAAAATAAATTAGTTAAAACAAATGAATAAATAAATAAAATAAATTAGTGACTAAAATAAATTATTTTCAGCATGAATACTACTTGATTTACTTAGAAAGTATAACAATGTCAAACTTAAAGAATAGAGAGAAAAATTATCCCAGAGGCTAGGAGGGGTTGGGAGTTGCTTGTCAAAATCATAAAGTTTTCCTTAGAAGAAGCAAGTTCAAGAGATCCATTATTTATCATCTATATTATGATACATACCTGAAAAATTGTTGAGAGTACATTTTCAGTGTTTTAATCTCACACACACAAAGATATATTGCTGAGGTGATGTAGCCATTTTATAATGTAAGCGTATATAAAGATAGCATGTTTCTGAACCTAAATATGTGTGATATTTTGTTTTTCAATTATAAAGTAAAATGTCAAGATGTTGAATTTGCACCAAATGTGTATGATATATATGCAAATATGTCCAAATATAGTTCTTAGTAAAGAAAAATAGATTTATGAAAGTACAATAATTCAAAGATTATAATAACTAATACATAATTACTTTGTACCCTACAGGTACCTGGAAATCTATTCCTTGATTTTCCTGCTTTTACATCATGGTTCAAGCTCTTTCATGTACTCAAAAATGCCTTGTTCTCACATAACACACTATCCAGTTAAATCAAATTTAGTAAGGATTATATTTGTCTAGGTATTTTGCCCAATTCTCTGTCCTTTCTTTTGCATTTGAGAGGAGTATCAAGACCCATAGGTCTTTAGTACTATCTGATCCTGCTGGAATTCTCCAATCACGTCCCTCTTTTTGCTCTGGTACACATGCTAGCTAGCAGACCAGTCAATCTGTTATCTCTTAGTGTATGTGCTACAGGCTGAATGTTTCCAATTTCCCCCCTTCCCAATTCATATCTTCAAATCTCACATTCAAAATAATTGGATTGGGAGAGAGGGTTCTGTGGTGGTTTGACTGAGAAATATCCCCATAGGCTTAGGTATTTGAACATTTGGTCCCCAGTTGGTGCTGGCGAAAAAGGCTACTGGACCCTTAGGAGGCAAAGTTTTACTGAGAAGTACATCACTAGGAGTACACAGGTGCCTAAAGCCTCACCTCATCTCCAGTTCTCTCTCTGTTCTCTGTTTGTGGGTGGAAGATGCAGCATCCTAGCTTCCTACACTGGCATGTTTTCCCTGCCACGATGGACTCATCTTTTGGAATCAAAAGCCAAAATAAATTCTCCTTCTTTTGGCCTTGGGGTTTTATTGTGTGTTTTTTGTTTTTAAAAATTCAACATAATAAACTATAGCCTAAGTGCATTCTTTTTGATGTTTTATTTTTATTTAGAGAATTCCATACAATGTATTTTGATCACATTCTTTCTCCTCCCCCAACTCCTCCCAGAGCTTCCCCCACCTCCAAACCTACCCAACCCTGTGGTTATGGTATTTTGTCATAGCAATAAAAAAATAAGTGTTAGAAGGTCCTTGTGAGATTTCTCTGTCATTGGGGTGGTCACCCCATGAACGAATTAGTAAGTTTATAAAAGAGACCTGGGAGAAACTCCTATTTTCTTATTATGTAGCATTATAATGTCTAGAAAGAGCTCCATCACCAGGCATTGAATCTACTGGTAACTTAATTCTGGACTTATAAATCTATGGACTGTGAGAAACAAACTTCTCTTATTTAAATCACTGTTTATGGCATTTTGCTATCATAAAGGGATAAAATGTAACTGCCAGTTTTTGTAGTTAACTTTGGTAGAACATTGGTGTAGAGAAGGCCGTGTAGTGAGGAAAGCTATACCTAATAATATCATATTATCCCCTGACTCTACCCTTGCCAAGCAAGAAATCCTTCCCCTGCAAACCCACTGGCTCTGTTTACTTCATCTAGTTTGGATTTTATTTTGTCACATAACCAAGTATGTCTAATATAACTTTAATTCTCAGCCAAAAATTATATCCTTAAAGGAAGATTTTATCCTATTTGTTAGGGTTAATCTTTTTCTTTCATAACTTTATCTGTCTTTCAAAAATTATTTTAATTGTATAACCTTATAGAATAATGAAATAATTTAATACACATATGCAGTGTGTATAGGTCAAATTGGGCTAGTTAACACCACATATAATGTGTATAGGTCAAATTGGACTAGTTAACACTACCATATCCTTAAAACTTTAAAAAATTGAGCTAATAGGTAATGATTATACTTCCTCACCCCTTGGGGGGCACAATACAATACTGCAATATATGCATGGAATATGTATGAATTAAATTGGACCATAACATTGCCATCTCTTTATAACTTTGCATTGGGAGACTTCAGCCTACACTCTTCTCGTTACAATATACAATACATTCCTGTGAACTCAGCTCCCTCCATACTGCTGTTCCTCTGAAACTAGAATTTACTAATCTTAATTGCTTATGGGTACCCACTATCTATCCTCCTATGAGCCTTGCTCCCAATCTTCCAGCTTCTAGTAAGCATTCTACACACAATGCCCTCTATGAGAGGGAATGTGCAATGTCCTCCTAAAAGAGGGGGCATGGAGAATTGGCCACACTGTGACTGATTTATTTCTGCCAACATTCTGTCCCCAATCCTAATCCACTTGCTTGCAAATAAGAGGATGACATTATTTTTTAATGGCTGAATAAAGCAACTGGATATGTATAAACATTTTCTTGACCTATTTGCTGTGGTTTCAATGTGGATGTCCCTCATAGGTGCCTAAGCTTTCATACTTGGTCCCCAGCTGCTGGGACTGTTCAGCAAATGGAGTTTTGCTGGAGGAAATGGATTAGTGTGGGGCGGGTTTTGAAGTTCCATAGCCTGGCGCCACTTCCTGGACACCTGCTTCTCTACTGCAGATCCACACCCTTTCCACCATGCCTTCCCAGACACAACGGCCATCCATTCCTAAACTATAAGCCAGAATAAACGCACTTGCCTTGCTTCTTGCCAAATATTTGGCTACAGCACTGAGAAAAGTTAGGTTATACACTGTTGATCCATTTATGGTCATTGGGGTTGATTATAAATCTTAGCTATTGTGCAAAACACAGCGACAAAAGCAGGCACGCAAATGTTATTAGTATCCTTTTCCTTGAATATGTGCCCAAGAGAGAAGTTATAGCTCATACAGTAGCTCTAGTTTAATTTCTTGAGGAATCTCATTGTCACTTTTCTGGTACTGCCCTAATTCACACTGCCACCAACAGTGTATGAGACACACCCCTTTCCTGACTTGATGTTTATCTTCTTTTTGATAATACCATTCTAACTGAGGTGAGGTGTTGGCAAACTGTATTTTTAACTTACATGTCTATCCTCATTAATGAAGTTGGGCATTTCTGAATAAGTTTGTTGACTAACTGAATTTCTTCCTTGAGAAATAGTTATCCATCCTTTGGCGAATTTGAATTGAATTATATTTTTATTATTGAATTTGTAAAATTCCTTACATATTATGCATCTCAATGTTTTGTCAGATTGGTAAGTTACAGTGACTTTCCTTATTTTATAGGTTTGTCTTAACTCCCTTGTTTGTTTCCTTTGCTTGTCCATGACTCTTGAATGTATTATTCTCTGTTTATATTGATGTACATGCATAGACACATATATATTATACCTTCATAGGAGGCATATATATAATATATTTATATTGAAGCTCATTACATACATTATAAATGTTAGAGGGTATAATTATTAGCTTTCTGTCTTGCTGTCAAAACTGAGTTTTCTCAATATATTTGCAGTCCTGGGTTATTCTAATGTCCAACTATGTTTAATACAGTGCTGTGGGTGCACACAATTGTTCAATCAATATTTGACCATTTAAATTGAGTTTTTACAATTAAAAGTTACTTTTTGTGGAAGCCTGTAGATATTCTTTTTATCATTCCCTTGGCTCTGAGGAATAAAATAAGCAAATGTCAAAAGTAACTCAAGAAAAACTGAAAATTTAATTTGATTCTTCAAAATATCATATTAAGTGGATATTTTATAATGTCCTACTTAGATCTGGCTACAAGGGCAAACTGTGTTGCTTAGTTTGGCTGCTTGTATTATGTGGGCAATCTACTGACAGAACCAAGTCTCCTCCTTAGTTTACACTTGGCAAGTGTCTGTTTAATAACAAACACTTAAAATGGGCGACTCAGTTTAAATCAAACAAGTCATAAGGAAGAATAGTTAAATATTCTCAGGTTTCATAAACACTCCAACCACTAACATTTTTTCCCAGACTGGAAAAAAATCTGGAAATAAACTCTTGAAACTGTTATTTGCCTAGAAATTGTTCATATGTCTTACAGAAAACTGAGAATGTGTAGACAAAAGAAAGCAAATATAATATCTCATAATTCACCCAAAAATAACCACTGATATTTTAGGTATTTTCTTCAGAAATCTGTGTGTGGGAGTGGCAGGCAGGTGGCTGCAGGGGTATATCTATTCAAAAGAAGTATATAGCTCAGATAAGCGTTTTTAAAACCTTCAAACTTCACATAAACATTGTTTCCTGCCATCAACTACACATTCACATTGTTGAATAGGAAGATTATATGGAAACATTGTGGTCTTCTGGCACAAAATTTGTTTAATTATGTAAAGATGTGTTGCTGTTTTACGTTGCCTGCCTAAGATGGGTCTAAGAGAAAGCTAAATAACCAATAGCAAGGGAGAAGGTATAGGTAGAATTTCCAGGCAAGAACAGTAAGTAGGAGGAATTTAGGCTGGGGAAGAAAGAAAAAGAAATGCCAAGGAGACGCCAGGGATCAGCCAGATAGACTTGGAGGAAGCAGAAAAGTTGGACATACAGAATGAAAGAAAGGTAGAAAGCCCTGAGGCAAAACACAGGTGAATAGAAACAGGTTAAATTAAGTTAAAAGAGTAAATGGGACAAGCCTGAGTTAAGGCTGAAAGTTCATAATTAATAATGTCTCCATTTCTTTATTTGGGAGCTGGTTGGCAAATTAAAGACAATTCCATCCACGGTCTTCTCTGTCAATTTGCCGTTTTTACTGTTTAAGTAGATCTCCTGGATCAGTCCTTGTTCATTCCCGTGATTGTTTCCTCCTGCTACAGTTCATAAGTATAATGACTGAGTTTAGGTTACTTGCAGGGATTCTGATGAGTTCTGGGGGAGGGGTGGAGAGATGGCTCAGCAGTTAAGGGCACTTGCTATACACGCATGAGAATCAGAGTTAAGATCCCAGCACACACTTGATAATCTGAGTGCCCCTCAAAGGCCTGTAACTTCAGCTCCAAGGAGGGCAGAGACAGGAAGATGTTTTAGCCTTGCTAGCTTCCAGACTACCTGAACAACCACAACAGAAAATATGTGCATCTAGGCTTGGGGAAAACCTTTACTCAAAGGGACAGGCAGAAAGTGATAAAGGCAGACACTAAACACCCTTCTGCAGTCAGCACGTGCAGGTGGGTGCAATACCCCCACACATATATGCATATGTTTACACACGCAGACCCAAATTCATTAACTAATTAATTGATCTTTTTAAAAACAAGTTTTAGCAAGTAATAAATATCAAGTTTCTTGATGTTCAGTTATTACAACCCTGATCTCAATTTTTATTTTAGGCTTCTAGTTTTATTATCACAATTGTGCCTCTTCAGAGTCCCAGATACATACACATGATGTATACACAATACCTGTAGAACAGAAAAGAAAGTAAATCATGTTGCTTTTGAAAAACATGACAGTTGTTGCCAACCAAATGCTTCTGGAATCTAATCCTAGAAGAGCTTTAGTGCTTCTATTTAGAGCAGTTTGGCAAAAAAAAAAAAAAAAAAACAAAAACAAAAACAAAAACAAAAACAAAAAAAAATGTAGAGTCAAATAGAGTTCAACTTGGATTTTTTCCACTTATCCTGGCCATTACTATTACTATTCAACGGGGGTGTCATTTAACTTGGCCTAACAGATCTTTGGTCCCATGCCCTTCCTAAAGAAGTTCCAGGTGAGTCCTAGATGCACGCATGCACTAGCACATTCTGAGATTATCTCAGAAACTCTTAAATTCCCATGATGGTTCAGTAGAAATAAGGGTACTGGGAGAGGAACAGAACAGGAGATACATGAAATACAGAGGTGTGAAGGAGAGCCCCAGGGGGACATTCCGAGTTGACAGAACTAGCTCTTGGGAGGAAGAAACAGAGGAGGGGATGCTCACAGAACAGATATCACAGTGAGAGGAAAAGAGGATATTGGCATGAAGCCCTGGCAAGCGCTGTACTTGGGTGATTCTCTAATTACCTTGGCATTTACTTAGACAGTTGGCTACTAGATTACAAAGCTTTTCGGGATAAACTGGTCATTATTTCATCAGGTTTCTCAGAATTGCAGATTTGTATGTGTGAAATTTCTTGCAGAGAAACTAGATTCTAAGCGGCTAATTAAGTCAACCCATCAGCTGAGTCAATACCACAGCTAGACAGCAAGCCTTTAAACAGGTCCTGTAGCTAAGCTGCCAAATTACCCAATGACTGCTGGATGTACTCTGGGACAGGCGCTCACATTTGGACAGACTGACATAGCGCAGAAAAGAGGAAGGTCTGGGCAGGAGGATCTCAGTGAAGGAGGAAGGATGGAGCCAAAGAAGCGAAGAAAGACCAGATCAAGGACTTGTCAAGCTTGAGGAGTCCTGAGTGAAGAAGCCCACTCTAGATTTTTTTGATGAATAACGGAAAATTAAAGTGCTTGCAGTGATCTTCTTAGGGTGGGGGCTGCCCGAGTGGCTGGAAGAAGGGAGCTGCCATTTTGCTGAGATGAAATAGCCTGCAAGGCCAGTGTGTGCTTCTGTAGGTGACCAGTGGAAAGTGGGCAATTCACAAAGAACAGGTATACATGTACTACAGTTCTAGAGCGTGGAAAATCCAGTCCAGAGGCTCAAAACTAGTGATGGTTTCACTGCTCTGTCATGCCATGCAGAAAAAGTGGAAGAGAAGAAGAAAATGCATGAAAGAGGGGTTTATATTATTTTTTAAGTAAATCCTACTTCCATAACAGCATTAATCCCACCGAGAGAGTAGAGCCCCTGGTAACGAATTCCTTCTCCCAACGTGTTGCATTGAGAATTAAGTCCAATACATGGACTTCAGGGGATGCATGTAACTGGAGATGGGAGACGTGCCAAAGGAAAATACTACTGAACACTTTGAAACTGAGATGCTTTCTAGTCACCAAGTAGGGATTTATGCTACCCCAAGTAGGGGTCAGATGCATAGAACAGGACGTCAGGTCAATGTCAGAGCTGAGGATTGCCAACCATCAGAACATAGCTGTGATTTATGGCCATGGAAGCTGATCAGATGCTCCACAGCTGGTTATAGACTAAGAAAACCAAATCTGAGCCCCGAACTACACTAGCGTTGAGAGATGAGATCAAACCACAGAGGTGGGGGTAGCAGCAGTCCAGGGTTTCTGCTGAATGCAGCAGATAGGTCAGGGAAGCAAGCACTTCCTCCGCTAATGTCTAAAGCCATTGTTTGCTGCGTAGCTAATTAGCATAGCTAACCATGAACTGCCTTCTGTCACCATCATTGCTAATGTCATCTTGAAATAGGCTGATAATTGCTCTTTGCGCATCTATCTGCTTAGGAGGCATTTTCTTGACCTCTTGCACACTCTTGTAGGGCAGGATCATGACACGCATTCACATGGTATCCAGGCAGAGTACAGCAGCAGGCATTAGGCAAACTAGGGTCCTGACAAACATCAGCCATCTTGTTTGTATGTATCACATTCTCCACAAACTAGAGCCCAGTCAATCCATCTGGAAGGGATGTGTTCCTTCTCTGAACTCCAGCTGCACCCGTCAATCACTGTCTTGCATTATAACTTCTCCTAACTGCACGAAACCTATCACCTCTAATGACTGGTTCTAAGGGAACTCTTTAATAATAGGAACTGAATTTCATATGCCTTTGTATACTTCCACGACCTGAAAATCACGGACTCATTGGTTTGTGAGGTCATCAACCTCCTTTGTGCCTAAAGTGCAGATTGAAGTCATTACTCACAAAAACTTATTTTTTTTTTTTGTACTCGAAATTCAACTCGGGACTTTATGCCTAGCAAATACGCTACCATTGAGGTACATCCATTATTATTATTATTATTATTAATTTGAGACAGGATCTCACTATTTTGCCAATGTTCGACTTGAACTCATTATGTAGCTGGACAAGTCTTAGCCTTGCAATACTCCTGACTCAGCATGTTACAGATGCGTGCTACCGTGCCGAGGTTACAATTCTTACCCTTAACTGAACATTAGACGTTACCTTGTTCCTAGTCCAGTGTTACTCTTTGGCATTTAAGATTTACAGTTCTTGTACTGATACACATGTCTGCATTGATCTACATCCAAGAAAAACTGGTCACAAGTTCACAAGCTTTTGCATTCATGATGTTTATGTGCTCATTATCATAATCATGGCCAGAGGAATTTCACTGCTTGCTCTTTACAAATAAAAGCAATTAATATGGTTGTGTGTGTGTGTATCTCAGTCCTAGGAGGTGATGTAATAAGTACAGGGTCAGCCACCTCCTCAGACTGAATGGGTTATTCCTGGGTTTTAAAGCAGATCTGTATATCACACCTCTGATATCCAGTTCTGAGCATTCCAATATTCGCATGGGATTGGGAAATTTGTTTAGTTATCTTTTTAATGACCCAGCGGCTTCTGACTGAACTATAGATTAGAAAATTAGAGAAAACTATAGTCACCCTCAACATAGCTTTGAAGAAGTTTATAAACATAACAGCAGGAGAAAGGTCTCTGTCAAAACCCAGCAATGCTGGGATTAAAAAAAAAATCCTTTCCTTTGTGCGAGGAGGGTTCCTGAACAAGCAAAGATAAGGGAGTTCCCTCCAGGAAAAGAAGCTGCATCCACTGGAACTGGGTGCATCACTTTCATCCTCAACAAATTCTGAATCAAATACAGCAGCGAGCTATGTGTCTTCCAGGATGGCAAGACTGAAGTGTCCCTCCCGGGAAAACAGGAAAAGACGGAAAGCCTGTGGCTAAGTGTCAGTGCTTGAGAGAGGCAGGTTGGATATGAGCACTAATGGATTCCCTTTCTGGAGTTTTAAATGTCGTATCACACAACTGTGACTTTAAAAAAAAAAACTCTTTGTATTTATTTTAAACTTGTGTGTAAGCATGTCGGTGTGTGTGTGCGTGTGTGCATTCAGCTTGTGTGGAGGTTAGAGGACAACTTTGAGTGTTCATCCTCACCCTTCGCCAGGTTCGGAGTTGCATGCATCAGGTTGCATACATACAGCTGTCCAGGGAGTCGCCTGTCTCGCCTCTTCTCTCTCTTAGTGCCGCTGGGATTTCAGAGGTGTGCTACTCTGTACAGCTCTATACGGTTCTGTGACTCCAAATCCAGGTCCTCACTTGCACGACACGTGATTTTTGCTTACAGTTTTCTTTCCAGTCCATAACTTGTCTTCAACAAACAGGAACTTCACTTATCCATAAGATTTTAGGAATAAAAAGATTGCACGGCAGTTAAGAGGCCTGGTTGCTCTTTCAGATGGCTCAGGTTCGATTCCCAGCATCCATGTGGTGACTCACAATTATCTGTAATGCTAGGTCCCAAGGGGGTCTGGTGCCTTCTTCTGGCCTCCAAGGGCACCAGGCCTGCCATAGTGCACGACATACAGGCAGGAAAAACACCCACACACATAAAATAAATAATAATACAATTTAAAAATAGAATAAAGCTTTAGAAAAGTAAGGAAGACTTTCCTGAATCCATGAAATCTTTCTACTTCCTTTCTATCTTTCTCTCTCTCTGTCTCTCAGTCTGCTTCATCTGTCTGTCTGTCTGTCTGTCTGTCTGTCTGTCTGTCTGTCTCTCTCTCTCTCTCTCTCTCTCTCTCTGTGTGTGTGTGTGTGTGTGTGTGTGTGTGTGTGTGTGTCTCTCTCTTTCTGACAGGGTCTGGGTATCCCAGGCTGACTTTGAACTGTCTGCTGATGTAGCCAAGGAGGACCTTAAACTTCAGATCCACCTGTTCCTATATTCTGAGTGCTAAAGTCACAGGTGTGTGCCACCACACCCGGTTTTCCCCTGGTGTTTTGGTTTCCTCATTGTTTGGGTTTCACAATAGGACTTCACGTATATGGTTTTATCATAGAGGGTTATTGCCTAGATTATGTGATAAGTATTGGATTTCACACAGAAGACTTGGCTAAGTCTTAGCTTTAAAAAACAATGGAACAAACAAACAAAAAGGAAGCTCTAACGTGGCCATATAAATCACAAGGTTCATCATTGTGATGTTATATTACTAACCATGAAAATCAGTATTTCTAAAGAATTAAGGAATATTTGTACCAATATTTAAAGAAAATTTCTAGCAAGAATATGACATTTAAAGTCAGCATAGTTGCTCAAAAGATATGACATAAAACAGAATCAGAAACTCAAGCGTATTTCTTTTGAACCATCACTCCATTAACTTAGTTACAGAGAGTTGACATTATTTTTATTTTACTCAGATTTCTATTTAATGTAATACTCCAGATTCATATCTTTTCTGGTCTCTTGCTTCCTGGGCATACTTTGTTTTTGTGTAACCATTCTGGCTTTGATCTCTGTGTTCACAAAAGTCTATGAGGTTTTGTGACGGAGGAGATTGGCCTCAGGAATGACTGAACTTTAAAAGGAAGAAGATTGAAGAGGAGGTGGAAGTGACAGGAGGTTGACCTTTTCCTGATGCAGAAGGATTTCTGGGGTATTGAGAGAGATACAATGAGAGATTATTATACACTATAATCTTCTAATGTATATCTGTATGCCTAAAAACTCATTTCAATATCACCAAAATCACAATAAAAATAATCAGAAAATTTGAAATAATGAACAAGGTAAAAGATAAAAATCTTATCCTTTCATATAAAAGAATACACACATTTAAAAGGATGACTTAGGATGAATGAAAGCGAGGGAGAAGGTGAAAATAAGAGCATTAGATTTTAATCAAGCTTTTCATTCAGAAATAATTGCAGGATCTCATCAGCCTTTTCTTGGTTTCCTTTAATGGCAATGCTTAGCAAAACTACAGTTCTAGAGCGCTGGATTTTTATGAGATGGGATAGGATAAGTTCTGAGTGAAATGTAATGACTGAACAATATAGACACGTCTAAAATACTCAAATCATTTCACTTAGTTCAGAGTGATGTCACGGAGGAAATGGGACTTTAGAAAGAAACTTGCTGTAAGATTGAAGTTCTAATCATTCGGCCAAAATGGACTATTTAAGATCTAGAATACAACTTGAAAATTTTGGAACAGTGATGTATATTGTAGTTGGGCATCAGAAAAGAGAAAAAAAAATCTCATGGATGCCTTTTAAAACAAAATAAGTAGAGTCTTTTGACAGAGGCAACAAGTAATAAAGACAATTTGGACAAGGATTTTTTTCCAAACATTTGCTCACATATAGTTTCTCTTTTGATTACAGAGATTAAATTTTAGCCAACAGCTTTGTGAAGCCTAACTACCTGTCTTCCTTCTGTGTCACTCAGCTAACTGGGAAAGAGGAATAGGTTTGATCATTACTAGATGAAATATTTCTGTTGTTCTTTAATCCTATGTTTTAGCAAGCTGTCATAATAGTAATTTTGTCTTTGGTTCCACAACAGCAGCGAGACTGCGTTATGTTCCAAACTCTGAATTTTTGTTATGAGTAGTGAGCTGAGCAGCTGGGCTAGGGAGAGAGGTGGGGGAGGGACCAGGAAGAACTAAGGGTGATTTAGATAGGCATCTAAACAGGCACTCTGAAACCACTCTGCCATGTGACCGCAGTGCATGGTAGCGCTTCGGCCACTCATGTGGAAAGACAGCCAGGAGCCAAGCACATAGTTACAACCAGGCATTGAGGGATTAGGACAGGCATCAGAGATGCCCAGGCCAGTGGCTAGCCTTGGAAGAGGCAGCAGGAGCGAAATGCTTGGAGATTTTCAGGACATGTATTGAAGCTCTTAGTATTCCTCATAGGGGCCACAACAGTTTACTGTGGTGAGGACAGAGCCATTAAAAGCCACAGCCATCTCAAAGGGCTATAAAAGCTTTCACTAAGCTATAAGATAACAAGTGTAGGTTAGAATTCACAGGAAATCAACTGGATCGTGTCCGTCCTTTTAATACGCAAACTTCCATTTTCCTGTATTTAGATGCGTTTTTAATTACTACATGCATTTGTATTTCCCTCCTGCTTTTCTCCTTTCAGAGATAACTTGATCTACACCTGGCTTTCACAGAGTTGATGAGTTCTTCTCATACATAATCATACCTGTCAGGGAACAACAACTTCACTTGGCAGAGGCAGGGATCCATCCTATAGGCCCTTCCCTCCATTGCCCTTAGCGAGAGGACCACATGCCTATGTTACTTCCTCTTCCTTGTTCCCCTGTCACAGGCTGCTGCCATTCAGTTTGGACCTTGAGGGACATGCAGGGTAGGACATTGATACATTGTGTAAAATGTCACATAGAATAACTACCCCACCTAGACTCTGCCATTGGGACCGTTTGAAACAACTGCCAACCTAAGTATTTCAACACCATCATAAATTGGGATCTGAGTTTAAAAAACATGAACATGATTTTTCAAAATTAAAATTGCTTGCTAATTATGAAGAATCATTTTCCCCATTCAATATTTGTTGTTTAAGATAGGGCTAATATGAATATATTCTGTACAGGGAAAAGATTCCAACTGGTATCCACACTACAAATTCAAACTTCAAAAAACATTTGAAAATGTTTGTGCTTAGATAATAAATTAAAATATTTATCATATTTCTCTCTGAGCAACAAAAATATGAATGATTTAGTGTAAACTCTTCATTTCCTTTTCTTTTATACTTTTTGTGAGTGTATGCATGTGTATGTGTTCATGTGGGCACGTGCATGAGTGTGTATACATGTAGTCACCTGGGTGAGCAGGTGTGGAGGTCAGAGGTTAATATTGTATATCTTTTTTGGTTGCCACATAATTTTTGAAATGGGTTTTGCCACTGCATCTGGAACCCACAGAGTGGCTACAATGCCTGGCCACTTACCTCTCCAAGTACCTTCCTTGCCGCTTGCACCACAGCCGGGATGAGAGGTGAGATCTCTTTGGCTACATTCTTCACGCTTGTGTGCCAAGCGCTTTACCAACTGAGTCATCACCTCAGCCCCCTCTCCTAATATTTTTCAAATGAATTTTCATGACCAACTTGTTGCCACATAGTATGCAGAACTGAACAAAAGACTCTGAAGAGCTTGGGCCAACATGAAATTACAGATTATTTCTCTTGTCACTTTCCAGGAAAGATACGATTTCAAGCATAAGACACATAATTAGACCATCCGTAAGCAAAGACAAGGGAAACACATATAGCCTTGGAAGGGTAGAAATAAACTGGACCTGGTGTTCCTCTAGAGTAGTGGTTCTCAACCTTTCCGATGCTGCAACCCTTTAATACAGTTTCTTATGTCATGGTGACCCTAACCATAAAGTTATTTTATTGCTGCCTCAAAACTGTAATTTTGATAGTTATGAATCATAATGTAAACATCTGTGTTTTTAGATGGTCTTATGCAAGTCCTGTGAATGGGTCATTTGACCCCAAAGGGGTTGTGACCCACAGGTGGAGAACTGCCATTCTAGGAAAGGACATTGAATAGCTGAAGGCTTAGGTATTAGGCCCTGTGAAGTTTAGGCTAGAGTACTAGAAACTAAATAATACTAAATAAAAAAGAAAAGAAAGATGTGCACTCAAATTCCCCAATTTTTTGCCCAGCTTTTGTCCTTTCCTTATACACAGACCACAAGCCCATTGTTAGCTTGGCTTGCTCTGGTTTGATTTAGTTTGATTTGCTGCCAAGAACCATAGAGACTCTCCTCTTGTTGAGATAATAAACAGGCCTAATTTCCCATTTCTACAGCGAATGTTGTGGGTACTTTTCCTTCTTGACAACCTATGCCAATGCTGCTTAGGGAAATGTCGCCTGGTTTCAGGTCGGTGAAGACCTGTGACAGAAAACCCTAAAGTTAAGTCTCAAATTTGTCACCTGACAGAGAAGACCTGTCAATCAAGAGGGAGAACTCCTCACTCATTGTGCACTACTCACTGAGTTAAATTTGATAATGCTAACCTTTGGTGGGCAGAGACAGGAAATCCTCTGAGCACACTAAGGCTCACCTAAGGGTAAGAGCATCTCAATAAATAAATGGAAAGCAACTGAGGGAGGCTCTGGGCTTCCACATACGCTAGTACTACTCACAAACATGTGTGCTCAAAGCACGTGAACACGAACACACACACACAGACACACACACACACGGGATAGAAGGGCAACACCTATTGTGATTCTGAGGGTACATATATTAGTGGAGGTGGGAAAATAACGACTGCCATTAGTACAAGTGACCAGTAATAGTTTTATAATTGTGGGTATGTACTAGGAAACTAAATCCTGAACCATATGCATAAATATGGTAAAAAAATAAAGCAAAACAACAACATCAACAACACTCTAATTCTTAAACAAAATTATACAGCAAAAGACAAACTAAGAAAGTTATTCACAGTGTGTAGGAAGGAAAAAGAATATTCAGAAAGGTGTTATAAAAATACTGAGGAAATATATAAACAATAATTTTAAAAAGCTAAGAATGTAAGAATGTGAAAGGGGACTAAATTATAAAGACTAAGAAATATATAAGAAGATGTTTTCTTAGGAGGAATGATACAGGGGAAAGACCGCCCAACCAGCAGGAATGAAAACCAGGACTATTGGATTTTGGTTGGCAGTTGACATTGAAAACAAAACAAAAGGTGTGGCCGACGACAGCAGCAAAAACAAAACAAATCAAAAACCAAAAAAACAGAAACAACAACACAACCCAACAGCCTTAATTACATTGTTTTTTGGACAGCGTCTTTCTTTCTACGTAGCCCTGACTGGGTTGAAATTCTATGTAGACAGGCTGATTTCAAACTCAGAGATCTTCTGCCTCCTGAAGGCTGGGAGTACAGGCTTGTGTTACCCTGCTTGGACCTAATATGCTTTCTAACAATTCCATTTATGAGACTCTATTTTAAGGAATTAAGCAGATGAATAAAAAAATATTTATCTAGGGATCATTAAGAGCAAAGAAAATTTAGAAGTATTGGAAGTCACAAAAAGAATTGCAATAGATTGTTGAATGAAAATATACTTATTAGACTGCATAACTCTGTATGAAAACGTGTGTGCGTGTGTCTGAGTGTGTCTGTGTGGATAAGTGTACAAACATCTCAAAGTCCCCAACCTAGTCAGTGATTTTCTTTGAATGGAGGAATGTGTTTATACATTTGCTTTCTCCTTATTGTCGAGCAGTTTGGATTGTATATAAGGACCACTTACAACTCTGCCGAGATCCTTGTTCTTGTCTCTGCCCTGCCTCGAGCCCCTCTTACTTCTATTCTGTGCTCTGATGCGCACACGAGAAAGGATTTTGCTTATCACTCTCCTTGGAATGGAAGCACCACCACCTGCTTTCCGTATTTCAACCTCATTCCCTGCATTAGTTGGTGTGCTTAACGTCATCTAACATATTTTCATTTTATTTATTTATTGTAAGACTTCCTCACCTGCACTAAAGAGGAAACCTTGCAAGGGCCCAGTGCTGAGAACCGTGCCAATGATCATGAATTTAAAAAGCAAGTGATGAATTAGTAAATGAAGTAGCTGCTATTCTAAACTGCATACCCTGCAAAATAATTCTCAGAAAATTTTTTTAAGAGAGAAGAATTCTTCATTTATAAACACTTGTACTTTTGTGTAGGTTCACCCCTACCAAGGAGAAAAATTTTGCTAACATTGAGGATAATTTTTATGCTGAATTTTTACTTAGTCATGTAGTTTCAAGTTCAGATGAGCTTTGGAGGGGTAGAGGTAGGGCTTACATCCATTTTCTCTTTTGTATCTATGATAATCACTGAATTAAATGGCTTGTACTCAAGACTGCTGAAGACCTATTTCCCAAATTTGGGATTTGGGAAATTCCAAGGAAGAACACAGAAAATTCATGATGGAAAAAATAACTGTGAATTACTTTCTCATAAAGCTTGTGACTACTGTTTCCTCTGATAAACAGGGAGGCAGCACTCTCCCCCTCCCACCTCTCGATACCAGAATTAGGACCCGATGAGTTCTTCTCTGAATTTAGGACTAGAAACCCTGAGAAAGATACACCTGCCACCCCACTGATAGTGGGTCCTTGGACTTCATAGTGCTGCTGTACCTATTTAGAATCTGAGAGAAAATGCTAGGAAAAGAAGAGTAATCTCAAACTTGTGTTCACCTGTTTGTTTCTCAGTGGCTGGACCACTTCTCTGACACACAGTTCCAGATCCGTGACGTAATCCCTTTCAGTCTGTATCAGCTCCCTGATGATTTTGGCCCGCTTTGCCATCATCTTTCTCATCTGTTGCTCTTCCTCAGGGTTTGGGGTCTCAGTGGAGGAGCGCTCAGTCTGCGGAGTCATCTTTTCTGTGAAACAACAACATGTTCAGGTGAGATGCTCTGCTGTGGTCTACTTTTCCTCCAAAACATACAATTCAGGGTTATTGTTAGCCAGGTGAAAGGCGTAGGGATCTTCACAGTGGGTCCTGGGAAGTCCTATGTTAGTTCCTCACTAGATAAGGATTCTATGAACAAGACAGAGCCGAGTGAGAACTGCTACTACAATGTCATGAAATGGCATTCAAAAGCCATGGCTTCTGACACATCCGAATCTCAGTCTTCAAAGTTGACCCTCAATTAACTTTGGATGTATAAAAACTCAGTTTGGAACTTTCGAACATGTCTGCTTTTGAAAACAAGGAACATTTTAATTAGGAAGTGAACTGCCTCTCGGTTCTATTTGTCCCTATTACTAAAAACAATCACCTAGCAGGTAATAATCAGTGGAATGAAAACCAACCGAATGTGATTGGGTTTTTCCTTTTCGTTCATCATCAGAAACCATAAACAGTGAAACAGTGGGGGATTAAAAAAATTCAACTAAGAATTCTCATGGGTTATCTTGGCTATTGTGTAAATCTTGTTACTTCTTAATTATTGAACCATCCTGACTTTTTTGTTGTTGTTAGTTTGCTTTGCTTTGCTTTTAAGTCACAGTATTGAGAGGTTGAAATAAATTGTAGGTCTCACATGCAGCCAAGCATCTGTATGGGATATTAAGGTAGAAAAGTAAAAGTCATCAGGAAAACCTTCTCATAGCAACACAAAACTCTGGAAGCTACAAACTCACTGTTCACTATAAGTTCAGACCGGGACCTAAAATTGAGAAGTCATAGATATCAGGGCTCACTCTCCCCATCTCCCTCCGTGTGTGTGTGTGTGTGAGAGAGAGAGGGGGGGGGTTCAAGATTGAAGCTTAGCTTTCATGTTAGTCTCTGCAGTTCATAACTTTATTTCATTTAAGGTTAATATTCTTGTAACTAGCATGTGAGAAATCTTCAATGTTGATAAAACAAGCTTTGCAAAAGGATCTTGAATCCTCTGAACAGAAAATAAAAGGTACGAGCCACAATATATGCAAGAGGTAAAGAACATTCTTCACCTGGTTGCTCCTGGGAACAAAGGTAAGGGACTCGGAGGAGGGCTCGGGAGAGGAACCAATGGTTTGTTCTGAAGAGGTTTGCCCGAGAAGGTGAGTGGACACTTTAAAAAGAAAAGAGCCTTCTCTTCCTGCCCGACTAACTCCAGCAATTTAGAAAAGCACATAACCAAACATTTGTGGATAATGCTGTAAAGGAAACTCCAACATCAGATCGTACTAGAGCGGGCATCAATTTTTCAGTCATTAGGGAAGACCACGGCTCGGAAAAGTGACATAAAACCATGCGGTTTTACAGGGTAGGCCATTCCATGCAAAAAAAAAAAATCTTCCAGAGTTGTATCAGAAGATAGAATCTATATAATGAGAATGAATGTTGGGTGTGAGAGTTCTGGGGGCTTTATATTTTATCTGCTTTGGGAATTTGGGGTATACTGTTAGTCAGTACTGTTCTTAATAGACAGTGGCATAATCCTGTATTTCAGAGCCCCAAATAAAAGGACAAGTGATATCCCATGCCATTACTGTTATTTCTGTGTGAAATGAATGATGAAGGTCCCTTTGTGGGGAGACACAGCAGTGAGTAGCCATGCACCCAGCTATAAAGAACCTTAAAGGGCTTTTATTGCTTTGAGGTTAGGTTGGCCTTGAATTCTCTAGGCAACTCAGGACTAGTTTAGATTTTTGTCCTCTGGCTTCTGTCTCCCATGTACTGGGATTACAATTATATGCCCAAATTTCAAATTTGTGCAGTACTAGGGATCAAACCCAGGGGTGTTACATGTGAAACAAGCATTCTAATGACAGTTGGAGTAGCAATGACAACAAAGATAGAGAAATAGATTTTAAGTTTTTTTTTAAAATATTGTATATATATTTAAAGTATACAACATGAATCACATATATAGGGGAATGACTTGGTGGGGGCTGTGAGATAACACAGAGAGAGACTGACAATGTGTAAGGAGCCTTTACTTTAGGGATATGTGAAGTTGAGCACAGAAATTCATGCCTATACCAGAGAGCTCACAACCAACTCTAACCCTAACCCTGAGTCCAATTACTTAATATTGTCTTGAAAACTAAACAAACATACTTTACAAAATTAATCGAAGAATGTAACAAGGACCTTTATCTATCTTTGTCAAGGAAATGCCCCTACCACATGTCCCTAGATTCCTTCCAGTTCTAAATTCCAGTCCTCAATTCCACATCAACTTCTTCCCCAAGTGTTCCAGTTGCTGTTCCTCAAAACATATGACAACCTTTCTTTTTTTAAAATTAAAAATGACATAGTTTTTTTTTCTAGTTCTATTTAGCATCTTGGCCACAATTGTGGACCCTGGGTGCCATTTGGTTGCTATAAGATGTTGGTCAAGATATTCAATTTTAAAGGTGTTTTTCAGGAGCAAAAACTTCTCATAGAACTCAGAGTTGAGCAGCCTTCTAGATGTCTTTGTTTGTTCTTCTGACTCAAGTTTATTACAGGAACAAAGACTCAACTCGCATCCTTTTATGGTCAGACCTCCAAACATTTGGCTTTTGCTTGCATTCTTAAGCTAACAACCTCTCCACAATGCGTTGGGGATACCAAGCTTTGTTTTAACAAGCCCCTTCTCGCCTTTGAAAACGTTTTGTACACTTGATTTACAGCTAGTTTTACATAGAAATGTATTTCTAGCACAGCATCACGAGCAGCTACCATCACAGTCAGCAGGCAGTTATAAAATCTGCATGCAGCTGAGACTAGAAGAACATTTAAATTCTTGTAACCAAAAAATATACCCCTGAGTGTTAAAGGAGTGATTGTGGTGACTTTCTCTGCCTTCCTCCTCCTCTGTAACCTGCAGACATTCTTCTTCCAGCTCTGGTGATGGATTTGAACTATTTTATTAATCAAATTTAATTGTTAAATTTTGTGAGCATTCACAGTCAGAAATGAATGACAGAAGAGGGAAATCAGTGAGCAGCTTATGTAGAAGTTCTTTGGGATCCTCAAAACAACACAAATGTTAAACTTCCTTGAAGGCAGGGCAGCCACAGAGATCCGAGAACTTAAAGAAATACAGGTGACAAACATCCCCTAGGCAAGGATGCCATGAGATTCTTTATTCTATAGTGTTCAGACTGGTTCTGTTTAAATCACTAGTGTTGGAACACGTGAAAGCATAAATATGGTCTGTCCTGTGTTTCATTTCCTGTGTAGTACTCAGCACCTGGCATGAAACAGCCACATGTTAGTGTGGTTAGTTTTGGTTAGTGGGTTTTTTCCCCAAATATAAGATAACACAAGAGTTTGGTATGCCTAATAAATAGCCTAAGTTAAGCTACAACATTCTGCTTATTATTTGACTTCTCCTTTTAAAGATCATCAATTTGTGATAGGTTTTATTGGGACATCATCCGTCCTATATCCCAGACACACATGGTTCAACCTTTCACCACCCAAGGCAAATAGTTGTCCCATTGTTTTATGATTGACAACCAGTCAAGAGAAATACTTATTCCTAATGTGGACGGATCAGATGGCAGAGAAAGAGGAAACTAAATATGGAAGTCTGTGTGAGGACCGAGCTGGGCTTTAGAATCCTGAGAACCTGCTGGCGTAGGACTTGCACAAGGAAGACCCTGTTTCTTTATGGATACAAAGGATATGAAAAGATGTCCAATGGTAAGTGAGGCTGTGGGGTGGGGAACGGAAGGCTTCCTTCACTGGTAGTCAGGTTCTACACAGAACTAGCAGTGTGCTTGCTGCTGCTATTACTGCTGCTATTGCTATTTGGGGGTGGATTAAGAAATGATTTTTCAAACTATTTGCAATAATAACTATTATCAAAGATAAGTACATAGACTTCAGAGCCAGGAAATGTGGGCTCAAACTTTGCCTCTGCCATGTATTAGAGCTGTTATCTTCAGCAAACTCTTTAACAATTTATATGTAAAATTCCTCATCTATAAATTTGGGTAATGATAGCAAACATTAGAAAGCAGGTTTGGGAATGAAAAAGAATAAATGTTTATTAAACATTTGCAAAGTATAACATATTACAGAACTTGTCAGGTAAATGGTTGTTACAGTTAGTTGTGTTCTCTTTTGTAGCTGTAATCTGGTCTTCACTGCATTGATAGCTGTTTCATAGTTTAGTGTATGACCTATATAAACTGTTTTCATGTATGGACGGATATATGATTATAGTAGTTCATTTATTTTATTTTCAATGCTAGTGGGCTCACACGCATCTTCTGCAACCATGTTTTGCACTTTAAAAGTGAACTTTATTTTTAAACAATTTTCTTTAAAAATAGATTTAACTTATATTTATTGCTATTATGTGTGTGTGTGTGTGTGTATGAGAGAGAGAGAGAGAGAGAGAGAGAGAGAGAGAGAGAGAGAGAGAGAGAGAGAGAGAGAGAAAGAGAGAGAGAGAGAGAGAGAGCGCCAAAGTCTAACTAGAAGAAAATACTTACATCTAGGACACATTCTAAATCAAAACCAGCAAGAGGAAACACACTCGGGAGCACAAGTAGAAACAAAACCATCAAAAATGCTTCAAAAAAAAGCACATTACTCTTACTATCCCTCCTCAGCCTTTGCTCTGAGTGAAGGCAGAAAAGAAGTTACCTCTGATAAAACTCTGACTTCTATGAGTTTTGGATTTGAATTTATTGACTGTTTAACAATTAATTCTTAAACCCTAAAACTGTCCTTGGAACTGGGACACGTCTACTTCAAAACATCAAGTAACAAGTCTCATTTCTCACGTCTCTTCACGCTAGTGGGGGAGGAACACACGCAGTTGCAATATCCTGTTTAAGATCCTCCAAGGTGACGAGTGATGGGGAAATGAAGCAAGGAGCACGGCTAGCAAGAGCTCAGGCGGCATAATGGTTTTAAATGAGAGACCAAGAAGGGTTTAATATTGAGCAAGAATCTGAAGGGCTGGAAACACAGGTAAGTAGAGAAACCGGTTAGTGGAAACTTGGGGCCCAAGGGCGTAAGCTTCATTTAGGTTGAGGAAGGTCAGCGGCCAGGAAAGGAGATAAGAGAACTGCAGGAAAGGATAGCATGGGGGAGACTGAGCTGGCTTGCACACATCTTCAAACTATAACACAAAGGCATTAATGCATTTCAAATGTTTTGAAGTGAAGCATATACTTTAAAACACTGTGGCGGACCACTTAAATATGTGACATTTCAAAACCCTTAGAGACAAAATGGAATGAGGGGGAACAGTTCAAAGGAAGAGATGAAAGAGACAGACAGGAGCAAGTGTACCGCAGTCACCCCAATCCTGAGAAATCAATAGCCAGCAACCGAGTGCTTAGAAGTCCATATGCCGTCCACACCTCTTGTGGGAACCAAGCACATGGGAAAAGTAGGAGTGAACTTATTTTGCCAATGCCATGTAAACAGAGGTTGGAAGACAGTCAATGTGTCTGATGAGAATGGTCCCTGCATAATATTAAAGTGTTCTGTTCATCGGGAAGACAAAAAATCTAAGCTCCATGGGAACATCAAAATATGACATTACATCAAAAGATGAGAAGCAAAACACTGGAAAACTGTGTGCAGGAATAGACAAGCCACCCCAGCCATGATCTGTAGCATTGAAAACACAGCATAATATCTGATGGGCCTGCCAGGAAAAAAAAATATTTCCAACAGGCACTCAGAGATGCGGGTTCTTCTAAAGGCCTGACATAACCTTTCTTAAAATATGCCAAATAAGTGACTGAAAGGGATGGAGACATAGCCATTCATGAAATATCAGAATAAAACTGGAGTTCTTGCACTTCAAAACTAATTGGAACCATGCCAGAATGACAGAAATATAGATAATAAAATAGATTATAAAGATAGAAATACACCATCTCCTTTGTGGTTACTGACTTTCCATCTACATGGAAGCCAAGATCATTCAAGAGTAGAGAATTATTTTTCAGGAAATGGTGCTAGAAGAAGCAAGAATGATATCAAACCTTTACTTGATAGTATTTATATAAAATTTTAGTCTTTATTCCTCTAAGTTGAACCTCTAGCTGTAAAACTCTGAGAAGAAAATACAGTGTAAAGTTTTCATGATACATGTGGCAGCGATTACTTGGATATTGACACCAAAGGGTAAAACTACAACAACTAGAAAACTTAAGTAACTGAACTTCAGGAAAAGTTTTAAAATTTGTGCAAGAATAACATCAGTGCACTAAAAATATTACCGATAAGGTGGGAGACAAAGCTTAAAAATTAACATCTAGACCATGTGAAGAACTTCTGAAATTGAACAACAAAAATAAAAAAAAAATAATCATCCAAAATGGGCAAAGCACTTGAACAAATATTTCTCTAAACATACACAGCCAGTGCTTGTCTGAAAATACTCCCAATATTATTAATCAAGAAGGGAATGAAAATCAAACACAGTAAGACACCACTCAGTGGGGTCTTGGATTGCTGATAAAGACAAACCACAAGAAATTCCTGCCATGATGTGGAGAATCTAGAACTCTTCCACACAACTGGTGGGAATGCAAAAATGATCCCGACACTGTGAACAGTGTGATGATTCCTCGAGCAGTCAACAGTGGGTTACTATGTAGAGCAGCAATTCCACTTGTGAGTGTGTTTCTTTTTTTTTTATTTTTATTTATTTATTTATTTTCTTTTTCTTTTCTTTTATTTTTTTTAATTTATTTATTTATTAAGGATTTCTGCCTCCTCCCCGCAACCGCTTCCCATTTCCCTCCCCCTCCCCCGATCAAGTCCCCCTCCCTCATCTGCTCGAAGAGCAATCAGGGTTCCCTGACCTGTGGGAAGCCCAAGGACCGCCCACCTCTATCCAGGTCTCATAAGATGAACATCCAAACTGCCTAGACTCCCTCTCTCTCTACATTAACGGAAAGCACGACGTGCAAGAGGTCTTTGTACACGTGTTTATAGCAGCACGGGCCACGTCAGTGGTCAGCAATGGACAATGGATAAGCAGACTGTAGCAAACACATCACACAGAACATTACTAAGCCTTCAGATAGAAGGAAATGCTGCCATTCATTACAACATGCATGACTATTGGGAACACTGTGTGGAGAGGAACAAACCAGGCAGAAAAGGTTGACTGTGTATGATGTCACCTAATTGAGGTTCTCAAAGCAGTGAAAGACCTCAAAGACGGCTGGTGTGGTGGCACCACTTCGGAGGCAGAGGAGGAGTTTTGAGGGCACCCCCAGCTATCCAGTGAGACGTTGTCTCACAAAACCAAACTGAAATCACAGAGCTAGAAAGAGAATAGTTGGCAGAATCAGTGAAACGTTCTCTTTGCACTTTTAAGAAAGTATTTTTATCTTTCGTGTAAGTGTGTGTTGGTACATCTGCAGACGCCTGTGGATGACAGAAGATGGCACTGGGTCCCCTGGGCTCTACATATGGTTCTGTGCTAAGGCTATGAGCACTGGAAACCAAAGTCAGGTCCTCTGAAGGAGCAGCAAGTACCCTTAACCCCCGAGTCACCCTGTCACTCTGCCCGAGGGTTACAAGGTGAAAATGGTTTTGGACCTCGGTGGTGGTGACATTATAATATTGTGGATATATTTAACATCAGTGAACTATATATTTAAAATGGTTATGATGTTAATCTTTATAGATATTGCCAGGATTTTTTTTAATTGAGGGAAATACCACATAATGAGATCATAAAACAGAAGGATAACAGAGACATCCAAGGCTTTCTGGATATATTAAAATTTCCTCACAATTAAACATTTATTATAGTAATTGAAAAGGAAGAGGTTTCAATGTCAGAAACTGTTTCAAAATGCAAAACGATGCTGGGTTAAGTTTGGAGCACAGCAATTTAAACAGAATTGACGATATCTTTAAAAATAACGCCTTCAAGGATTTCTAAACACCACACGAGGAGCGTGGCTTATAAAAGTGGAGATGTGAGGTATAAATAGGGTAAGCCTTATAACCAAACGCAGCTTTTTCCAGAAGGCACCCTGGTGAAGAACGACCTTCATAGTTAATTACCTTCTTGCATCTCAGCTGTTCCACGGTACCTCATGTGCCGCGCACTTGACTGACAGCCTTGAGCCTGGCTGCCTTCTATCATGCACTGCGTGTGCTGCGTCAAATTTCCTGGCAAAACTGTTATTTCAAGGTAATGTGTATAATAAAGCCGTTCCCTCGTGTCCAGCAGCATGGCTTGTGACTGTACTGTCAGAATGAGAGCCACCTTGATTGATACTCACCAGCCAACTCAGAGACACACTTCCTGGGCAAGAGGATCATTTTGTTCTCACAAAATGTTAAGATGAGTGTGGCTTCTTGGTGAGATTCAACACAAAGCATCAATAAGTTGCTCAAGGAGGATAACTTGGGCCTGAGAGTGATGGTAATTTTAATACTTCCTACAGTTTCTCCCCCTCCCACTGTTACAAGTCTTTATCCCATCTCTTTCATCGCAGCAACGTGTGGATAATAGAAAAGGCACTGTGCTGTTTTGAAGCGTGCAGTTTGGCAGCAGCAAATGCATTCCATTGTGTGCAATCATTACTGCTGCATGTGTCCAGAGCATGTCCATCTTCCCAAGGTGAAACTCACAATTCCTCTTTCTCTCTTTTCTGCCATACTGCCTTTTGTCTCTATATGTTGAACTGCTCTGGGTACGTCAATTTAATGGAATTACAGAGTATTTGTTTTTTGGTACCTGACTTATTTCACTGAGCATAATGTCCTGAAGGCTCAACTATGCCATAGTGTTTATTAAAAGCCTTACTTTTTAAGTTTTAGTAATATTTCATTGCATAAACATACTATATTTTATTTATGAAAGCAAGCTAAAATTGCTTTTGTTATATTAAATCATTGTACATTGTTATTCCCTTATAATTTCCATAATATACTGAACATGCCTGTAATGCGCACAACAATTTTCAAGTATTTGTTAAGGACCAATATTCATTATCTATAATCATCCTTACAACCTAAAAGAGAAATAATATGCTAATTTTAGTGATGAAGAAACAGCATATGAATATGAGTAGAATTTCTCCAATGATTCTCAGACGACACTGAAGAGCTGGGGTTCTCACCAGATGCGCTGGGCTCTGCAGCTGGAGCTCTCTCGCTCGAACCCCCGTCTGGCAATGCTACTATCATGGTACTCTATGCATATGCAATAGGATCTTGCTGGACAGAGGTATGTGCAGGTCAGTGCTGGCGGTGCCACTCACTGCTAGTGACACCAGCCAAACCATGTGGTGCCACTAAATTGCTTCATCTCTGGAAGAGAACTAATCGAAGCTGGCAACGGCAATAATAACAAGATGTCATTTTTAAGTACCAGCTCTGCCGCACAGGATGGACGTGCTTGCTCCTTACCCTTTAACAGACAGAAGTGGAAACACATGGGGGTTAAATCACTTGTCAGACATCTCACTGCTTTCAGTGGCGGGGCCAGGTTTGAACCTCCGTTTTTTCATCTGGCTTCAAAACCTTCATTTTAGCCCCGACTCACTGCCTGGGACTTGTGGGAGGTGAGAGGAAACACAGCAGTCACATTGCCCATGTCTGACACAGAGATGGCCCTCCATAAAGAGCCACTGTTCTTCATCTGACCAAGAATTACCTGCCATTGGTTCTGAATGGCCCCTAGAGTCCTTCTACCTACCCCCACCTGGGAAATAACCTAAGGACAGGGGCACAGATGGTACATCTACAAGGACATTTCCCCGTCAGCTGGGAAAAGCAGAATTATCAACGACTACTACAAAGCCAGTTCCATGGCAGGCCTAATGTGCGTGCCATCATTCAGACGGAATTTAAATGAGGTGGGAATTTGCCTTGACTTGCCATTTGCTATAGTATAATAATGATGGATTTCTTAAAGCCCAATCATCTCCCATTTATCTCAAGGTCCAGTCACAGTGCTAAGAAGTTTCTGAGGTTTCACCGAGAATGTCCTGCTTCTCAAGAAAGCTTAACAGTAAGAGGAGGAAGAAGGCTACCCCTGCTGGGGTACCATTGACTATTCCTCTGGGACATCTAGGTGGTAAGTCATTTCGATTAATTAATACTCTTGCTGGTATTAATTGTTAGTGGTTGCTAACAAATCATCATGGATTTTAATGTTCACAACTGTGTTACTTGTTTCTTAGTAAAGGAGAACTGTAAGTGGAAATTTGCATTCTGACCTTGAGGTTTTGTTCGATGCCTTATGTAATAACAGCTGCTCTTAGCCTCTGGCCCCTGATCCCAGAGATGGCAGGTGAGATGCATGCCTCTCACAGTTATTTATCAGACAACTTCTCCAGTCACTTGATTGCAGAACAGAAGCGTAATATATCAAAAGTATCTAGCCTCAAATTAATTTATAATTTCATCATAACCACAGAGCTAAATGAAATCAGTAAGTATCAGAATTTGAAGTTAATAATTTTGTAAATTACTTACTTGGAGAGTTAAAGAAATTTTGCATCTCATTCAATATCAATTTAAAACTATCTATTGGATTTGAGTAGGTTCTGTTATAAATGTAGTAATGAATAATGCAACAGCCCTTGCTGTCAGGAGACTGGGTAACTAGAGGTAATGATGGGTTATTAAAAGTCACTGGGTAAGTCAGCATTTTCCCTCCGCTCCCTAAAACATATGGGGATGTCTATGCACTTCCCTTAATAGTCAATTTTTTGCATTTCCCAAAAATTAGTTGCATACAGCAGCAAACCTGACTGCATGGCTGCATTTTTATTGTAATTACATTAGCTTAACGAAACACACATAAATTGGCAAAATATGGAAGTGATAGAACATGCGTGTTTCTATAAAAATGGATTTAATGCTTTGAAACAATTTTACAAAGTCAAGTTGCCAAACGGTTACTACTATATTAGAGTTTGGATGAGACAAATGAAAAGGATTAAGAAGAAAACAATTCTAGAGTGAGCCTGCAAACCAATTACTTTGCAATTTAGAAACATCAGTCATATTGGGGGAAAAGACAGCGTACAGATTAATAATTATCATTCGCTATGGCCTGGGCTAAAAAGTCTAGCGCAGCCTCGAAGCCAGGCTCTTGAGAGGTAACTAGGAGAGAAGAGATGGCATTAGCTAAAGGAGCAGGATATATAGGGCTTGACTAAAAATCAAAATGGAAAACACCTTCACGTGAGGGAAGTATAGTTGTTAGGGGCACGAGAAGACACTATATTTACAGAGACTGTTATGGTACAGATCGTAAAGGCATCCTTAAAAAAATCTCAGACTTTTAAATACTGCAAGTGCTAACTAGTGTTTAGTTTCTGTGCCAAAACACCTAAGGAAAACAACTTAAAGTGGAAATATTTATCATGACTATGTGTCTATCTCAGTTCATAATTGGATGACTCCAACCTCTCTGGGCCTCTAGACGAAGCACAATGGCAGAAAAACATAGTAGGGCAGGGAATCTCATCCCAGGACAGCCAGGAAGCAGAGAGAGGGACTAGAAAAAGCCAAGGACCAAGATGCCCTGTGACCCACCTACCAGCCACCAGGCTCACCTCACCTCCTATTAATAATAGCATCAGATTATGAATCAATCAATGGATTGATTCCTCAGGGAAGTCAGAGCATCCAGGATCCAATAGCCTTTTAGTGACTGGTTCTACTAGCTGGGGGCCTAGTCTTTAACATTATACCTTTTGGATAGGCACTTTATACCCAAACCATGACAATAGGAAATCGTTGGAAAAAGCAGTTATGCAATTAAGGTTTTTGTTTCAAGGTCACTTTGGTCTGTGTAAGACCATATTTGGGAGGAGAGGTTTCCAATCAACCATAAGGCAAGGAAGCAAAGGCAGACATTTAACTGCACAGCTAAATAGTCTGCTTAGTCTATTTCCATGACAATGATAAGAAGTGAACAAATCAAGAGAAACTTGGAAAGAAATTAGCATGGCCTATCAATCAATGCAGGCTAACAGAGGGGTGAAGCCTAAGCTTAGATTTCTGAGTTGGTTGACGAGGTAATGTGTCCATAAAACCAAATAAGGAAAAACAGAAAAATAATGAGGAGGAGACAAAATGATAGTTGTACCTAATTCTATGCTTTACTTAGAGAACAAAACTTTTTTCTAGAAAATCTAAGTCTAGGCTGGAGAGACGGCTCAGTGGTTAAGGGTATTTGCTGTTGCAATAGAGGACCAGAGTTTCATTCCCAGTATATATATTAGCTACTTCACAACTATCTGCAACTCCGGTTCCAGGGACTCCAGTGCTGTCTTCTGGCCACCTTGGACACCAGAAACACGTGTGGTGTACATATATGCATACACTCACTTATACATATAAAACAAAAATAAATACTTTTTTTTTTTTAGAAAGAAAGCAAAATAAGACACGTAAGCAACAAAGGCAGAAACGGAGGTAGGACCATCGTCTTCTCCATCAGCATCAGCAGCATCAGCATCAGCATCATCATCAACATCATCAGCATCACCAGCATCATCAGCATTAGCATCAGTCTAATTCTAGATGTCCGTACAGAGCAAACTTCCACTCATTGAATCTAGAGTTTTACTCTCACTGGATCCTTGCCATCTCCCCAGATATGATTATAAATGCTCTTTAACCCAGGTCTTATTTCAAACCTTTCCCCATGCTTGCCACACCCCACAAAATACAAAAGCAAAATAAACAAAAAGCCCTTGGCAGGATGCTGTTGAACCCTATGGACATAATTTTCACACGGTAAAACTCTTTTATCAGCTAATGGAAATCTGACCCACAGGAAGATGAATGGGGTGAGCCTTCTGTGAAAGAGGTGAAAATAAGTGCGTGTCAGGCAGGTTTTGGAGGGAAGCCAGGGAGGTATTCAGAGAAAATATGGAGGAGATGAACCTCCACTGCTCCAAATTTGAAAGCTCAACTACTGGGGGAGGAAAATACTTTACCCTCACTCACAAGGCTTCTGATTTATTTCCTCTGACTGCTAATTGCTGCAGAAGGTAGCAATGTGGCTTTCTAAAAGGAATTCAGCAACACTTACAGGCTTGAAAAATACTGAAGTCGTATTCTTTGAATTTAGAGGCCCTAAGAGTGAGCAGCATAGCACAGCCAGGATAATTAGGAGCTAAAAACGGGTGGGCACTTTCTGGAAACGTCTTTATTTCACGGCCTTAGTAGAAAAAGATGAATGAAAAAGGAAGCTCTATGTTCTGAACAGAGTGAGAATGCGGGTAGGTAAATCTTGCCATGCTCAGTTTTTCCCATTGTCTGTGTCTTATTGTTGAGTGTATAGAGTTTTGACTGGATGGAACACTGATTTTTATGCACATACTCATTTATTTGACAAATATTTATTGAGTACCCATAGTGCCTATGAGTGGCTCATAGCTTGACAATTCTACATGTCCTCTTAGGAAACATTTGTGAACAATTACTGTTTTTGTTGTCATAACAGAGAGGTGTGGAGAAGAGCTTCTAGCAGCTAGTCCACAGAAGATGAGGATGCTGTTTATGTCCCACAGTGCACGGGGCCTCACAGGACAACTGAGAATATTCTGTCCCCAAATGTGAGCTGTGGCACTGCTGAGAACTTGGTTCTGATTGTAGCAACAGCAGTGAAACACAAAGCCAAGCCTCGGTCTTTAGAAACATCTAGTTAGGAATGAGGAATCGCAAGACAATTGCTGGTGAGAAATATGGTATGCCAGATAGTGAGGGGTGGAACGCTGTGACGGAATGCGATCAGGAACTGGTCACGGTCACAGCTGCCACTGGAGAGAGAGGTCACCGGAGGGCCACTGAGGAGCAGAGTTTCGAGTAGAAACTTCCAGAGAAGCAAGTCAGGGTTTCCGTAACAGTCACAGGATTGATACCAACTATTCTTTTCTTTCGTTCCTTCCTTTTTCCTTTTCTTTCTTCCTTTCTCTCTTCCCTTCCCTCCTTCCTCCGCTTTTGCCTATAATCCCTGAATAAATTTACTGCAAAAATAATTTGAATATACTGTGAGAAAATCATTTGAGGATCATTGCTTATTCCCTCTTTTTTTTAACTTCTAATTTTTGTTAAATTTGTTTTTGGCTGCTTCATACATGTGCACAAAGCATTCTGCTCATTCTCAACCCCTTCCTCTCGTGTCTGTTTCCCACCTCTGTTTACTCTCAATTCCACACAAGGCCTACTTTTGTATTCATGTCCTTTCATTTTGTCAGCCACTGAGTTTAACCAGGACCATCTGTCTTACGATGTGTTTGGAACTGCCCAGTGGAGCCTGCTGGGCTCACCTGAGCTACACAACTGAAGACAATGACTGCTCCTCCCCAAGAACCAGGAGTAAAATTCAGCCCAGAGAGGCAGGGCTCTGTGAGTGCCTCCCCAGCCCATGTCTGACTGATGACCCGCCCTTTCCTGTACTGGCTCAGTGCAGGCAACCACAGCTGCTGTGTTTTCGTGGGTGCAATGACTGTCATGCCAAAGAACCAGCATTTCACAGCCCTGCTCTTTCTCATTGTCAAAGCATGAGACATAGAGGTTCGTCATTTTCCACTCTTTCCATTCCCTCTCTCTCCTCCCTGTTCTTTGTGTTGTCCTGGGAACTGAACTCAGGACTACACATATGTTAGACAAACATTTTATCACTGAGCTACGTCCCTAGCCTTTCATTATCTATGTAATTATCATTGTAATAGATTTCAGAGAAATAAAAACCAGAATTTGTTTTCCTTTCAACTAACTGAAATTGATTTTTTTAAAGTTCTATTTAATCACTTATTGTAGATTCTAAGCATCATCTACAAACAGGGATCCACACATCAGTATATGTGTGTATAGTGCACATATACATAATTGTGTACATACTGTGAGTTATATTCCCTATCATGATCTAATATGAGGTCCTCAGCTATCATACAGATTTTAATACAATCTAAAAATACAGAAAAGTCAAACTACATTTTGAATATCTTAAAATAAATTTTTAGTTTTTTAATTTAAACAATTTAGAACATATAGCAAAAAAATGTAAGGACTTGAAATTTTGTGATTAGTTTTTCCTCATTAAAAATTGTATTAATACAATTTTAATGCAAACTGATGTAGTGATGTATGAGTTATATTTTGTGTACTATAAAAAGCAAATGTGGATACAGCTCAGAGTAGAGCATTAGCCTGGTATATAAGCCCTAGGTTCAGTCCCCAGACCAGAAAAAATAAAATGTGTAAAAGTTATTTCTTGTAACTGCAATGTGGTAAGACTTCATTTTTCTCAGAGAATATTGATTTCTCTCCAAATATTCCTTCATCAAAAAGAATCTAAATTTATGCCCTTATTTGACATGTGTATAAAGAAATATTAAAAAATGAAAGGTTAAGGCATAAAGTGAACTTATACTTTGAGAAATATTTAGTTTTGAATAGTTTATTATTTATTTATTTATTTATTTATTTTAATTTTTTCTCTGAGCTGAGGACTGAGCCCAGGGCCTGGCACTTGCCCCTCTTTGGTGCTAATTAACAAAAACAACATGGACTCTTTGGATAGAAGCACCATGAGCAGACATCCTGGCTGTCTTCCAGCAAGCATTCTTATTGAGCTGTGTTCTGGGGTTAGTGCTGACCAGCAGTTAAGACCAGCTCCGATAATTCATGTTAGGTTTTTAAAGTAGGCTATTCCAGTTATTCTAGGAAGTACTGACTTTATTCCCTGTGCGCACAGATCTTCCTTATTTACACGTATGTAAACCGTTTTCTTGCAAGTGTAGAATGATACAGTCCTCGAAAATACATGCTCATGGTTTGCTTAAAGGTGGTAGTGAATGTCCTTGTAAATCAGGGGATCTAAGGGCTTCGGGACATTTTTCAAAACATTGTCAAGATTGGTCAATCCCTTACGAAAAAAACAGAAAACAGGCATGGCTACAGAAGACTACAGCTAGAACAAAGAAGAAGGCAGTTTATCTGTTTACACACACACACACACACACACACACACACACACACACACACACACACACACAGTGACCTTGGAACACAGGACACTCAGAAGAACTGATGTCACCACTTACTAGTGTGACCAGCTTAGTGACAAACACCAATGTTCAGCTGGTGTCTGGGTACCTTCCATTTTCAACAGTCAGTGTGTATTTATCCTTTGTTTTAAATCATAGAACATGTTTAATCACTCTGAGTGACCCACCTCTGAAAATCCTAAAAGCCTTCTTGTTTCACTGTTTTGTTCTGCGCCCACCCCACCTACATTTTAGAGGTGTGATTAAACTTTTTCTTATCACAGCTTCTGTATTGCTTTTCGTGTGCCTCTGATGTCATAGAGACAAAGGTCATGACAGCAGTAAATTGTATTTTCTTCTTCAATCTGTTGATTTCTGTTATCTTTCCTCTGCTACAGAAAACAAAATAACGTAGTTGCAAAAGTTGGCTACCATTAAATACTGGGAAAATTGGAATTATAGAAATACGCCAGCCATACGAATCAATACAGCTGCAGTTAACCATGAAATACTTTCAAATCATTAAATGGACAACAACCAGGGGGTGCGCACCAAATATCAGGCATCCCTTAAATACTGAAGTAGGCCTAAGCTTCTGCTCCCAAAAGGAATTATATCTAAATAGGAAAAAGAGAGAGGGTTGGAATACTTATGTGAATTCAGAGGTGAAGACCACTGAAGGAGCAGAACACACCCCTCCACATGTGATTTCCTGTATGGATTATTCTGAGCTGAAGGTGTCTGGGAAGGGCAGCTGCAGGAAGGGCTCTGTCTCTCCCCGTTGTTGTATTCTAAAAGTAAAGCACGAATTTCCACGCCGAGAGGGGTTGACTGGGTCAGGAAGAGCAGAGCTCCTGTCACTGGAGGCAGACAGCTGGCATCCTGATGAATCTTCACAACATCCCTTCTTGATAAACCTACAGCCTTCCTCAATTTCTTGCTGGCGGCTGAGCCTCCAATCCTGCTTTTCGAGAGTACAGAACTCCAGGTTCATCTGTGTCTTTGGGATTGGTGCTTTTCTCTATAAAGTACTTTGAGTCAAATGAAACAAACAGATTTCAAATAAAATTTGTCACTTTTCTCCCAGTTAATCTGCCTTTTATCAACCCGTTTCCCCATCCCCATCCAGAGACTCTAAGAGGGTAGAGGAATGGTATTTCCTTTCCATGCCACTGTAGGCAGGGACCTCAGGGGAAGGATTGTGGAGGGTGCAGAGACTTCAGTGAGGAGGATCCAGACCTCCAGGGATTTAAGGAAAGAAACTTTCAGCTTGAGCAAAGGCCTCATTCTCAGCCAGGAAGCAGGTGCGTGTTTAACTCTACATTTCTGATTGCTGATCATAGAAAATTGCTGGCACTTGTGTGGGAGGAGACACCTTCTAATTCTTCAAGGGACTCGCTGTTTTTCCCCGAGTAAAATCAGGGCTGCACTGAAGGTAAACAATGCCTTCAATCAGCCATTTCATAACCAACACAGAAGCAGAAATCAGTGACAGCTCTCTCTCTCTCTCTCTCTCTCTCTCTCTCTCTCTCTCTCTCTCTCTCTCTCTCTCTCTCTCCCCCTCTCTCTCTACTGACTTTAAAGACCTAACATCAAGAAGCATTCAGGGAAAACAATGTCTTACTCAGACACCTAGACCGGCAGTGGGATGGTATGGCCTTTCAGCCTCTTCAAGTCACAGCTCCCTGAGACAGCCAGAGAGTACCAGGCATTCTTTGCCGTGGCCTCAGTGCAGCTTTCCCAGAACTGCTCTTCTCTGATTCACTAATCAAGGGAGAAATTGCTCCAGATACCCTCATACAAAGGCTTTTAATCACAAGGCTCTATTTTCCTGCTGCATTCATGTTTACAGCTCAGGATTCAGACTGACTTTGTAGAATTCTATTACAGTCTCACTCATCCATACACAGAACTGCTAATTTCTGAATGACAGCTCCATAGTTTTGTTTGTTTGCTTGCTTGCTTTATTTTGTTTTGTTTCGTGAGACAGGACCTCTCTGTGCAGCCCTGGATGTCCTAGACAGTGATGCAGAACAGCTTGGTGTTGAACTCATAGAGATCTGCTTGCTTCTGCCTCCCGAGGGCTGGGATGTGCCGCCATATCCTGCTAACTGCATACTTTCATTTGTAACGGTGGTGTCTTCACCTCTGCTACAAACTAGGGCTTTCAGCCTCTTAGATGTATGATGCATTTTATGGGGAGAAAAATAAAGGATAACGGGCATAAAAAATAAAGAAGAGCGTTAAGGTGTTCAACGAAGCAGAAAATGGAGACCGTTAAACTCCGGCTACCAAAGGGAAGACTTGCTTGGCCTAATTTCGCAATTTTAGTCCCTGAAAAACAGCAGCAATAAGAATTATTTTTAAAAACAGTAACACTGGCTAGGCCACGTTGTGAAAGAAAGAATGCGTGTTTCCAAGCAAAAGCTGGCCAGTCAAGCTGTGTCACAAGAGTAGAAAAATGTCACCACATTGTAAAAGGCATGCAGTAAACCCCAAATTGCTTTAACTTGGTATCAGTAAAATGTCTGGCAAGTTGCTTAACTGACTGTATTCTGTTTTCCAATATTGTATGCATCTATGTTCAACCCCAAGTTTTACCAGCTACATTTTCAACTACAAACCAGAAGTGCAAAGATTTGGGATTATGTGCTGGTGTGGAAGTTCTTTGCTGCCATCACCCTGGTGGATAATGGCACTCACTTTTTCCCTATTCCCTCCATTTCACTTTCCTCTTACTTTGCAGGATCCTGCATAGAGGGAAGATGACATGCAGGAGGTATGTCACAGCCACAGTTCATGCCTGCCCTTCTCCAGCTACCCAGTGCAAGGGTACAAATGCTTCTGGCATGCCATGCCTACATATCTAAAAGTTATAAACAGAGCTGGCCAACTGTCAAGTGAAAAGTGATGTAGCTTTTTTTTTTTTTGACAAAGCTACCTTCATAGCAATCTGAAAGCCAAGTTCAAGCTTAGATTTCTCAGATCGGTAAGTGTCATGCTAGAATTCAGCTCAATGCAGGGGCACACGCACTCCTACCTAGCCTTAAGGCTTGTAAACTTCATCTTTCCCTGTGAGGCCTCCCATCTACCAAGGGCATCCTAGGCGTGGTACAAACACTCCAGTTTGATCCGTTCAAGAATTTCCCCATAATCAGTTACCTCTCGGGACTAACTGAAACACAGCAAAAGTCCATCCATAGGAAAATGGGATAGAACAGGCCAAAGCAAGCCTACAGCCAACACTGAAGGCTGTGCATCAGAAAATTCCAAGGTTCCAGATGCAGTCTCCATGGGAGAATAAGGCAGCCTAACAGGCAGTAACCTTGATTCCAAGGACTCTCCACTCACTTGGTCAGGAGAGGGCAGCCAGCGACACTCGAGTTTCACCTGAGAACATACGTGTTCAGTGTTACTATGACAATCCCACTTTCCCCAGAAAACCAACCCTTACAAAAGAACTGATGTTAATATGATGGTGTCAGCTTATAAATAGAATTCTATAAACAGACATTTTTTTAAAAAAAATCTTCTATACTAGCAGAGGTAAAGATTGTCATGGAATATTTGTTTACATCGTGAAGATGTGTCTTTGCTAAGGCACCTTCTGATTGGTTTAACAAAGAACTAAATGACCAACAGCTCGGCAGGAAGAGAATAGGCGGGACTTCTGGGCAGAGAGAGCAGAAGTCAACAGGATGAATCTAGGCACGTGGGAGGCACCAGTGTGATGCAAAGCAAGTCAGACAATGGAACAGAGGAAAGGTAACTGAGCCGTGTGATAGAACGCAGAGTACTAGAAATAGGTTAATTAAGTTATAAGAGCTAGTTAGAAAAAGCCTAAGGTAAGGCCATACTTTCAGAATTAATAAATCTGTGTGTCATTGTTTACCGGCTGTGGGCCCCCATGAGAAACTACCAAAGATGAACATTAATCGAGTCTTCCTCTCTTACTGGTCTTTCCCCAGCTCTGTTACTATTTTTAAATACATTTATTTTCATATCTGGCATCCCCTCCCCCCAGCATCTTTCTTCTTTCCTTTCATTCTCTCTCACCACTTGATTCCACATTTCATGCACTGGTAAAATTCTGATTTTTATGGATAAAAAACCACACAACTAGAAATAATGCCTTCCGTCTTTAGGAAAGTTACCGAAAAGCCAGCCCTAGTCAACACAGGGTTGTGTTGGAGTCGCTGCTTTCTTGTGGCTCGCGATTTCAAAGAAATTTTCTAACACCTGCAGGACACCTTGACTCTCTAGTGAAAAAGAAGGCACCGGAACACACTTCCATTTTGTTGCTCCGCATAAATGAGACAGAAACTACTGGAAGCAGTTAGACTTTCTTTTCAGGGCTTGTTCTCCAAACAAGCACACACCTCTTTTGGCAGGTGTCAAGTTCCTAGTTCTGAGGAGTTGTCTTTAGCAAATGGTGTCTGGAGGCAGCAGAAGGAGGCAGGAACGGGGGGGGGGGTGGCTCTGGCTTAGAAACACATAAGTAGTTTAGCCTTTCCATTCAGGGCCTCCTCCATGAGGCCTGGAGCAAAACAGTCACAAGTCTTTCCTTGCAAGTAGCTCCCACTCACTCCAGAATATTCTTTAGAAACACAATACATTGAGTGGACTCATAATTTGGCCAAGTTCAACTTCTCAGTTGAGCTGTGTTCCTCGTATGATGCAATCTGTCTGAAGTGTGTGCCTTAGGGAAATTTGTTTTTTTAGCATTAGAGTACCAAAGCCTTAGGATTCTATAGGAAAACCTGCCAGTTCTTTCTCAGTGGTAAGAGATCTTTCTTTTCTGAGGAAAGAATGAAATATAATAAAAGAAGGATGGGAATAAGATGCCATCGGCCCTGCTAAGAGTATAAGTTTTGACTCCTGTTATCAGAGATAATGGCATTTTTTTTTCTATTTACTCCCATTCTCAGAGACTGCTTCACTAGCAAAAATATTTACCAAAGAGGGTGAAAATACTATTGGTCAGTTCTAGCTTTTCTAAGCTTGTATTATAGATTGTGTGGCATAAGGGACACGCTTTTGTTCCTCACCATTCTACCGGCTGTGAAATCCAAGGTCAAGTTCCTAGCAGACCTGATTTCTGATGAGGGCCTCCTTCCTAGTTTACAGGTATTTATACCAGTGGCAGCAAAAAGACAAGAAAGCTTCTTGAGTGTCTTCCAAAGCCATCAATTCCATTTATTAGGGTTCTTGTCCAGATCTGATTACTTCCCAAAGGTCTCATTTCTAAATGTCATTTTTTGGACTAAGTATTACTGCGAAAGTTTGGATTTATTGTAAAAACATATGGTCTGAGGGGCAGAAACTGCATCAGTAACATCCATGGTTACGGTTTCAGACAAGACCGCAGAACCTCAGTCACTAACATTTTAATAAAGAGCTTAAGCGGCGAAGAAATATCTCGAGTGCACACACATGTCAGTGTATTCTTTATATAGATAGCTACAGATGCAGATGTATAGAACCAAGACATGCTTAATTCAAATAAGGTTAATACAGGTAATCCTATACGAAATCCTACATTTTTACAGCTCGACCTCTAAGCTCCCCCTGATGTTTCCTCTACTAAGGCCCTCAGTAGGAAGAGAATAAGGAAGCTAGCTAATCTGAAAGGTGGGATGGATGACCATAAGGAATGGGAGAAGGGTGAACAGAGTATAGTCACTGCACTCTACGATGCAGAGTGAGACATGAGGATAGACCGCCACCAAAATGAAGTCATTGTGTGTGCGATTCTGTACATTCACCTGTTTTGTTTGAATGAACAATCATGTTGATTGCTGGAGGTATGAACCCTCCCGTGTGAAGGCACTTGCCGATGCCTAAGCTTTATTCAGGCTTTGGTGTCTGCTCATGTCCTTTGCCTGCATGGGTCAGAGCATTCAAATTCTGTTGAATAGTTACTGAATAGGTCAATACTATCGGGTAGTTATTTGTGCTGGGCCTGACTCTATATGCAGAAATGTGACATTCAACAAAGCAAGTCTCTTTCATGGAGTATGTGTAGCGGGAGAGGTTGGAGAGGGAAGGAGAGTTGATATGAGCAATAAGGAAGAACATTGTGCTTCAGATGAAATACTGCGAAGAAGTTAAAATCCCCCCACTTCCCATCTGTACTTTCTCCCTATCTCCAGCTTATCACGTCTTAGAGACCTAATAACTTTCTCCACCCACTGGTTGTTGAGAATCTTTGATCCAGCCCCTACCTCCACCAAGCTGCCGTTTTGCATCTGTTTGTTTGCCTTTCTTATCTTTCTCATGCTGACTACAAGGCTTTGAGGAATAAAATATGTCCT
This sequence comes from Microtus pennsylvanicus, assembly GCF_037038515.1. Classification (NCBI taxonomy): domain Eukaryota; kingdom Metazoa; phylum Chordata; class Mammalia; order Rodentia; family Cricetidae; genus Microtus; species Microtus pennsylvanicus. The sequence continues at coordinate 85,945,079 of NC_134585.1, read as the reverse complement.
TTTTTTTAAAAAAAAAAATGACATTATCCTTGTGCTTTGGCTCAACATTAAGACAAGACACGACACATAACATATATGACCAACCGATTCACTGAATAGTCTGGTGTAGGAGTAAAGAAACCCAGTGCTGGGTTTAGGATCCAACTATCCCTGCACCCCCAAAAGTGTATCAGGAGCCAAAAGTGGGAAGACAGCCTTCTACAAGGTCATTACTTTAGAGATGTTTTCTGTGGCCCTGATCCTGTAGTTTTTATGAAAAGCTTCATTTAAAAAGTTATTATTGCAACTTAAAATTTAATCAGCTAAAACATTATAAAAATTAAAAACAACAGCAACAGCAAGACTGCCTCATGTGAATTAAAAGGTAAGCTCACAGACACTGGAGAAAGATCCGTTTTTTCAGGACCAACGAGCAGGCTTTGGCAGGGAACTGGAACAGAGAATTACTCAAATATCAACACACCACTCTGAACAACTGCCTGAATGAATTGAGGTCTGTACAAGTACTGGAAATTCCAGTCTTCGAAAGCATCCTGACCTCAAAATCGTTTTGGACCATCTTTCTAGGGCTCTATCCAGCCCAAGTTGCCTTTTTTAAATTCCTCCTGGGGCCTACCAGTTCCAGCAAAGATGGAGGCCAAACCTTTGCCATTTCAATAAGGGAGAGATGTAGGAGTCACCTGACCACAGTCCACTGTGGGCATTGAACAAACCAGACAGAAAACCCACAGAGCTGCCTGCCTTGAACATAGAGGAGGAAACACCTCCCACCGCTGCCGAAGCATCTGCTGTAAATGAATCCTGAACGTCCCCTTAGGCATTAGAATTTAGGTTTCACTGGATTGCGGCTAAACATGTTTCTTCTCAGAAGTCCAGCTAAATTACAGCTCTGATGTGACCTCTACACTCCCTGGTGATCCCCCCACACACACACACATACACAAGTACTTCTAGGAACATGGGTGAACTCTGAGTCTTCTTTCCATTTCCAAAGACAACATCCAGCAGAACAGACAAAACTCACAAACCAAATGAAGTGTGTAAGCAGCCTGTGGACTTTGACAGAGCGACTAACAAACGCCCACTGGGTTTTGTGGCTGTCGGCCTATTTTGTTGAATACAGTTAGGAAGAGAAGAGCAAAACTTAATAAGTTCCAAAATTATTCCTAACTTATTTCTTTGATGGAAAGTCTGACGCAGAAAGATGCTGGATTAGTGAAAGCAATGGAAGAGGCATTGCTGAGAACAATGTGGGGGACTTCTGAATTCCTGTATGGCCTATCTTTATCAAGGGGCAAAAAGAAGTTAGAAAACATAAGACAGAAACGTTTGGATAAATATCCTGCTTGGCCTTTAGTATGGTACCCAATGTTCTTGAAATTGAAAATAACTATTGTTCTTATTTACAGAGCATATAATATGTCAGCCAAGGTACTAGAGGTTTGTGTAATTGTCTAATTCAGTCTTCAGCACTATATGACAGATATCATTAATCTCACGTTCAAAAATAAGAAAGCAGGAGCTCAGAAATTTTAAGACATTTTTCTTCAAAATCTTGTATGTAGTAAATTGAAAAGTCATAATTGCAAAACCAAGTGTGCATGACTAAAATTTGCATTCTTCCCAACATTGCCTGGAAGGATCAAATACTATTCCTCATTAAACACAGCTTCTTTAAGGATAAAGACTGACACTGCAATTTAGTGTTGAGCCATGCAGAATTTTCAAAAAGCATGATGCCCCAGTTAGAGTTTTTAAACATTTAATTTAAATGCATTTGAGTTGATTAATTTGCATAACTAAGTCTAGGCTTGTTTCCAAGGAAAGCGCTCCGCTAACAAGTGTGTCCCATTGGTCCTTTAGTGCTGTTGCCGTTTTGAAGTCTAAAATGACAAGTCGCAGTGGGCTGGGGGTGGGGGGTTCATGCCCGCTTTGTGCACAGAACAGGAGAGACAGGATCTGGAGGCTCACATGGCAGGTGCAGCCACCGAGACAAATCCCTGCCTGCTGTCACACCAAATGAAATCTTACCGACCTTTAGAGGGGAGTCGAGAGGAGGGAGGACTCCAGGGCCAGATAGGGAAGACGTGTTATAATAATGGTGCCAAATTATCTTACCACCATCACAGAAGTAAAGTGGTTATTTCCTACGTGGTCACTCAGCGTTAAGTGTGAGGAACAGCTCTGCCCCGCTCGGAGGCTATTCAGTCCACTCTGAGGGCATGCTCATTAAAGTGATTTTCCAGCAATTCTTTCAGAGCATCCCACTGACTATAACACTACTTAGTTTTCACAGACATGATTATAGCTCCACATCCCTGTTTAAGGTAACTTCAGTCATGGCTTAGTACAGTTTCCTTGCTAGAGCTCACGGTGTGACATCTTAGAGCCACCTACCGGGATGAACTGCCTCTTGGAGGTTTTAAAATCACGTGTGTACCAGTCCTTCCCCCTTTTTACGTTGGATGGGGGAAGGAGGAGGAACAAGGAAGGTAGAGGGAAAAAAATATTACTCTCACCAGAGAAAATTGAACGGCATTAAGAAAAATTCAGCGGGGGCTCTTTAACCATCGATTCTCATCATAGAAATTGTCTCTATGTCTCATGAGTCCCTTTTTCAATTTCATTTTCTTGTTTTGTAAGAAGGGAAAGTTGGATCTGATTTTCTACTCTGCCTCAAGTGTCCCTGCAAATGGGAACGGGCCAACCTAGACCTGGAGGAAAGCCACCTGCAGCAGCTTCCTTTCCTCTGGTTACCTTGCAGTTTCTGGTTGTATTCGGTCCTGTCAGACTGGCTCCTCCTCAAGGTGCCAGAGTGGTCCCCAGGAACACTGCTGTCCACCACAGTATCTGTCTTCCTTCTCTCCAGCATGTACAGCCTGGGTCTCAAGAAGGTCAGGTTCTTTCTCTTGCTTCCCATGGTTTCCTTCCCAGCGGCTTCCCTGGGCTCCATCTGAGGCCGTGAGACAAACTTTGGAGGTTTACAGGCAACGGCTGGTTGCTTAAGCGCCTCAGGGTGAACCTCGGCATGAATTGACCCCCTTCTAACGACACAGCCTCACTGCAGGATTACCTGTCTGTGAGTGCTACCTGGAGTCCCCGAGCTCCACCCCTATGAGGTCATTCTTTTTTTTATACCTACCATCCAACAGGGGAAGTTGCCACCTGTTACCCGAGAGACCTGCGCGCTGAGTTAGGCAAAGCAGGTACTCTACTGTCACATGCTACCGAAGCAAACAAAAATCTCATTGTGTGGGGCGAGGGCTGGGGGTGGGGAAGGGAAAGCGAGCGAGGTGGGGCAGGGAGGAGGGCAGGGAAGGACATTAGCAGAACCCACAGCCTGTGGCTTGAATGCGTGCCCGTGGGTGTGTGCAGGTGCACTCTGAGAACTGTGTTGTGACCGGCCGCTGGGAGCACTGGGCCGCTTTCCTCCGGTCTTCCACCTGTGGCTCTCAAGTCGACCTGCCGCAATGACAGTTTGCATTTTATTTGGAGTATGTGCCCTCAAGTGCTGGCATCCAGCGATTATCTGCTACCATCCGACTGGCTAAACCCTGATCAGATCTCCAAAGAAGTAAAGATTGACATTTGAGAGTGATTACCCCCACCCCCAAAAGGGTCAGGAACTGGAGAAGAATGAAATCCGCCACCCCCGCCCCCAGCCCAGAATCTTCTCTGTCGTTTTTTTCTCCATATGCCGCCTTTGCATAAAGGGATGCCTCCTTTCTGGTCCCAGCCTTGTCCTCCTATGTCTTGGTCCTTAGGAAAATAATAGATGGGTTCAAGATTAATAATAATAGATGGGTTCAAGAAAATAATAGATGGGTTCAGGATCTGTCTCGTGTAACTTCACCAGTGAAGTGCGAGGAAGGGGCAGTGTCCTTTGGAAACAAGGGAGGAGAAGACAGATTTGAAAACTAGGAAGCATGAAGAAGAAGAAATAGAACAAAGCGGTACAGGCCTTTCATTGTTTGAAGTTGTTTTTCCTCGTATTTGTTGAGATCTCCCAAGGGAGAGATGGCAGAAGCTCTGGGAATGTGCTGACTGTATTGTGCACAGCCTTGTTAAGGAAAAGAGAGACCCTAAGGAGACAACTAGCTTCTCTTCTGCAAAGGGACCACCGGCTTCCACCTGCCCAGTGTGAATCTTGCTCCACTCCATCTTGACCTGATTGCAAATGAGGAGAAAGACAAAAACCATCTTCCCAACTCGGGATATGTAGGCTGAATGTAATTTGCATAATTACCTCAAAAGATAAATGATAAATCCTCACTATAGTGACATCCATATATAGATTGGCATACTGAATGGCTTTTATTTAAGATAATTGAGACTTGTTTTTTTTTTTAACAAGCTCTCCTAAGTATATTGAATAAATACCTTTAAGGTGACTTTTAAAGCTGTAAAATGAAGTTTATTATTTATTAAAATATTTCACTTGTTCACCTAGTGACTTTCAGAGCTCTACTCTTCAGTATAATGTTATAATTGAAAAATTATGCCATTAAAACTGCAAGAAATTTGGAGAATAAAAGGTCTAGAGACCAAACACTTAGAAATCCTGTCAGTGGTCCATACAAGAACAGAAAATGAGCAAAAACGGATAAAACATTTGATGTTTTTGCATGATAATTTTTTATATGCTTGCTTTATTTTTTCATTTTTGTGAGTGTGTGATATGCATATGTGTGTGCATGCATGTTTGCATTTGTGTGTATGCACTTGTGTACATATGAGTGAAGAACAAGGTGGTTTGTTGTCAGAAATTATTCTGGCTCAGTTTACCCTTCTCACGGAGGCAAGCCTCTTAGTCAAACCCAGGGCAGGCCTCTGTGGCTAGTTCTGCTAGCCAGCCATGCCTTGCTAGCATTTGCAGGAGTTCTGGGGATCAGAACTCTGCTCCCTTTGCTTGGGCAGCAAGTTCTTTGCCCATTGAGTCACCTCCAGACCCCATATTGCTTCAGGGTTTGTTTGTTTGTTTGCTTGCTTGCTTAGATAATCTCACTATGTAGCCTTGCTGGGCCTGGCACTCACTCTGTGGAGGACAGGGGCCTTGAATGCACAGAGATGTGCCTGCCTCTCCCTCTTGAGTGCTGGAATTAAAGGCACATGTCACCATAGCTGGCATAGTTTTGTTTTTTTTTTTTATACAAGATCTTTGCTTTTTTATATAGGCTGACCTAGAACTCACAATGCTGTATTTGTTCTCTTCCTGCCTCACCTTCCTGGATCCTGGGATTCAGGGTGGGCCACTGTGCCACACAGGTTAAACATCTAAAACAGGTGTGACCTCTGCAGTAGATTAGCTCTTCATCTCGGGAAAGTTCTGCCCTTTGCTTGTGGCTGGGCATTTTAGAAAGACTGCTGTACTTGAATTTGAAAATGGCAGAAGCATTCGAAATCACAAACATATATAACATTGATGATAGATGTGGCCCATGATATGGTCAGGGATGAGGTTTCTGGCAATGTTTAAAGGGTATACAGCTGACTTTTGTGGTTTCTAAGTCATCATTTTATCTCGATAGGATTTTTTTTTTGTATTAACCTAAATGTTTCAAGTGGACCCATCCACACACAGAGGCCAATGTGGGATATGTTCAAACAGTTCCTTAATCTGCCAATATTTCTGGAACAAATTTCTCTTTCTAAAACATACATTAGCATTAGTAATCTGGTAGATTTATTGATTTTACTTTTAATGATGGACACACACATATTATAGTTTCTGTAGATTCTGTGGCAAATGTATGCTTCATTTATTCCTGATGTTTTATCTTAAATTTTAAAAATTATATTTCATTAATTGCCTTTGTGTTGGCTCGCAAGTGGAGGCCAGAAGACAGTTTGTGGGATTCAGTTCTCTCCTTCCTCTCTGTGGGACCAAAGGAAGAAGTCAGGCCTTAGGGACCGGTGGCAGGCACCTTCCCCTACTGAACCATCTCCCTGGTCCCTTAAACATTTTCAAATTAAGCTTAGAAACAGTCAAAGCTGTTGCTGTGGTTTAAATCTGAGATGCTCTCCAGACCACATATTGGGTTAGGGCAATGCTAGCTACCAAGTGAATGGATGCTGAGGGTTATGACTAAGCCATGGATGACCCCTTCAGGGATAGATGCATAACATAATGGTATTACCAGAGGGTGGTGGGAAATAGGAACTGGGCCCTGGTGGGAGGAAGCAGCCACTGCGGCATGCACTGAGAGGATTCTCTTTTCTCCCCAACTCTTCTCTTTCACTGATAGCTGACTTCCTCTCCATCGCTTCCTTTCCCCAAGACACTCCGCCTCGCACAGGTCCAGGAATATTGTAGGAAGCCAGCCTGGACTGACACCCCTGTGAGGCAAGATAAAATAAACAACCCCTCCCGTAGGTCAGCTTTTCTCAGGATTGTGTCACAGTGTCACAAACCTACTAACCGTAGTTTATGCTGTCAGCGACTGGGGCAGACATTGCCAGTGGTTTACTGTTTTTATCCTCATACCCACTCCCCGTTGCCACTCTTAGAAGAACCAGAACCATCATTTTATTCAAGGTAGCACCCGGACCAGGCTAGACCAATCAATCGTAATTTCTTTCTTTCTTTCTTTTTCCAAAAAGTGATCATGCCGCTCTGGTCTTAGAGCCTGAGTTAATTAACCCTGAGCATCTCAGGGTTAATCCAGAATAAAGGGCAAGGTATTGATTTTAAAGAAGCTTTTCCATGGCCTAGCAAAAGGAGCATGCGCAGCTGGCTCCAATTTCTTCCTCCGGACTCAATTGTATGTGTGAGCAGTCACAGCCACCCTGTATCTGAGAGCCCAAGATTGATGAATTCTTATACTGTTACACTATTGAACCAGCACTAGCAGCTGCTTGCCTTAGACTTTGCTATTCGGGTGAAATATAGACTTATTTTCTTCAGACCACTGTTGGGGTGCTTGTGAGCATATTTGAAGTGTTTTTAGCAGATAGCACACAAGCAAAGTGCATTTCTCTTGCTTATCTCCTGGACATTTACTAAGCCAGTGTATTTAGAATCTCCAGCCTACAACGTGCTTTAGATTCTCCAGAAATGAAAATGACTGGGTCAGATAAACTTTGAGTGGACTTTTTATTGGCTCATCAACCAGGCGAGAGCAAGGCCTCCCTCTAATCTATCTACATACAGAGGTATTTCAATACAAGGAGTTTATATCACTTGGATAAAATGATAACTCCGAGATGACTAATTGTAATTTCATTTAATACAGGATGGATCCAGGTTCACTGTTAGAAGCAACATTGGGGAGTAGACCCAAGATAGTCTCCATCCATGGCATCAGAATCCAGTGTTCTCCTGGTGGCTATGGGTCCCAAATCGTTCATCTGAAAAATGAAAAAATGAGTTAGTCATTAGAGCTATTTACCAAGCAGCTTTGGTTCTTCCCTGAGGCACATGGGAGTATTGCACTGCCCGGTCTCCTTTGAATTTATCATTGCAAAAGTATCTCGTTTTTGGTTAACAACAACAACAGCAACAACAAACTGACTGAAAGAGATGTGTCTCACACCTGGGTAAATATTAAAAGAATTCTGCTTTGCTGTGGGTTACTTTCTGTCGTCTATGGGATAATGGTTTCTCCCTCTCTGTTGACTCTAGAACATAGGTAACTCAGGAATAAAGCCCTAAGTAATGTATTTGAGCATGAAATAATTCCGGTTGCCTGTGCTGCTAAAATTTAGGGTTTGTGTTGCTGTTTTGAGATGGACTCTCACTACTTATCTCGTTGGACTGCAACTCATTTTGTAGCCCATACAGACCTTGAACTTGTGATTCTCCTGCCTCAGTTTCCCACAGGCTTAGATTAGAGATATGTACCACCACACCTTCAGGGCCTTTAACAAAATTTCTAATCACTGTAGCATAACCTAGACTATACTTACGAATGCAGAGTATTGGTCAAATGATACTTATTTGTTTATTTTTTTTTAGGTCAAGCACTATGGGAGCTCAGGATTCTAGTCCAGGGTACAATTAGGTGGCGCATCCCAATTCTAAAATGAAAATAGCAATCTCTTGGGTACTGTTATAAATAATTGGGAAGAGGAGGGGAAAAGGAAAGAACTTTATTACAGAAAGCAAGGCAAGACGTGCTTGGGCTGGCGTAGTGAGGGTAGTACGGAGGAGAGCTGAGGAAGTCAAGTACATTATGAAAGCTCAAATAACAGAATTTTCAGCTGCTTTGACTACCATGGATGAGGAAACCATGAGAAGGGTGAGTTCACATGTGAAGACCAGATAATTTGGTGGAGAGAGGAACAAAGGAAGTTTGGTGGTGTTCCAAGATTCTGTTTAAGGCAGCCACGGGCTAGACTGCGCGAAGAAATGACGGCTGTGACAGACAAGCTGTGGATTGACAAATTTGGGGTTAGTATTTAGATTTTAAAAATTAGGAGTCAATATAATGTACATATTATTTAAAGGCATGGATTGAGGAGATCGGTTAGAAAGAAAATCTATTCAGAAGAGAAAGATCAAAACAAATCCTTAGTATCTCTAAGTCTAGAGGGAGGTTTCAATGGAAACCCAACAAATGGAAGAAAATACTTAAAGTCAGAGAAAAGCAATAAAATGTCACTTTGGAATAGCACAAAAGCAAATTTTTCTCCAAACTCAAGAATACTTAGTCCTCCAACGACAAAATGAAATGGAAATCACCCAATTCCTCTAATTTTGCATCATTTCGAGCATCTGTAAGATTTCCAGGTGGAATTGAATCAAGTGGCAGATGTGGAGGCCAGAAACAGATCCCGTTTATAAAGGTCAGAGTAGGGCTGGGGAGATGGCTCAGCTGCTAAGCTCACAACGCAACGTGTAAGAGCTCAGAGCTGTAACTCCAGAGCTAAAGAGGTGGGGTCAGAAGAGTTAGGAATTCAGTGTCACCCTTGGCTACACAGCAAGCTCAGAGACAGCCAGAGCTCCATGATAATATCTCAAAAATACAATAAATAAATAAATATAAAAAGAAAGAAAACTGTGACAATGACACTTTTGAAAAAAATAAGCAAATATAAGCTCATGTACTACTCATGGCAACGGGTTACGGGGGTTGGCTGAAAACAGTGCTCAATAATTTCCTATTGTTGAGTATATATTATATGTAAGGAGTGAGGAAACCAGAATCATACCTGTTCTCTTTTAATTGTTTAGTTACATTCTCCTCTCCTTCCATGTGGGTCTCTGGGATCACACTCAGGCTGTTGGGCTTCTCTGTGGGACTGACAACCCGATATTCATGTTTTTCAAGACACGGGGACAGATTTAGGAAATGTGAAAAACGACCGCACTGCTGATAAATAATGGAGGTAGAGACTCAAATCCATTCCCACCCTGTAGAGAAGGCTGTGACCTTTGACATGCAGCTGCACATACCCCAAAAACTTCTGGCTGAATGAATATTCAACAGTTTTCCTTCCTGTTCTCTAAGCCAGGCATCCAGGAGCAATTCTTATGATCTAGGAACGACCTCGTTTAGTTACGGGTCTAATTATTGACTGCGGAATAACAAGCCGCTCCCTAAGCCTTAGAGGCTCGTAATAGTGATAATCAGTGCAATGGGGTGCACAGTTTAGGGGCTCAGGAACTTGGGGAAGGCTCAATCGGCTCAGCAGGCCTAACGCACACATCCCCTGTGGTTGTAGGCAAAGCAGCCTTGGCTTAACCAGAGCTACCTTTTCTGTTGAGCTGAGACCTCTTCTTTTGACCTTGCGGGTGGAACCTCATGAGGGCTTATCTCTGACGCTGAAGTTTGCCGGGCTTCGCTACTAAAGCAGAGGCTCTGGGCTCCCGAAGGAAGGTCACTAGCGTCACTTTCAACAATGCAAATCCTACCTAGTCTAGGAGAGACGTTTCTGTGACTATCTTTGAGAAACAGTCTGGTTCACACACCCTGATGTGCCCTGGATTCTCTTCACTTTGGGGGTTGATTATATCCAAGCCACTTCTTAGACCGGGAATCACCTTCTCCATTCTGATGAAGTTTTACACATCCTTCGAAACCCAGCTGCAAGGTGCCTTGCACTGTAATGTTCCCTCACGGCCTCTGAAAATGATCACATCCTTCTTTCTCTGAACTGACTCCTTAGCACTTCCTTCTCAGTGGATGCTGCTCTTATCTTAATACCCTCCAACTCCAGTTGGGGTTCGAGCTTTCAAAGCGATTTGCCTTTGCTCCCCTCCTGCCTAGCAACACGAGATCAATAGATATTGTTGGAGATCAGGTCTTATAGCTTAAGATCACATGACATCTACCAACATATGGAGAAGGGCTTTTGTTCCTTGTCCTCTATGCCGGTTCTCTCATTCCCAGAAAGAAAAGGGTAGATCTGAAACAAAAGCAAAAATTGGAGAATATTATTTCTTCAAAGATGAGGTCATTAATGCATCTGTGGGGGTGGTCATAAAGCCAGCTCTGAGAGATCCCTGCTCAACTCTCAGTTGTTCACAGTGGCCCTACTGTCTTTTAGCCATGTTTTTATATCCTCCCATACGCTTCCTGAGAGCCACCACTTCTAATGCACTGGCCAGGCAGCGTATAATCACCCTGTCAGCAGCAATGGATGGAACAGCGGACAGGATGGAGGGAAGCCTTCTAACGTTTTCATCCTCTTGACCGAAGTCATTTCAGCAATGACATATGAGCAGAGCTGGGCCTTTGTCTCGGATGTAATGAATCAACCATTTCCAGATTTTTAAGGTTGGGCTGAGGAGGCGTGGGTGAGATTTATCGTGGATGGGAAAATGTCTTTGCAAAAGCAGGGGATGGCCTTTGAGCCAAGCCAGTCACATAAGCAAGAAAATATGCCACAGGGATCTTTGAAAACTAGTTAGGAATTGCCAAGATCTTAGACAGATCACTGGATTCAATTTCCTGTTGGAGATGATATTCCAGAATCCATTCATTAAGAAAAGTTGCTCAGCAGAACTTGAGCAAAAAGAAGTGAAATGGGAGATGTAGTCTCATTTCCAGGGAGCACTGAAGATGTTATTTCCTCTCTCTCCAATTTCTCCAATCTGCATTCCTCTAAATTCTGTGCCCAGTTGTTACAGTAACTGGCTTCTAGGAAGGAGATAAAAACATAGGCACTTTTATTCTGTCTGTAAACAGCCAACTTCTTTTTATTGCAAGTATGAGTAAACCAGAAGTATTTATTATAGAGGAAAGTCTTAATATTACAATTGAGTGTTAACTGTGCAAATCGTAGCACAGCCATTATAATGCAAGATTGGATGCTGTAGATCTGAAAATATAGTCACCAGATGGCCTAGGAACTCCTCAAAATAAAACAAGTGATCATTCTCCTACTTCCCAGGCATTTCCTTTTTTATCTTTCTTCGGTTCAGTAAACTGCTCGTTGTGGGAAGTCAGTAGAGGGACTTCAAGTAGATGTCTATGTGTCTTTAGCTGGGGAGGTGAAAAGTCATGGTTAGGGAAGGCAGGGAGAAAGGGGGTGCTTTTAATAAGTGTAGCAAGGACCCATGTAAGTCACTTACACTAAGAAGGTTTTTTGGTTTTTTTTTTCTTTTACAGCTTGAGTGACTTTGAAAAACACACCAACCTGGGCTTCATTCCTTCTGAGATTTCCCTAGGACTCTCCCAGCATCCCTGTCGGTGCAGGATGAAAACACAAGAAGCCCCTCTGACTCAGTTTCTTCACCCTTCAAAGCCGAGCTTCAGAGTGATCTCAGTGTTTTGTGCAGCTGTATTGCTACTCCTTTAGAGAATACTATTAAATTCAAAATTACCGTCTCCATGGCAACCATAACTAGGTCAGTTTGTACTTAGAGGAGCAACACTGAAGATTCTGTAGCCTTTTTTTTTTTTCAGCCGTCCTCTGTGCCTGCAAACCTTGTTATGCTGCAGAAAGTGGCTTTGCAAGAACAGGGCCCAGGAGCAGCCAGAGGACTGGCATTCTTATTCATTTGCTCCGCACACTTCATGCAAATTAGATAATGCATATGTGACGTTACTTCCAATGGTGAATTTGAGAAACAGTTTTTAATAGCGAAGGTGCAGTTATTTCTTTTAAAATATCATGATTAGTCCTCAATAAAATTAAAACCCAAGGAGTTCTATGAAAAAAAAAACATAGCAGTTTTGATGAGACATCCTTCCGCTTTGGTGGCAGTCACTTTTTCCCATAGCAGAGATACCATTGTCTTGTTGAACCAAACACTCTTCATTGTTCTTTTCTCCTGAATATCTTTATCTAACAGTGTATGCTTCATGACCTGTTTTTTATATAAAATCAATTATATTCATGTACATATAACTTCACATACATAGGTAATCACAAACTGTCATAGATTGATGGGTGTGGTGGTATGTTCGCCTTTAATTCCAGTACTTGGGAGGCAGAGGCCGGCAGATTTCTATGCATTTGAGACCAGCCTGTTCTACATAGCTAGTCCCAGGTTTGCTAAGACTACTTAGTGAGACCTATCTCAACACCTGTACCCACAAATATCAAACTATCATAGAGCAAGTATGAACAGCAGAACAACAGAAAAAATGTGGGAAATTTGCTCTTTAAATTCCAACATTTCTATGTAACTTGTAAATAGCTTGTATATAACTTACATATAAGTAACAAGTTATATATAACATATATGTTATATAATATATATATAACTTATAAATAACATAAATGACTAAGCAGTTACTAAGTTCTGTGTGTGCATATATGCTTGTGAATGAATGTGTGTGGTGTATACATGTGGTATACAAGTGGGGTATATGGCTGTGTGTGGGCATGCATGAGTGTGTGTATGTGTGTGTGTTACTGTAGGAGGCACAGCTTACAAAAAGCATTGGAAGAACAGACTTGTTAAACATGTGGACTTAGTTTCTTCAAAGAAAGGAAAATGACTGACACCTGGCCCCCAGAATGCTGGAGTGGATGTTGTCTAATAACCTGGTGATCTTTTTGCTATTCTATGGATTCAGCCTTCCTGGATCCCCCCAGTATCCTGAGCACATGTTGGGTCCTTATCCTGAGCTTACTATGAACGAGGTCCCATTTGCTTTGTATCCTCCACCAGTCAAATTTATCCTTATGCTTATCATAGATCCTTCCTCCTTGGGCCCTAGCTCTGAGCTCTGTCAGTCAGTAGAACTGATTCCTACTGCAAAGATCACAGGTGCTTTGCTACTTTGCTAGGGAGCTACAGACTTTGCTACGTAGCCCTGCCTAGAGCTTTGTTGTGATGTCACATGGAAACCTTTCCCCAAAGTTTTGCTGTGTTTAAATGTGTAAGGAAAATAGGGCCCAAAGTCAGACTCTGGAAGTTTTGACGCAGCACCTGTTGAAGCGGTGCTGACCCGAGTTCCATTCTTCACCCATGTCGATCGCTTTTTTGCCAGCCATGAGGCTGAGGGGTCCCCAGAATGTCTCCATGCGTGCAGGCCCCAGGAGGGATGTCAGGGGTCCTGCTCCATCACTCTCTACTTAATTCCCTCGAGGCAGGATCTTCTACTCACACTCTCTCTGAAAGAGTGACCACTGAGCCCCGACAATCCTCCTGCCTCCACTCCCTCAGCACTGGGGTAACAGGTGTGCATATGGCCACGCCCAGATTTTTTTGTGGGGATACTTGGGATTTGAACTCAGGCTCTGATGCATGTGTGCTAAGTATCTTACCTACAAGTCATGTGACCAGACTCTTGGCGTTCTTTATAGCACTGAACTCTTCAAGTCACCCTGTGACAACAATGCTACTGTCTCTTTAAGTCAACAAGTCAGACAGCAGTATTAAGCATTGAGACTGGCCCTCATCTAATGAGCACTGACTCCACCAATCAAAGAGCTGATAGTGCTCTCAGGAAGTCTCTGGGGCCTTTAGCTGAGATTCCTCCACTTTGCTGTAACCACCTTCTTACTGTTTCCACCAATGTATTTAAAAATAACTTGACTTTCTTATTGTTTCTACAGGTGTATTTAAAAGTAACTTGACTTGCAATTCTCTTTGTTCTGTTATTACAAAACTCTATGAAATTGCTTCCACATTGGAAAACATGGAGTTAAGGTAACAAATCTATATGTTCCTGGGTCATGGTCACTCATATGTTCTGGCCCCAGCATGAACTCTTTCTTATTCCCCTTGAGCTTGAGAATCCTGTTTTTTAATCGAGAAAAGTTTCAGAACAAGAGGCTTGATGGGATGCCACTCCTGGCAAGGCTAATTAGCCAGCATGTGTCTATGGACTTGAATTATCACTTTTCTGGAAAGTCCTTTGAACCTGAGCCTTAAGGGAAGATTTGCTGGGCAGTGGAGTTGCATGCTTATAATCCCAGTTCTCAAACAGAGGCAGTTGGAGCTCTGAGCTTGAAAAACCAAAGTGTGTATGTGGTGGGGGGGAGGGGGCTTATGTCACTTAAGTAATTCATCCAGAAGGCATACCAAGGTGACAAGAGCCGGCACCAATCAGTTAAAATATTTATCCACTGCCTGATGCTTTCTGCGAACAGTTGTGCTCTCTCCCAGGAATGGAATAAACAATCGCTTCTCAGAATTCTGACCTCATCAGGAGCTGGCAGAATGACTTCAGCAGATGACGTGGCAGAATAATCTGGATTTATGCTGACCTTGGTGACATGAGGTGCGTGTTGTGACCTTACTGGCATTGTTCACATTGTTTTTCAAGGCAGAATGTATAATCTGTCAAAAGCAAATTGGATCCAGACCATAACAAGGCTGGGCTTTTCATCATTTTCCATAAATTAAGCCTCGCATGAGGATTCCAGCATCGTTCCTGAACAATATGCATTGAAAATGTGCAATTTACTACTATAACATCCTTTCTCATCTCTTTCTGTCCTTCATGCATCAGGAGGCAGACAACCAAGAGGCTTTCCTGGAGATTGGGTGCTTCCTCCCCTGACTAGCATTAATTCCCATGAAAATGTAGCAGAGCTGATGAAGAGGTGATGACTTCCACATTATCATTTAAAGAGCCCCAACTTTTTCAGGAACAGTCCAAAGTGCACCCACACTGAATTTTCTCATCCTGGATCCCTTTGGTCTACTCCCAGGAAAATTTCAAGGTTTTCTAAAAAGCTATTTGCTCTATAAAATTTTCTGTAAATGACTTTAATAATATTATCTTACATTTGTCTACTACCTTATGCTATGGTTTATATTTTGATTACAGATTTTTTAGTGTTTCTCAATAGCAACCAACCCACTTATTGACTGTTAAATGAAAAAAATCTTACTTTCATATCCATTTCATACTGATTTCTCACGTTTACTTCAGACAACATACTAGGTGTCTTTACATCGCTTTAACAGAACACCTGAGATAATTGCTCATAAAGAAAAAGTTTCTTTTCAATTCACTTCTCCCAGATTTGTGGGGAAAATGTACCAAAATGTAAATTATGAAAAGTATGGCTTTAATTCCTGCACTCACAAGGCAGAGACAAATGAATTCCTGTGAGTTCAAGGCCAGCCTTATCTACGTAGAGAGTCCAGAAAAGTCAGGGTTACCTGGAGACCCTGCTCAACACTCAAATTAACAACAGCAGCAACCAAAAGGGCATCAAACCCTGATTAGAGCCCAGCTTTGTGGTACCTAGCCCCTGCTGACACCTCCAGAGAACCGCATGGGATCCTTCTCCCGGATAGACTGTCTGAAGCTCCTAAGTGGGCCAAACTTTGATCCCTCCTGTACTTCCTGAGTGTGAAGAGCCACTGTTTTCATCTATCATACAAACATCTCCAACATCACCCTTGGAATGTGCTTCATCCTCTCCCTTCTCCTTCTCTAACTACAGTATCTCATCTCAATTTCTAATGCAGTGGTCCCACAGCCAATTTCTCCCACCCTGGCTTCCAGTTCATGAGTTCTTCAGACATATTTAATTTGGTGTTAAGTATATCCCTTGAGCTTTCAGTAGCTATTTTTATTCCTAAAAAGATAATTTTGACACTTTTCAAGTATGTCAGTTCTTTAATTAATATAGTGTGATGGCTGAGCTTGTCCACTTAACACTTGACCTGGGAAAAGGGACCTTCAGTTGAAGAATTGCCTACATTGGATTTGCCTGAGGGCATACCTATGGCGTAGTTTCTTAATTTCTGGTGTATGTAAGAGAGCTCAGCCTATTGCTGATGGTTCTAGCCCTGGTCAGGTGAGTCTGAGCTGTATTTAAAAAGTGGTTAAGCCAGCCAGTCTTCAGTGTTTCTTTGCAGTGATCTCTGTCTCAGCTTCTGCCTCTGCATTCTTGCCTTGAGTTCCTGCTTTGGATTTCTTCAGTGATGCACTGTGTGTAACCTCTAAGTTGAAACAAGCCCTTTCTTCCCCAAGTAGCTTTTGGTCGTGGTGTTTATCTCAGCAGCAGACACACTGTGTCTCTTTTCTGTGTTCTGAGTCCTCTTAAGAAGTTTTAATGATTTTAAGTTTACTTATTATTATCTCATTTCAAGTTTTCTATTATCGGTATTTTGCAAGTCCTTATTTAAAAAATAGACAGGAATTCTTAGCTTAATGGCTTATTTCTTCAAATACCTTTCATACAGCACACATGTTTTAGATTCTAACTCCGTATTTTATGAGACTTCTTTCTCCGTATTTTATGAGACTTCTTTTTCCTCCAAAGGAATACACACACACACACACACACACACACACACACACACACACACACACAGAGGCTGCCACGACAGGTTCATAGATAAAGGCACTTGCAATGCAAGCCTTGAGTTTGAATCTCCGGACCCCCACAAAGGTGGAAGGAGAAAAGCATCTTCTCAAAGCTCTCCACTGGCCTCCACTCCTTTGTCATATGTTCCTGCGGAGGCACTTACTGCATGCAGTCCACAGGACCTACATAGGGTAGTTCACAAGTTTCTTTAGCTCTAGTTCCAGGGGATCAGACGACCTCTTCTGGCCTCTGTGGGCGCTGCACTCATGTGTAGATACACACACACACACAGAGAGAGAGAGAGAGAGAGAGAGAGAGAGAGAGAGAGAGAGAGAGAGAGAGAGAGAGGAGGAGGAGGAGAAGGAGGAGGAGGAGGAGAGATTATTTAAAATATTTTTAGTCTTCAGTTCCAGGTTTTAAAAAGTTGCCAAACATCATGACGTCTAGATAGTAAAGTTAGAATTTAAGCATCAGTGCAATTTTAAATTGTGATGCCAGATATATGTTTCATCATTCCTAAACATGTTTTCTTCCTCCTTGTATTGGCTTAATTAGCTCTTCATAATTGTGCCATCTTTCTCACTGTGTGAAGCCATCTGTAGTAAACATTGAGTAAATACCGTATGGTTACTGTGGCTTTTCAGAGACAAGGAAGTCACGTTCTCACTGACTGTATCTGGCACTGAAAGAAAAGAGCAATTATTAAATGCCTAAACATAACATCAAAACTCAGAAGAGGCACCAATACTAACAAAGACAAATTTTAAGAACTTGTATCGAAGCAGTATGATTGACAGGGCAAAAGTTTTCTTTATTGATTAATGCTTAACTGTGCCTAGCTGCTAAGCTGCAGTTCAAAAGTAATCCTTAAACCAATAGTCATTCATCTAAATTATCCATCACAGCAATCTCTTAAAGTTCATCCAAAAGTGATCATTTTAAATGTGCAGTATGTGTTACTTTAAAAAAAATGTTTACTCACAGTTGAGAGTAGAAAATACTTGAAATTTTGAGTGCAAGCAAAAATGGTCACATCTGCATTCCGGTTTCACTTCTCTAATCGATTATAATGCAATTTTATAGAAATATAAAATTCATACATATTAGCTGGCTAGTGGTGGCACTTGCCATTAATCCCAACACTCAGGAGGCAGAGGCAGGAGTATCTCTGTGAGTTCGAGGCCAGCCTGGTCTACAAGCACTGGTTCCAGGACAACTAAGGCTGTTACACAGAGAAACCTGTCTTGAAAAACCAAAAAAGTCATACCTATTAATAAAGTCCCAAATATATGTATATGCACACATGGTTGAGAGATGTTCAAATGAGGTTGAGTTATCTGTCTGATTGAAATTCATTATTTCTTCATGGAGAAAACGTTCAGCTTTCAGTTCACAGGCAGTGCAACCGTGGCTGTACTGAGCTTACTGGGCAATAGCTCACCAGAGGTTCTTGCATCTATGCAACGGTAGCTTACACCCACTATTCAATTGCTCCTATCCTCCTTCCAGACTGTACTGCCAGCTTCTGACAAACATCATTCTACTCTGAACTTCTGTGAGATCAAAACCTTAAGAACATATATATGTATATTAACACCATGAGGTATTTTATTACTGCATTTTGGAGTGATTTTTTTTTTTAGGAATCAAGTTATCCATCTTCTAAAACCAGATTTTTGCACTTTATGAATGTCTGTGTTGATTTTGAGATTGCTATGAGCAATATGCATAAAGAAAATGTAAGCAAAAAGACAGAAAGATAGGAAAACAAAATTACTGATAAGCAGTCCACTGAGAAAGTTAATCGCAACTGTGAAAAGTTGTAACTTTGATATTGCCTTGGTAGGAAACAGCAAGGAAGCTGAAAAAGAACAATATGAATAGTTCAATCACAAGACATGGCAAAGGTCGTGAACAGCTATTTTACAAAAAAGAAAATGGAAGTGGTTTTCCTGCTATAGTTAGGCATTTTAGAAAAGTAGAACCCTGGTGTTGCCTCTCTGGTCATTCTCTGTTCCTGTGAGTTTAAGAAGGAAGCTGGGCTCAGAACTGCATAGTCTACATTGATGACAACAGAATAGCTTTATCTGAAGAGTCACTATCGCTAATCAGATGTGTGGAGATAAGAGACCATTTTGGGAAATCACCAATGTTTACATCGCAGTGTTCAGTCAAGAAGGTCCAGAGAGCGAGCCCTCACAGTAGCTAGAAGGGGAAATGTGCCTAACACAAACCAGGGACAGATTCGTTTTGATTTCTTATTTTCCTGCTTTTTTTTTTTTTGAGAGAGAGAGAGAGAGAGAGAGAGAGAGAGAGAGAGAGAGAGAGAGAGAGAGAGAGAGATCATCAATGTAATTAACATTTGTGGACATTTTAAAATGTAAAGATAAGAAGAACCAACACATTTCTCTGCACAGAAAAAGTGTGCATGTTGACGGGTGTTTTGTGATGCTTGGGTCCATGTATGTTTGGTATAATGTTTAAGAAGTCAGGGTGAGTGTGGCTTTTCTAGTCAGTTCACCTATCATAAAGGAGGCTGACAGGAGCAGGGAGGGATGAGGAAAGGAAGAATGGCAGGGGTGAGGGAAAATATGTTCAACATGTAGTCTCTACATGTACGAAAGCTAAGAACAAACGTCCAAACTGCTTTCATCAGAGAAACACAGTCATCCCGCTGAGGAACAGCACAGTGGAATTTCTTGTTCCTGGCAGTAACTTTGTGCCCATCACCTTTCTCTTCCCTTTCTTTTTCTGTTTGCTTGCTTTTTGCTTTTGTTTTGCTTTTTAAGATGGAGTAAAGAGACCTGGCCATCCTGAAACTCACAATGTAGACCAGGCTGGTTTTGAACTCACAGAGATCCACTTGCTTCTGCTTTCCAAGTGCTGGGATTAAAGGCGTGCACCACCATGCCTAATTTCCCTCGTTGTCTCCTGACCTGTGCTAACTAACATTCTACCTTTAATTTCTATCAACTTTAAGAGGCCACATCTGTGACATATAAGATTTGTCATTTTGTGTCTCGTTTATCTCATTTAACACAATGATCTCCAGGTTCACGGAAAAATCTTACTCTACAGGTAAGTGTACGGAAAATGGGGGGAAGAGCAGTATCTATCACTCTAAGATCGCTACCCAGAAGCAGGTGGCCTTTTAGAGAATTCTCTGCCTGTACCGCTTATGGGCCACATTTTTATATGATTGGATGTTAGATTTATCTATACAAATGTTATGCTATTTCTATCATTTTTAGTCCAAACTTTTAATAGTTCTACAATAGAATTCTCCTTATTGTTTTTGTCATATATGAATTTTATTGGAGCTTGCTCATTAGACAAAACCCATACGCAGATTTAAAACAAAACCAAAGCACCTTTTACCCCTAAGGTTCTAATGAGGATGTTCAAGGAAAGCTAGGTAAGGACCATATCCCTAGTGTCTTCTTCTCTCTTTACAGTCACCCTCAGCTTGATCCCCGGAACATACTCTACTGAGTAGAAACTGAGTGATGTTTGCTCAGAAGCAAATTCTTAATTTTAGCTTTGTATTTTCCCATCACAGCATATCATTATGACTAACCACTGATCCCACATCACACACATTTTTCTCCATGAATATATGGATAACTAGCCCTACAGCATAACCAGATTTTCATGCCAGCATATATTTTACAAGAAATATTTTTTTAAAAAATATTTTTTAAATAGCTTTTTGCAAATAGCTGCTGCTCTTTTATCATTTCCAAGATTATACATTGAGGTAGCCATTTTTAATTTTTTTTTTACTTATAAACGACATACCAAGTGAGTCAAGCATGGTTATTTTTAAGATTTCAGCATTTCCCCCTTAGGTTATCTTCTGAGATGTAAAATAACTGGGTCAAAGGATATTAATATTTTAATTACTTGATAAATATTACAAAGCTGCTTCTCGGGGAGGTTGGATCATTTTTCACCTTGCTATCTTTCTTACTTTAGGCTTATTACTTATCTCATTCCTCTCATAATCTTCCTACTTTCAGCTTTTCGTCAGTCTTCCTGCTGTGAGGCCCTTATTTCTAATTAAACATTCCCTCACTGGTTTCCTGGTTCCAGTGTATGCATAGCATGAGGAAGCCAGTATCTTCCTTTGACCTTCCCTATTTCCTCCAAAGTAGAATATGCATTATCTATTCAAATGATTTTTAATTTATGTGTTTGTGTGCATGTGTCTGTATGTGCATGTATGTGTGTATGTGTGTGTGTGTGTGTGTGTGTGTGTGTGTGTGTGTGTATGCTGCATGTATGCAGGTGGCCAGAGAGAACACTGATCCCTTAGATCTGGAATTGCAGGAAGTTGTGTATGTCCCATTGTGGGTGCTAGAAACCCAACTCATGTCGTCTAGCAGAGAAGGAAGTACTTTTAACTCCTGAGTCATGTCTTCGTTCCTCCATTTTCTTCTATTTACATTGTTTTCTTTTTTAAGAAGTGTGCTTTAATTAAACTTTTTAAAAAATAAAATGGCTCACCCTCAGAACGCTATGGCATATGCTCATAAAACACTCTGTTGAAATGTAATTTTTTAGGTTTTAATCAAAACACATTGGTCCTTTTGCACAGATGCCACAAGCTTTTAGTGTTCTGTATATGTCTTGAGTTGCATCCGTTTGTGTGTGTTTCTGTTTGTGCATGTTTATGCACAGGCACATGTGCACATGTGGAAGCCAGAGGCTGATGTTGGGTGCCTTTCTCAATTGATCTCCACCTTATGTTTTTGAGATGTGGTCTCTCACTGAATCTGCAGTTCACTGATTCACCTGGACTGTCTGATAAGACCCTGGGCCCTCCTGCCTGTCTTGTTCTGGTGCTGGGATTACATGTGCATGCCAGTGTGTGAGTGTGCCAGTGTGTATGTCCCACTGTGTGGGAGTGTACCAGTCTGTGTGAGTGTGCCAGTGTGTGAGTGTGCCGGTGTGTGTGTGCCACTGTGTGAGTGTGCCACTGTGTGAGTGTGCCGGTGTGTGAGTGTGCCAGTGTGTGAGTGTGCCGGTGTGTGAGTGTGCCGGTGTGTGAGTGTGCCGGTGTGTGAGTGTGCCGGTGTGTGGGTGTGCCGGTGTGTGGGTGTGCCACTGTGTGAGTGTGCCGGTGTGTGAGTGTGCCGGTGTGTGAGTGTGCCGGTGTGTGAGTGTGCCGGTGTGTGAGTGTGCCAATGTGTGAGTGTGCCGGTGTGTGTGTGCCGGTGTGTGAGTGTGCCGGTGTGTGAGTGTGCCGGTGTGTGAGTGTGCCACTGTGTGAGTGTGCCGGTGTGTGAGTGTGCCACTGTGTGAGTGTGCCGGTGTGTGAGTGTGCCGGTGTGTGAGTGTGCCGGTGTGTGAGTGTGCCGGTGTGTGAGTGTGCCACTGTGTGAGTGTGCCGGTGTGTGAGTGTGCCACTGTGTGAGTGTGCCGGTGTGTGAGTGTGCCACAGTGTGAGTGTGCCACTGTGTGAGTGTGCCACTGTGTGAGTGTGCCGGTGTGTGAGTGTGCCGGTATGCGAGTGTGCCGGTGTGCGAGTGTGCCGGTGTGCGAGTGTGCCGGTGTGTGTGTGCCACTGTGAGTGTGCCACTGTGTGAGTGTGCCGGTGTGTGAGTGTGCCGGTGTGAGTGTGCCACTGTGTGAGTGTGCCACTGTGTGAGTGTGCCGGTGTGTGAGTGTGCCGGTGTGTGAGTGTGCCGGTGTGTGAGTGTGCCGGTGTGTGTGTGCCGGTGTGTGAGTGTGCCGGTGTGTGAGTGTGCCGGTGTGTGAGTGTGCCGGTGTGTGTGTGCCACTGTGTGAGTGTGCCGGTGTGTGAGTGTGCCGGTGTGTGAGTGTGCCGGTGTGTGAGTGTGCCGGTGTGTGGGTGTGCCGGTGTGTGGGTGTGCCGGTGTGTGGGTGTGCCGGTGTGTGAGTGTGCCGGTGTGTGAGTGTGCCAGTGTGTGAGTGTGCCGGTGTGTGAGTGTGCCGGTGTGTGAGTGTGTCGTTGTGTGAGTGTGCCAGGGTGTGAGTGTGCCACTGTGAGTGTGCCGGTGTGTGAGTGTGCCGGTGTGTGTGTGCCGGTGTGCGAGTGTGCCGGTGTGCGAGTGTGCCGGTGTGCGAGTGTGCCGGTGTGCGAGTGTGCCGGTGTGCGAGTGTGCCACTGTGTGAGTGTGCCACTGTGTGAGTGTGCCACTGTGAGTGTGCCGGTGTGTGAGTGTGCCGGTGTGTGAGTGTGCCGGTGTGCGAGTGTGCCGGTGTGCGAGTGTGCCGGTGTGCGAGTGTGCCGGTGTGTGAGTGTGCCGGTGTGTGTGTGCCACTGTGAGTTTGCCACTGTGTGAGTGTGCCGGTGTGTGAGTGTGCCGGTGTGTGTGTGCCATTGTGTGAGTGTGCCGGTGTGTGAGTGTGCCGGTGTGTGAGTGTGCCGGTGTGAGAGTGTGCCAGTGTGTGGGTGTGCCGGTGTGTGGGTGTGCCGGTGTGTGTGTGTGCCGGTGTGTGGGTGTGCCGGTGTGCGAGTGTGCCGGTGTGCGAGTGTGCCGGTGTGCGAGTGTGCCACTGTGCGAGTGTGCCACTGTGCGAGTGTGCCAGTGTGCGAGTGTGCCGGTGTGCGAGTGTGCCGGTGTGCGAGTGTGCCGGTGTGTGTGTGCCACTGTGAGTGTGCCACTGTGTGAGTGTGCCGGTGTGTGAGTGTGCCGGTGTGTGAGTGTGCCGGTGTGTGAGTGTGCCGGTGTGTGAGTGTGCCACTGTGTGAGTGTGCCACTGTGAGTGTGCCGGTGTGTGAGTGTGCCGGTGTGTGAGTGTGCCGGTGTGTGAGTGTGCCACTGTGTGAGTGTGCCGGTGTGTGAGTGTGCCACTGTGTGAGTGTGCCGGTGTGCGAGTGTGCCGGTGTGCGAGTGTGCCGGTGTGCGAGTGTGCCGGTGTGCGAGTGTGCCGGTGTGTGTGTGCCACTGTGAGTGTGCCACTGTGTGAGTGTGCCGGTGTGTGAGTGTGCCGGTGTGTGAGTGTGCCACTGTGTGAGTGTGCCACTGTGAGTGTGCCGGTGTGTGAGTGTGCCGGTGTGTGAGTGTGCCGGTGTGTGAGTGTTCCACTGTGTGAGTGTGCCGGTGTGTGAGTGTGCCGGTGTGTGAGTGTGCCGGTGTGTGAGTGTGCCGGTGTGTGTGTGCCACTGTGTGAGTGTGCCGGTGTGTGAGTGTGCCGGTGTGTGAGTGTGCCGGTGTGTGAGTGTGCCGGTGTGTGTGTGCCACTGTGTGAGTGTGCCGGTGTGTGAGTGTGCCGGTGTGTGAGTGTGCCGGTGTGTGAGTGTGCCACTGTGTGAGTGTGCCGGTGTGCGAGTGTGCCGGTGTGTGAGTGTGCCACTGTGTGAGTGTGCCGGTGTGTGAGTGTGCCGGTGTGTGAGTGTGCCGGTGTGTGAGTGTGCCGGTGTGTGAGTGTGCCACTGTGTGAGTGTGCCGGTGTGTTAGTGTGCCAGTGTGTGAGTGTGCCGGTGTGCGAGTGTGCCGTTGTGTGAGTGTGCCACTGTGTGAGTGTGCCACTGTGAGTGTGCCAGTGTGTGAGTGTGCCGGTGTGTGAGTGTGCCGGTGTGTGAGTGTGTCGTTGTGTGAGTGTGCCAGGGTGTGAGTGTGCCACTGTGAGTGTGCCGGTGTGTGAGTGTGCCGGTGTGTGTGTGCCGGTGTGCGAGTGTGCCGGTGTGCGAGTGTGCCGGTGTGCGAGTGTGCCGGTGTGCGAGTGTGCCGGTGTGCAAGTGTGCCACTGTGTGAGTGTGCCACTGTGTGAGTGTGCCACTGTGAGTGTGCCGGTGTGTGAGTGTGCCGGTGTGTGAGTGTGCCGGTGTGCGAGTGTGCCGGTGTGCGAGTGTGCCGGTGTGCGAGTGTGCCGGTGTGTGTGTGCCACTGTGAGTTTGCCACTGTGTGAGTGTGCCGGTGTGTGAGTGTGCCGGTGTGTGTGTGCCATTGTGTGAGTGTGCCGGTGTGTGAGTGTGCCGGTGTGTGAGTGTGCCGGTGTGAGAGTGTGCCGGTGTGTGGGTGTGCCGGTGTGTGGGTGTGCCGGTGTGTGTGTGTGCCGGTGTGTGGGTGTGCCGGTGTGCGGGTGTGCCGGTGTGCGAGTGTGCCGGTGTGCGAGTGTGCCACTGTGTGAGTGTGCCACTGTGCGAGTGTGCCAGTGTGCGAGTGTGCCGGTGTGCGAGTGTGCCGGTGTGCGAGTGTGCCGGTGTGTGAGTGTGCCGGTGTGTGTGTGCCACTGTGAGTGTGCCACTGTGTGAGTGTGCCGGTGTGTGAGTGTGCCGGTGTGTGAGTGTGCCACTGTGTGAGTGTGCCGGTGTGTGAGTGTGCCACTGTGTGAGTGTGCCGGTGTGTGAGTGTGCCGGTGTGTGAGTGTGCCACTGTGTGAGTGTGCCGGTGTGTGAGTGTGCCGGTGTGTGAGTGTGCCGGTGTGTGAGTGTGCCGGTGTGTGTGTGCCGGTTTGTGAGTGTGCCGGTGTGTGAGTGTGCCGGTGTGTGAGTGTGCCACTGTGTGAGTGTGCCGGTGTGTGAGTGTGCCACTGTGTGAGTGTGCCGGTGTGCGAGTGTGCCGGTGTGTGAGTGTGCCACTGTGTGAGTGTGCCACTGTGAGTGTGCCACTGTGTGAGTTTGCCGGTGTGTGAGTGTGCCGGTGTGTGAGTGTGCCGGTGTGTGAGTGTGCCGGTGTGTGAGTGTGCCACTGTGTGAGTGTGCCGGTGTGTTAGTGTGCCACTGTGTGAGTGTGCCGGTGTGCGAGTGTGCCGGTGTGTGAGTGTGCCACTGTGTGAGTGTGCCACTGTGAGTGTGCCACTGTGTGAGTGTGCCGGTGTGTGAGTGTGCCGGTGTGTGAGTGTGCCACTGTGTGAGTGTGCCGGTGTGCGAGTGTGCCGGTGTCTGAGTGTGCCGGTGTGCGAGTGTGCCGGTGTGCGAGTGTGCCGGTGTGTGTGTGCCACTGTGAGTGTGCCACTGTGTGAGTGTGCCGGTGTGTGAGTGTGCCGGTGTGTGAGTGTGCCACTGTGTGAGTGTGCCGGTGTGTGAGTGTGCCGGTGTGTGAGTGTGCCGGTGTGTGAGTGTGCCGGTGTGTGAGTGTGCCGGTGTGTGAGTGTGCCTGTGTGTGAGTGTGCCGGTGTGTGAGTGTGCCACTGTGTGAGTGTGCCGGTGTGTGAGTGTGCCACTGTGTGAGTGTGCCGGTGTGTGGATGTGCCGGTGTGTGAGTGTGCCACTGTGTGAGTGTGCCGGTGTGTGAGTGTGCCGGTGTGTGAGTGTGCCGGTGTGTGAGTGTGCCACTGTGTGAGTGTGCCACTGTGTGAGTGTGCCGGTGTGCGAGTGTGCCGGTGTCTGAGTGTGCCGGTGTGCGAGTGTGCCGGTGTGCGAGTGTGCCGGTGTGTGTGTGCCACTGTGAGTGTGCCACTGTGTGAGTGTGCCGGTGTGTGTGTGCCGGTGTGTGAGTGTGCCGGTGTGTGAGTGTGCCGGTGTGTGAGTGTGCCACTGTGTGAGTGTGCCGGTGTGTGAGTGTGCCGCTGTGCGAGTGTGCCGGTGTGCGAGTGTGCCGGTGTGCGAGTGTGCCGGTGTGTGAGTGTGCCGGTGTGTGTGTGCCACTGTGAGTTTGCCACTGTGTGAGTGTGCCGGTGTGTGAGTGTGCCGGTGTGTGTGTGCCATTGTGTGAGTGTGCCGGTGTGTGAGTGTGCCGGTGTGTGAGTGTGCCGGTGTGAGAGTGTGCCGGTGTGTGGGTGTGCCGGTGTGTGGGTGTGCCGGTGTGTGTGTGTGCCGGTGTGTGGGTGTGCCGGTGTGTGAGTGTGCCGGTGTGCGAGTGTGCCGGTGTGCGAGTGTGCCACTGTGTGAGTGTGCCACTGTGCGAGTGTGCCAGTGTGCGAGTGTGCCGGTGTGCGAGTGTGCCGGTGTGCGAGTGTGCCGGTGTGTGAGTGTGCCGGTGTGTGTGTGCCACTGTGAGTGTGCCACTGTGTGAGTGTGCCGGTGTGTGAGTGTGCCGGTGTGTGAGTGTGCCGGTGTGTGAGTGTGCCGGTGTGTGAGTGTGCCACTGTGTGAGTGTGCCACTGTGAGTGTGCCGGTGTGTGAGTGTGCCGGTGTGTGAGTGTGCCGGTGTGTGAGTGTGCCACTGTGTGAGTGTGCCGGTGTGTGAGTGTGCCACTGTGTGAGTGTGCCGGTGTGCGAGTGTGCCGGTGTGCGAGTGTGCCGGTGTGCGAGTGTGCCGGTGTGCGAGTGTGCCGGTGTGTGTGTGCCACTGTGAGTGTGCCACTGTGTGAGTGTGCCGGTGTGTGAGTGTGCCGGTGTGTGAGTGTGCCACTGTGTGAGTGTGCCACTGTGAGTGTGCCGGTGTGTGAGTGTGCCGGTGTGTGAGTGTGCCGGTGTGTGAGTGTTCCACTGTGTGAGTGTGCCGGTGTGTGAGTGTGCCGGTGTGTGAGTGTGCCGGTGTGTGAGTGTGCCGGTGTGTGTGTGCCACTGTGTGAGTGTGCCGGTGTGTGAGTGTGCCGGTGTGTGAGTGTGCCGGTGTGTGAGTGTGCCGGTGTGTGTGTGCCGGTTTGTGAGTGTGCCGGTGTGTGAGTGTGCCGGTGTGTGAGTGTGCCACTGTGTGAGTGTGCCGGTGTGTGAGTGTGCCACTGTGTGAGTGTGCCGGTGTGCGAGTGTGCCGGTGTGTGAGTGTGCCACTGTGTGAGTGTGCCACTGTGAGTGTGCCACTGTGTGAGTGTGCCGGTGTGTGAGTGTGCCGGTGTGTGAGTGTGCCGGTGTGTGAGTGTGCCGGTGTGTGAGTGTGCCGGTGTGTGAGTGTGCCGGTGTGTGAGTGTGCCGGTGTGTGGGTGTGCCGGTGTGTGGGTGTGCCGGTGTGTGGGTGTGCCGGTGTGTGGGTGTGCCGGTGTGTGGGTGTGCCGGTGTGTGAGTGTGCCGGTGTGTGAGTGTGCCGGTGTGTGAGTGTGTCGTTGTGTGAGTGTGCCAGGGTGTGAGTGTGCCACTGTGAGTGTGCCGGTGTGTGAGTGTGCCGGTGTGTGTGTGCCGGTGTGCGAGTGTGCCGGTGTGCGAGTGTGCCGGTGTGCGATTGTGCCGGTGTGCGAGTGTGCCGGTGTGCAAGTGTGCCACTGTGTGAGTGTGCCACTGTGTGAGTGTGCCACTGTGAGTGTGCCGGTGTGTGAGTGTGCCGGTGTGTGAGTGTGCCGGTGTGCGAGTGTGCCGGTGTGCGAGTGTGCCGGTGTGTGAGTGTGCCGGTGTGTGTGTGCCACTGTGAGTTTGCCACTGTGTGAGTGTGCCGGTGTGTGAGTGTGCCGGTGTGTGTGTGCCATTGTGTGAGTGTGCCGGTGTGTGAGTGTGCCGGTGTGTGAGTGTGCCGGTGTGAGAGTGTGCCGGTGTGTGGGTGTGCCGGTGTGTGGGTGTGCCGGTGTGTGTGTGTGCCGGTGTGTGGGTGTGCCGGTGTGCGAGTGTGCCGGTGTGCGAGTGTGCCGGTGTGCGAGTGTGCCACTGTGTGAGTGTGCCACTGTGCGAGTGTGCCAGTGTGCGAGTGTGCCGGTGTGCGAGTGTGCCGGTGTGCGAGTGTGCCGGTGTGTGAGTGTGCCGGTGTGTGTGTGCCACTGTGAGTGTGCCACTGTGTGAGTGTGCCGGTGTGTGAGTGTGCCGGTGTGTGAGTGTGCCACTGTGTGAGTGTGCCGGTGTGTGAGTGTGCCACTGTGTGAGTGTGCCGGTGTGTGAGTGTGCCGGTGTGTGAGTGTGCCACTGTGTGAGTGTGCCGGTGTGTGAGTGTGCCGGTGTGTGAGTGTGCCGGTGTGTGAGTGTGCCGGTGTGTGTGTGCCGGTTTGTGAGTGTGCCGGTGTGTGAGTGTGCCGGTGTGTGAGTGTGCCACTGTGTGAGTGTGCCGGTGTGTGAGTGTGCCACTGTGTGAGTGTGCCGGTGTGCGAGTGTGCCGGTGTGTGAGTGTGCCACTGTGTGAGTGTGCCACTGTGAGTGTGCCACTGTGTGAGTTTGCCGGTGTGTGAGTGTGCCGGTGTGTGAGTGTGCCGGTGTGTGAGTGTGCCGGTGTGTGAGTGTGCCACTGTGTGAGTGTGCCGGTGTGTTAGTGTGCCACTGTGTGAGTGTGCCGGTGTGCGAGTGTGCCGGTGTGTGAGTGTGCCACTGTGTGAGTGTGCCACTGTGAGTGTGCCACTGTGTGAGTGTGCCGGTGTGTGAGTGTGCCGGTGTGTGAGTGTGCCACTGTGTGAGTGTGCCGGTGTGCGAGTGTGCCGGTGTCTGAGTGTGCCGGTGTGCGAGTGTGCCGGTGTGCGAGTGTGCCGGTGTGTGTGTGCCACTGTGAGTGTGCCACTGTGTGAGTGTGCCGGTGTGTGAGTGTGCCGGTGTGTGAGTGTGCCACTGTGTGAGTGTGCCGGTGTGTGAGTGTGCCGGTGTGTGAGTGTGCCGGTGTGTGAGTGTGCCGGTGTGTGAGTGTGCCGGTGTGTGAGTGTGCCTGTGTGTGAGTGTGCCGGTGTGTGAGTGTGCCACTGTGTGAGTGTGCCGGTGTGTGAGTGTGCCACTGTGTGAGTGTGCCGGTGTGTGGATGTGCCGGTGTGTGAGTGTGCCACTGTGTGAGTGTGCCGGTGTGTGAGTGTGCCGGTGTGTGAGTGTGCCGGTGTGTGAGTGTGCCACTGTGTGAGTGTGCCACTGTGTGAGTGTGCCGGTTTGCGAGTGTGCCGGTGTCTGAGTGTGCCGGTGTGCGAGTGTGCCGGTGTGCGAGTGTGCCGGTGTGTGTGTGCCACTGTGAGTGTGCCACTGTGTGAGTGTGCCGGTGTGTGTGTGCCGGTGTGTGAGTGTGCCGGTGTGTGAGTGTGCCGGTGTGTGAGTGTGCCACTGTGTGAGTGTGCCGGTGTGTGAGTGTGCCGCTGTGCGAGTGTGCCGGTGTGCGAGTGTGCCGGTGTGCGAGTGTGCCGGTGTGCGAATGTGCCGGTGTGTGAGTGTGCCGGTGTGTGTGTGCCACTGTGAGTGTGCCACTGTGTGAGTGTGCCGGTGTGTGAGTGTGCCGGTGTGTGAGTGTGCCACTGTGTGAGTGTGCCACTGTGTGAGTGTGCCGGTGTGTGAGTGTGCCGGTGTGTGAGTGTGCCGGTGTGTGAGTGTGCCTGTGTGTGAGTGTGCCGGTGTGTGAGTGTGCCGGTGTGTGAGTGTGCCACTGTGTGAGTGTGCCACTGTGTGAGTGTGCCGGTGTAGAGTGTGCCGGTGTGTGAGTGTGCCGGTGTGTGAGTGTGCCGGTGTGTGAGTGTTCCGGTGTGTGAGTGTGCCACTGTGTGAGTGTGCCGGTGTGTGAGTGTGCCGGTGTGTGGGTGTGATGGCATGCCTGGTTTTCTTCTGAGGATCCTGGGTGATCAGAATTGGGTCTTCATGCTTCCACAGCCAGCATTTCCCCAGCTCTTCTGTGCTCATCTTATTAATTTCGCATGGATCTCAGAGTGTTAGTAGGTCTACTGCAGCAAGCATTACGACATCAGGGGTTCTTCCGCCAAACCTCTAAGATGCGGTCCGTGACAGCTCAGGCGTTTTTGTGGCCTTCCTGTGAGAAGCAGGGACTAAAACACAATCCACAGCAGCAACTTTTCTTTGGTAATGGATAATAAAAGAGATGAATTCCTGGGAGAAATATGGTAAAGTAACTGGTCTCTGTAGGTGTTCTTTATAGGTGTCAAACTTGCGAATAAAAAAGCTTTTTAAGGTCAGGCAAGACAGCTGACGAAGGTGACGGTGACAAAACCTGACTCCCTGAGTTCAACCCTGGGACCCACATGGTAGAGAGAGCTGATGCCAGCAGGTTGTCCCTTGACCTCCATTCTTGCCCATCACACACAAATAAATAATTAAATATAGTAAAAGTGATAAGATTTTATGATCGATTTAGACAGAGTATCGGTGACTGCTAGTGATATAAAAATATAAGATTATACCTTCTTAATAGAAAAACAACTATTTTAATTTTTAAAAATTTAGTTAAAAATTATATAACACATTTTTATTGCAGTCCTCCCCTCCTGTAACTTCTCCTAGATCTTCTAAGGCTACCCACTCAACCTCACATTCTTTCTCTTTCTAAAAACCAAATGAATAAAAATGGCCACCACCCTCGTCAGTAGCCACAAAAATGACCACCACCATTACCAATAGCCACAAAAAGCAAGAAACTACCAAACCAAGAAAAAGAAGCAAAAAAAAAAAAACCCCTTGGAATCTGCCTTTTGTGTCCAGTTTGTGTTGGCCAGCTACTCTACCATAACCAGCTACCCCATCATGGCCAGCTACTTCAGCACAAGGTCTTTTCTGTAATGTGGTTGATATGCCAGTGTCACTCCACTGGAGAGAATTTACATTCCCTCTCCTAGCAGATATCAATTGCAAATGTTCTTATATACAAAATATTTGAAAAAATTCTAGTGCAATTATAGATGACAGCAACATATAACATCATACCACCATTCATGAAATAATTCAAGTACTTGATTTATTTAGAAGAAGAAAGCACAGTTTGGGGAAAAACTGGAAACTCATTAGGACTCAAAGAGATTCTGAGCTGTATGAATTGAGGCTGTGGTATAGCGTTATTACATCCTGCTCCAGAATAACTATGAAGGAATGGGGAGATGGCTCAGTGGCAAAATCTCTCACTACTCCCAAGCCATCCTTGGTAGTAAAGAGACACTGTCTCAAACAAAGTGGAAAGGTCAGGATCAATATCCCAAACAACAAGCATGTGTGTGTTTGTACATCCACACAAACAAGTTCGCGAGCACACACACACACACACTTAACTTTGAAAATTATGACATATATGAGAAAATTTGAACACTAAATATTTGTTAATCTTCACAAATTATTGCTAATTGTTTTGTTTTTGTTATAATATTATTGCAGTAGTGCTGAAACAGTCCTTAATTCTTAGGAAAGCAAACTAACATGTTGACAGATTAAAATACATGATGTTTGTAGTCTTTATTAGATGTTTTTTAAAAACACAACCTTGAGAAAGTGAAGCTTTATCTGCCTTCACGCTGATTTGGGCTTAGAATTTATTCCCATTTGGAAAATAACACTGGGGATGGATAGAGCTGAGGAGCAAAACTCATGAAACAGAAGGGAGTGAAATACTTGGTGGGTTCCACACCTCCAGGATTCATCCCCAGACTTGCCATAGACAGTGTCCTATTTAAGATGAACTGAGTCTGTCTGCAGGTTCCAGCTCAACTCCCTTTTGTAATTTGACTCCAACAGTGCTTTAACCATACAAGGCTCACTGCACTGACAAAAGTCTTTTACCATCTCAACATCCTGCACGCCCAAGAGAAACCTCAATCCTCAAATCCCACTGTCATCTATTACAATTGGTTGTGCCATTGACTCTCTGGCCTGTCTACCTTTATAATATTCACTAGACAAAACTGCAGCTCCTGTTAAATCTAAAATCTCATGCAGTATGAAAAAAAAAGTCAATGGCCTTTCTGTCTACCAATTGTGAAGTGGCCTGCGAAGAAATCACTTTAAAAATTTCAACTTTCACTAGCTTCAAAACTAACTAAATTCCCAAGGACTAAAACTAACAAAAGAAGTAAGAGCTCTCCATAAAGGAAGCATTAAAACACTGAAGAAATTAAAGAAGACTCTATGAGATGGAAAGATCGCCCATGCTTCACATTCGTTGAATCAATATTGTAATTGCAAAAGGATGTCCACTTGAGGTAGAATGAAACTGGATTCATATCTCTCATGGTGCACAAAAATCAATTCAATATGGATCAGAGACTTTAAAATAAGACATGAACTTCTGAAACACTTGGGGGGGGGCAACAACAGATAAAACACTTCAATATAGAGGTACAGGCAAGGTCTTTCTGAAAAAGGCTCCAGTAGCACAGGAAATTATCTCAAGAATTGATAGAGTTACATAAAATATTCCATAAAGCAAAGGAAATCACCAAAGTGATAAACAGCCTACAGAAGAGAGAAACTGTTGGGCTAATCAAGAAAAAAATGGCAACAAATGCTAGCAAGGATATTGGAGGAAAGAACCATTAGCCATTGCTGCTTGGAATGTGAACTGGCAGAGCCATTATAAAAGTCAGTGTGGAAGGCCCTAGCTATACTGCTCCTAGACGTGTGCCCCAATGACTAAGTCAATAGTTAAAATAACAAAAAAATGGAACCAGGCTAAATATCCATCAACAGATGACTGGATAATGAAAATGTGGTTCAGATCCAGGTTTGAGTTCAAGATAGAAGCCAGAGGATTGCTCGAGTTTTGGGTCAGCTGGTTTACAAAGCAAGTTCCATGTTAGCCAGGGTTTCCTAGTTTTCTTTCTATTGTGATAAAACACTGATCAAAATCAACTTGTACAAGAATGGAGTTAATTCAGTTTGTAGGTAATATATAGTCCATCTGTGATAGTTTGAAAGAAAATGACCCCAAAAGGAATTGGCCCTCTTAGGAAGTGGGGCTTGTTGGAGTAGGTGTGGCCTTGTGCATGGCCATTGAGACATTTCCTGTTGCCTATGAGATGTAGAACTCTCAGTTATCTCTCTCGCATCGTGTCTGCCTGCATGCCTCTATGTCCCACCATGATGATAATGGACTGAACCTCTGAACTGGAAGCAAGTTACCCCAATTAAATGATTTCTTTGTAAGAGTCGCTGTGAACATGGTTTCTCTTCATAGCAATAGAAACCCTAACTAAGACAGAAGTTAGTACCAAAGGACTGGAATATTGATGTGATAGGCCTGGCCATGTATTTGTTTGGAATAATATGGACTTTAGCAGTTTGGGTTAGTAAAGCAGTAGAAAGCTTTACACGCTGGTTAATGGGCCATACTAGTAAGGCCATGGAAGACAGTGGTACTAAGAGTTATTTGAGCTGTTGGGGCCTGATTCGAGTGGTTTCAGATGAGAATATTAGTATGTGACCCAGAGATTGTTTTTATATTTTGGTGAGGAGTGTGGCTGCCTTTTCCCCTTGTCTGAAGAGTCTGCTTGAGGCTAAAGTGAAGAAATCTGGATTAATTCTATTGGCAGAGGAAATCTGAAAATAGCATAGTATAGACTCTACCATGCGGTTATCAGTGGTCACTCTAATGAACATTTATAATGAAAAGAAATAATGTATAATCTAAGGAGAAAAGGAACACCAGGAGGTGGAATGGAGCTAAATCCTGGATTCAAGGTGATAAACAGATTAAGAAATGGAATAAATGGAGTGGTGACCTCAGGGCAAGGTCCCTCCCAGCTAAATTTCCAACCAGTGAAAAGGAATTAAAGCAAAGTTTAGTTGTGGGTGTGGGGGTGTTGGCAGAGACTGCTCTTTTGCTTCCCAGCTGCCCAGACCCGAAATATTCACACAGAAATAGTATTAATTAAAACACTGCTAGGTCTATTAGCTTAATCATATTTCTAGCTAGTTCTTATATCTTAAATTAACCCATTCTATTATCTCTGTATTGCCACATGGTCGTGGCTTCAGCATTTGTCGTCTATAGTGGCTGGCTACATGGAGTCTTTTCAACTCTGCCTACTTTCTCCTCTGTCTACTTGGAATTCCTGCCTTGCACTATTCTGCACTGCAATAGGCCCCAAGCAGCTTATTTATTAACCAGTGTATTCACAGCATACAGAGAGGAATCCCACAGCAGTGGCATATGCCTTTAATCCCAGCATTCTGAAGGCAGAGGCTGACAGATCTCTGAGTTGAGTTCATCCTGATCTACACAGCAAGTTCTAGGATAGCCAAGCTTAGGCAGTGAAGGAAAAGCCATGGATATCAGAAAACTGAAAAGGTGTAATTGAACAAATGGGCCGTGTTCTAGCCCCAGCAAGCAGCAGAACTTGGCAGCTTCAACCACATGGTTCTGGCTTTAGAGTTAAGGATAGAAGAAAGAGACTGTGAAATTTGCCTCCATGACTAAAGAAAGTCTATGAGACCAGGCTCATGTGAGGAGTGTCCCTGAATGGAGGCTTAGAAAGGTCACTGTGTGAAGTTGTGAAGTTGAAGCCTAGATTCCTTTGGAGACTCCATGATGTTGGAGATGCCAGAACTGTGGGATACCTGCCAAGAAGAGCTGCTAACAGGGAGTGGAACCAGCCCAGGAGAAAAAAAAATGTTGCAGTCAACAAAGCTGAATGGGGTTGGAGATCTGAAGAGTGTTTTGACATCAGACATGGAGATGCAGAGTTTGGAATTCTCCCAGCTGGTTTTTGGTCATACTTTGGCCCAGCATTTCCTCACTCTGCTCCCTTTCCTGCATTTTGGAATGGTAATGTATATCCTGTGCCATTATATGTTGGAAGTTTATAATTTTGGTTTTAGGGGAATTATAGCTGAGAATTTGCATGAATCTCAGAAGAGATTTTGAACTTTAGAATATAAATTAGTGAGATTGTTATAGACTATGGGGACTTTTGAAGTTGGACTGGATGCATTTTTGCAGTATGTTAGGGCTACAAGCCCTTGGGGACCAGGGAGTGGAATGTGGTAGTTTGAAAGAAAATGACTTCCAAAGGGAGTGGCACTCTTAGGAGGTAGGGCTTGTTGGAGTAGGTGTGGTCTTATTGGAGGAAGCGTGTCACTGTGGAGGCAGGCTTTGAAGTCTCATATATGCTCAAGCTACGCCCTTTGAGACAAATAGCTTCCTGTTGCCCGCAAGATGTAGGACTCTCAGCTACATCTCCAGCACCATGCCTGCATGGTGCCATGTCCCACCATGATGATAATGGATTGAACCTCTGAACTGTAAGTGGGCCACCCCAATTCATTTTTTTCCTTTATAAGAGTTTCTGTGGTCACGGTGTCTCTCCACAGCAATAGGAACTAACTAAGACACCATCACTGAGAGAAGCCAAGGCAGGAACTCAAGCAAGAACCTGGAGGCAGGAATTGAAGTAGAAACCACGGAGAAATGCTGATTCCTGGCTTGTTCCCAGGCTTGTGTTCAACTACATTTCTTAACAGCCCAACCCACCTGAAGAGGGATGGCTCTGCCCACAATTGAACCTGCCTATATTAACTAGCAATTAAGAAAATAGCCCACAGACAAGCCCATAGGCCACTATGTTACAGGCAATTCCTCAGTTGAGTTCCTGCCTCTCAGGTGACTCTAGTTTATGCCAAGTCGACAAAACTAACCGGCACAATTGCTCCTTTGCCAACTTGACATGCAAGCACATCAGTATTAAAGGAGAGAACCAACTCAAGTTGTCCTCTGACCTGCACAGCACACACATATACACATGTGCATGTAAGCAAAAGTGTAATAAAATTGTTTTAATTTTTAAAACTTCTTTGCAACTACAATAAGCATGGCAATGGGCATAAACAGGCAATCCAGAAAGCTAAGGACTACAAATACAGTTATCAGTGTCCCAGCAAACATGGGACACTTTTAAAACTAATGAGCAATATTCACATTTATCAGGCTAGTGTGAAATGCTAATACCAAGCACAACGCAGGTGAAATGAATGAGTGGTCCTAGGGCTCCTGGTAGAATTAAAAGTTCGTATGACTCTGGAAAGAATTTCATAATACATAAATATTAAATTGGCAGCCTTTTTTGGAAGAAGGGAACTTGGCAATATCCTAACTGGCAGTGAGTCTTTTGTTCAGTCCTACACTATGGCCCGAGTCTGTTCTCCTAATGTGCTCCTTTGTTGAAATCTTGATCCCCAGTGTGACTGCATC
Organism: Microtus pennsylvanicus; assembly: GCF_037038515.1. NCBI lineage: Eukaryota > Metazoa > Chordata > Mammalia > Rodentia > Cricetidae > Microtus > Microtus pennsylvanicus. The sequence continues at coordinate 85,908,777 of NC_134585.1, read as the reverse complement.
AAAAGGTAATAGAGCCTTTAAGAAACATCCTAACAGGAGCTAAGAGGAGTCTTTGGGTGGCTATGCTTAGGAGGGATTAGTGTGGCGCTCCCAGAGTAAGGCAGTTCTCTAGAGGAAGAGTCCCCTCTTCCCCTCTGTGGATGCCTGGTTGTGGTATCTCTATTATACATCCACTCCTACTACGATGCCATCTTCAACATCATGATGCAGCCAAGGAGCCCCCCTCCTGAGGCTAAACACAGGTCATCTGATGCTGAGGTTCCACACTGAAAAACTGACCTACGTTGCCTTCTTTATGAAATGCCCAATTTCATATCTCTTAATATAGGAAGAGAAAATGGACTAGTATATCCTACTATTGTAAGAAAGCGATTAGGCACAAACATACAGAAGCTTCGTTTGTGGCAGTGAAAACTTGAAAAATGTCTGCTATTTCATATGAGGTAAAATTAATAAATGTCATGAATACTTTGAGTGTATAAAATAGGTTACCAAATATAAAATGAGTTGTAATATGTTTTGGCTGCAGTTTGGAAGCCACTCAAAATAGTACTCCTATAAAACCCTGGCCTGCTACTAGGTCCATGCCATTCATGATGGGATTTTTTTTTTTTAAAAAAAGAAGCAATTATAATTGGAGTTTTCAACTGGCTGTGTGCTGTAAACATTTCTTCATTGTGTGGCTCTATGTGCTATTTTCCTATGTTTTTATTATAAAAAGAGAATATGTTTTACAAAAGAATGTTGGGCAATAAATAAAAGTTAACTCAAATAACATAAGAATCAATGATCGTATTTCTTTTGACACATTCAGCAAATTGCTCTGGTGTCTGGTTTCCAGGGGGCATTGAACTGGGTGGAGACAGGCTGGCACGTAACACTGCTTCTAACATCAAAGGAAGACACAGGCAAGTGAAATGATTCAAATATACGAGAAAGAATCCAATAGAAAGAAGTATGCCATCCTCACGTTCTCTAAGGCCATTGTGCAGGCTCATGTGTTTTAGTGTTGCTAAAACAAATTCAAAGATTTATTCATCCAAATAATTGTTACAACTGTAGCTAGATCAGAATGTGTCTCATTCAAGTTTCCCCCTCTCAAAAAGAAAACAAAAACAAACAAAAAACCCCAAACCCAAAACCAAAGCAAAATCCTCTTTCTTGGTTCAGCCATCCCTGAGGGGTCAGCTCAATTTTCATCTGTTCTTGGCGCCCCCTTGTGTTGAGACGGTTAACAAATTTCTCAAGTGTTTTTGCTATTAGGATCAGAAAGGGGGCATGAGAAAGATTCTTGGCAGAAAAAAAGGACACTTCTTTCTTCAAAAGCCTCGCTAAAACTTGCCTTTCACAAGGCTTTTTCACTGTTAACATTCCCAGAATCAGTCAATGTGGAGACCTTTAGCTGACCCGAGTCAGCGTTCTTAGCAGAATACAAAGAGCTCAGTGTTGGTAGGAGCAAAATAGTTTTACTTTCATGCGTACTAGAAAACAGAAAACACTTACTAATTCTGCTCTAAAATTTGTACCTTGTTTTTTTAATTTAGTAGTATTGTCCGGGATTAGTTTTAGTAGCTTTTAAGTATTTCTCTACTCTGACATACAAAATGACATATTACATATTTAATTGAAAATAAATGTACAATAAAGTGAAAATAAAAGAATAAGATACAGGGGAAATATAGGGTAATAATTTGCACCATAGTTGGTAAAATTCTATTTATACCTGACAAAAACCCCACAAACTTTCAAGAAAAGGACAACGGTCTAAAAATTAAAATAGACTACATGAAAATATATAGAAGGCAGAAATAGAAACAATAAAGTTGTACTTAGTGATATTCCTGTGATCAGCAAATTCATTGATGCTGTTCTAGAAATTATTCCAAGAATTATTTTGGAATTAAAATGGACAGATATTATAAAGAGCAACTTCACAGGGAATGTTCAGGTTACCAAGCAACATGTGGAAAGATACTAGAGCTGGCTACCAATGAGGAACATGTGACATCCAAACATGAAATGGCTTCCCTGGAAACAATTAAAATAAGCGATTATTGTAGTAATAAAACAGACCACTTAAGAGATGTCTATTCAGGTAGGTACCACCTTATTAAAATAATTTTGAAATATCTGTTTAAAATGATGACACATTTGAAATAAAATGCTGGAACACTTAAAAGAGTCAGAAATTCCATTTATAAGAACTTTCCTGAAGTAATAGTTACAAAAGACAGCAAGAGATAAAAAAGAAAGATTTATTGCAAGTTTATTTTTTCTAGTAAAAACAAATTTGGAAACCACTTCATTGTCCATCGGCTGAGAGCTAGTTAAAGGCATAGAGCTTTTTATGTGTGGAGTCTATTGTGTGATTAGTTACACAGTGACGTACTTTTGTACATACTGACCAGGATAATGATGAAGAAACACTTTGCGCTTCTCTAAAGTATGTATTCTAGAGGCTTGAGTATGCATTGAAAACTGTAAGATTTGATTATCTCTTATAGGTATGAAAGTGAAAGAGTGCTGTGTTTTACTTTCAACATTCTGTGTCATCCAAATTTTGCAGAAAGTATGTAATATTTTGATTACCAGAAACTATATCACTTTGCGTATTCAAACATAGTTCATTAATGTGAGTGAAAAATTCCTATCAAAGTGTTTCTTTAAGACTTATCAGGTTATATTGACTGATAACAGAGCAACCCCAAACTATTTAAAAGTTCACTTTGCATAATTAGTAAAGATGAGTATTAGCAATTCCCAAACAACCAGAGAAACTTCTACTGAAGGGACAGGCAATGAATGCAGCATTTGGAAGAGTCGCCATTATCAGGTGTCACACTTTTGGTTTTTTTAGGGAGGTATTTTTTTGGTCAACTTGACACAAACTCAAGTCATCTGAGAAGAGGGACCCTTGGTTGAGAAGTCACCCTCATCACATTAACCTTTTGGGGAAGCCTGTGGGGCAATTTTCTTGACTAATGATTGATGTGGGAAGGCCCAGCTCAAAGTGAGTAGCACCCTTGGCAGAAGAGCTTAGGTTGTATAAGAAACCAGGATGACCAAGTCATGGAAAGAAAACCAGAAAACAGCATTGCCTCTGCTTCCATTTCTGCCGCCAGATTTCTGCTGCCTTAAGTTCTTGCCTTGACTTGCCTTGAAATAAGGACAGTAACATGGGCATGGACATAGAATCCCTTCCCTGTCCAAGTTGTGTTTGGTGGTGGTGTTTTGCAGCAATAGAAAGCCAACTAATAAGCTAGGGAAGCTAAATGACTGGAGTATGTGATGATTGGGTAGCCTTGCTACTCAAATAGCACATGTTAGTTTATAGGCACAAAGATGATGACTGATAATGCTTAACATGTACAAGAGGAGAGAACCAATCAGAGTTTACAACTTCCTGTAATCACTAACAGTGTCCATATTTCTGTATAAAATGAAAACTTCAGTTTACCGGTGGGTTTAAGAGATAACCTAAAAGCAGTTGGAGCCCCAAAATCTTCTATTTCGCATTTTAAAAATTAACTCAAAAGTGTGGAAACCTAATAATAAATATTAGTGGACATGCCTTCAAGGAACTTGAGAAGCCAAATGAATAAATAAACAAAATAGATTATGATACATTGAAATAAGATGTGAATGAGGTCAAAATTTAAATACAATTCTGTGTGATCACAGTTCTTAAATATAAAGCTAGTGTTTTTTCTATATTTAATAGTAGAGATTATATGTCACTTTTTGATAGATTTTCATTCTATGACAAGATACCTAAATTTATATAATTTATAAGTTATATAAATGAGAATAAAAATACTTTGAAACTAAAGTTTGAGACTTTTCATGGAGGAGTATAAACAAGTAACATAGTACATAGTACAATAATTAGACCAAATATAGCAATAATGAGGAGAACAACCACATGTGATAAGTCCGTGGGTCTCCCAGATGCAGAAGCTACATGGCTAACACAGACAAGAATTATGGATTAATGTAAGATGTAAGAGTTAATAATAAGCCTGAGCTAATAGGCCAACCAGTTTATAATTAATGTAAGCCTCTGGGTGTTTCTTTGGAACTGAACAGTTGTGGGTCTGGGTGTGTCAGAAACTTCTGTCAACACAGAATGATATTAGAAGTCTTGAGGTGGGGTGGGATATCATGCAGACCTTGACTTTGGCTTTGAATTTCATGCAAAGCCCTTGGGGGATATAGGAGCAGCAGTATCTGGGGAGGTAAAAAGTGCCAAGTAGTGGTCTGGGTAGTTAGCAGAATGGACTAGCCATTTACTGCAAAATATCAGGTTGTAAGGAACTGAAGGGATTGGTGATGGCCTGTCCCTTTCAGGGGAGGAAAGACAGTGCACATGTTTAGAGATGGGAGTACTAAATTGTCTTGGGGTACAAGAAAGCTTTCTTGGAGTAGATGGGTTTTTAGCCATGCCTTTTGGAGTGAGTGAGGTTTTCACTGGGGAGGAAGAAAGAATAGAGAGGTCAGAGATAGGAAGATACCTGGGGCAGCCTTGCCGATCGGAAAGTTCCGCAGTCTGTGAGTCACTCTTACGCTCTGAAAATAGGCTAAAGAGTATCAAAGGCAACCTATGCTGACCTCTGGCCTTCTCACCATATCCACACGTGTGGCACTCTCCATGCACATACACAGACGCACACACACACACACACACACACACATTCAGACACAAATACACAGAGATACACGCACACATACACACATGCATGCATGCATGTGTACATGAAAATCAAGAAGGTAATAAAGCCCTTTACACTAGACATTTTCATCGACTACTGCCCTCTCTCTCTCTCTCTCTCTCTCTCTCTCGTCCACTACTCATGCTCCTGGTAGCTACTGACACACCAGCCAATACGTCCTCTGAAGGCAGCAGCAAGGATAATTCGCTGGTACCTATACTCACTGCATGCACACACACAACTGAAACTAATGAAATAAGCGGGGCATGGTGGGACACAGACATAATCCCAGCACTTGGGAGGCAGAGGCAGTTGGACCTCTTTGAGTTCAAGGTTAACCTGTTCTACATAGTGAGTTCCAGGACAGCCAGGGCGACATAGATCGACCCTGTCTGAAAAACAGATACAATAATAATAATAATAATAATGCATGAAATCATCAGAATAATGGAATCAATAAAAGAGCCTGAGAATGTGGGAGGAGGAAATGCGAGAGATGGGTAAGGCTGGGTCTGCCAGGCAGAGCTGCCTCCTCCGCAGCCTCTGCACTGAAACGTATCCTTATTAACTCTATTTGGACTTAATGAAACATTTGCTTATTTAAGTATAAATCTTTCTTTAAAAGTACCTGTTGAGGAACTCTAAAAAAATGAAACGAAATAAACAACCACGGTAAAGAGAAATTCACTTAAATAAGTCAAGAGAGAAAAGGCCAAAGATATAAAATTATCACAACCTGAAGTTCCAGCAACTTTAGGAACATTAGCTAATTCTGGAGCTATGCTAAATGACGGAAATGAGTTTTTTTTTATTGACCCAAGTAAGCACACACACAAATCTGGCATGCTTAACTGTTGGATCGTGGTTATCGCTCCCATCCCTGTCAACAGAGCTTGCCAGCTCGCAAGGAGGCAAAGTTCAGCCCTACTAATAAACATTAATGACTTCCCGTGTTCAAGGTCTGGATTCAAGAAATAAGCTTTTGGGAAAAATTAAACTTAGTAACTGATATTTCGGTGAATACACATTTATCAAGGTGTTTTTGTCCAAAATGCAAAAATACTGTATTTCTTATGACAGTTTTTATTTCTTGAACCATAAAACTATCTCAGAAAGTTACATACTTTCCAAAGTCAAAACTACACGCAGTGCTCGGGTTATCATCGCGTAAAGAAAATAATCTTCAGCTTAAAATACACTTTCGTTCATTATTATTCCTGGTTCCTAAAATAGAAAACAAATTTACAACTGTGTGGAAAAATGTAGCCTGTTGGTGTTCTCAACGATAATATATTTTCAAGCAATCCTGGTGACTCTTGTTTTCCAATTAAAAAAATTCACGTTCTATTTAGCTTATCGAGTGTTGGATTTGGTGTCAGGAACCTTACATCTAGTTTTCCCATGGAAAAATAATCATCTCTTAATATTTTAATAACTTATTTGTTTTTATTTTATGTGCATTGGTGTTTTGCTCACATGTGTGCCAGTGTAAGATCTTTGAGTTACAGACGATTGTGAGCTGCCATGTAAGTTCTTGAAGCAGGGCCCTCTGGGAGAATAGCCAGTGCTCTTAACCACTGAGCCATCTCTCCAGCTCCCTATCTCTAAATTAGAGATTACCAACTAGTATTAGAACTAACTTGTGGCTGGTCATATATAGTCTAGCCACTTTGTGCCTTAGTTATGTATTTATACACATAATGACCATTCATATATATATAATGAACATTCTCAGTTTGCTTCCTTTATGTCATGGGTCTGTGTTGCCATTCAAAACAATACTTTTGTAAATCCTGTCATCTTTTGTAGACCTCACACTGTGTTGTTCCTTTTCCTTACCACAGCTGACCTTGCAACAACCATTTGAGAAGTGTTTATTAACTTCCTATTGCTCTGTACCAGAAGCTAGGTATTCAGCCTTGAGTGTATGATGAGTTAGGCTTCCATGGTTGCAGTTAATAGGATGCCTTTTAATATGAAGTGTCTTTCTTTGTATCTCTGTAATTAAAACAATTGAAAGTATCTTGATTTATTTTACTGTCTTACATCCATGTACTGAACTTTCTAAACTCATGCATTTAAACTAGGAGTAAGCATGGATAAATAAATATATTTTAAAAGATAAAAGCAATTTCAGTAGGGTGGGCATGGTGGCTCATATCTTTAATCCCAGTACTTGGGAGGCAAAAACAGGAGAAATATGCATTCTGTAAGTCAAGGCCAGACTGGATTACATAGTTAGTCTCTGTTTCGAAGTAAATAAATAAGTAAGTTAATAAATTAATAATAAATAAATAATTGCAATTTTACAATGTTACTAAGTATTTTTAATAGCTGATAAAATATACCAGAGAAAAATATCATAATACTTACTGTAGATACTAATATTCTTTAATATGAACAATAGAGATTTGCTTTATGCATTCAATATTTATCCTATTGTTACATTGTTTTGCTCATCTTAATTTGATATTTACTAAAGTTTTAATAACATTGTACTTAAATAATATTTCCAGAGGTAGTAGTCACTCTTGATTCATAACTTGCAAATTTCTCTATTAAAATTCAATTCTTCGGCAAACCCACTCAATGTGCTTATAGTCTCCAGTCTCTGTCTTGCCTGTTCACTTTCACGCTAATGCACTGGCGTGTTTTACTGGATACACACTTGAGAATCACTCCATTTAATGATTCATGTTTGTGGTATCCTTCAACCATGTCTCACAAGTTTGGGTTGATGCTTAGTTTCTACTTTTTGAAAGAAGTCTCTAATTTGGTTTAATTTTTCTATGTGTATCTGTTGGCTATGGGTGCTATTTAAAAAAAAAAAAAACCATAGTTCATCCCACTGGACCCCTCTGTAACTTTGTTGAAAACCAATTAGCCATGGATAGGTCTCACTTTGTATGGGGACCAGTTTTTCTGGTATAGCTTTACATATTGAACAGACAAATGTCTATACATTAATAGTGTGTATTTATTTAAACTAATAAAATTTAGCGCTTTATGGTCACCGTTTTATAATATGATTCTTCACGCACTTCAATTATTGTCTGACTGTAGTAATATGGAGCGGCGGCAGGGTTGCGTCCCCAAACACCCCAGCCGCCTGCCTGGCTCGGCTAGCTTATGCCCCAAATAATTACACAGATACTGTATTCTTTTAAACACTGCTCTGGCCCATTTCTAATCATCTGTGTAGCGCCCCTAGGTGCGCTTACCGGGAAGATTCTAGCCTAAGTCCATCCTGGGTCGGAGCTGGGGCATGGTGTGCGTCTTCCCTGGAGCAGGTAGCATGGCGTCTCTCTGAAGGCGTCTGCTCTGGAGAGGAGAGCTGTCGAGTCTGACCTCACTTCCTCTTCCTCCCGGCATTCTGTTCTGTCTACTCCTCCCACCTATCTTCTAACCAATGAAATGGGCCGAGGCAGTTTCTTTATTGCTTAGAGCCAATGAAATCAACAGATTGATATATGACACTCCCACATCATCTGACTTTTAATATATGTGTGGCAGTTTGAATAATTGCCCACCATAATCACAGGGAGTGGCACTGTGAGAAGGTGTGGCTTTGTTGGAGTGGGTACGGCCTTATTGGAGGAAGTGTGCCACTGTGGGAGCAGGATTTAAGGTTTCCTATGCCCAGTTGACTTCCTGTTGACTGCAAGATGTAGGATTCTCAGCTCCAGCACCACATTTGCCTGCATGTGTTGTGCTTCCCGCCATGACGATAATGGACTAAACTTTTGAAATCATAAGGAAGCCACCCTCAATTAAATGCTTTCCTTCATAAGAGTTTCCATGGTCATGGTGTCTCTTCACAGCAATAATACCCTAACCAAAATACTATACATTTTTAAGAATAAGGAATAATTTTAGAAAACATTAGAGGGTAAGATAACACTAGGATGTCTGGAAAAGTTATAAGGAATCATGCTTTTAACTGTCTATGTTTTTAAAAAATTAAAATGCATGTAAGTCTGAGAATAAATATGCATAAATGGTTTAAATGAAATTTTCTCATCTATGCTGACGATGCTCCCTCAAAGAGGCAATGATCGTCCAAGAAAAACCCCAACGCCAAGCATGAGAAGAGCTGGAAGAAACCTGAATGCCTCTTCATTGAGACCCAGCTTTCGTGGTGTCAGAAGATGCCACATAAGCTTCCGCAGGAAGGAAGCAACCAACTGTCTGCCTAGCTATGATGCCTAAGAACCACAACAGTGACCAGGATGGCACGATAATCCTAAGTAAGCAATTGTGGCAAACATACCTTGACAGTTACCAACTCTTCTCTAATTGGATTTGAGATCTATTCAATGAGATGACAATGATGCCTGGTACTGAAACTCTAGCCAACTACCTGGGACTAGTGAAATTATGGGTCACAGAAGAAAACCTACCATGTGGGTTGTTGTGGGATGTTGGCTGCTTTGGTTTTCTGTCTTCAGGTTGAACCCCAATATCTGTCTCTGAGTTTTTATTAATCGTGCTACACCACCAGTTTAGTAAACTATCAGTAAGTTAAAAAGCATTATTCTACCTTCTCTGCTGAGTAGAGAGAGATTGGCATAAAAACGATTAAGTGTAAAACACCTTGTGTGAGTTATGGAGGGCTTGGTAATGTGATACTAATTTCTCTGTCTTTCAGAGTTGCTCTGCTTTCATTTGTGAAGCTACAGTGTCTGGTTAATACCCTGACTTTTTGCCCTGAGCTTATGTTCCTGTAACTCTGTATGGTTTTTGAAATCACCAGGAAGCAGCGCTATCAAGAGTAACTCTAGACAGGGGTTTGAAAGTGCTGATTGAGGCTATTAGCTGTAATTGAAACAAGTAAAGGAAGGAGAAAAACAGTATTGTGAGTTTCTAAGGGATTTTCCTCTACAAAACAGCTTGCTATAGAGACCTTATCTTGCTCTTCAAAAGCAAAAGCAGCAAACAAATACAGTATATGTTAATGCCCAGAGTCAGATGGTAAGATGCTCTTAAACTCACTAGTACCAAACGTCTTGGTAGACATCCAGTGTAGAAGGAGAGATATAACAGATATCTTCTAAATTTGGACAAGGAATAAAAATATATGGGAAGGAAGTATTGATTTTTTTTTTACAATGCATGCCTTTCCTTTTTCAATAGATTGATCGAAGGAACATTTAATTAAACTGAATCTTGACAGTAGGCTGGGAAGAATTCATGAGACAGTCTGAACACAAATTAGTCTTTAAGTCATTTCCCATTGCTTGCGAACATTTTCCCGTGTTACTTGATATCCACCCTTAATAGAACTCAGAACCTAAATCTGACAGAGGCAGAAACTTCTTGGAGTTGCTCTATCCTTGCTCAGTTTGTCCCAGAAAAGACTTGGGCTTCAGAGAGAGTATTAATTATTCATTTTCTTCTCACTTAACAGAAAAATAATGCATATATGTATATGTATTTAGGTATGTGTGTGTGCATGTATATGTGCATTCCTTAGGGGTGTGTGTGTGTGTGTGTGTGTGTGTGTGTGTGTGTGTGTGTATTCCTTAGGTCTCTGGGGAGAAAATGCTTGGCCATTAGTCTTTAGTTTGAAAAATGATTGTTAAAGTGTGGAAGAGTTAGGATCTTAAGAACTTCTCTCCAAAGCTAAGGTCATTTAAGAAGAAAAGAGAGAAGGAAGGGAAATGAGGAATGAGCCCAGTGCTTTTAGGAAGCTAAATAAATGACAACAAAGTCCCCAAACTCAGCAGATCACCCTGGAATGAAGGGTGACTGCCGTCAGGTGCATTAGAATTCAATATTGAACAGTCATGTGTGGGGCAGTTCCTGGTACTCAGTGTGGCAGGGGACAACAGCTGGAGCCAACTCGTCTGTATCTTCAGGGTGCCTTGAATCAAAGGAAGTGATTTGCTTCTTGGGAAATGAGAAGGCTCTATTGCAGGCAGCAGGAAGACAGGTAAGGTTAAGGGGTAAAGTGGGTGTGTAGAGGATGGGTAGAAATCCCAGAGCAAGGCCAAGATCTTGTGGTAGGAAGGCAAGGTAAGGGCTGATCCTGGGATTTTTTTTAAGATTTAATTCACTTTTATTTATTTAAGACAGGGTTTCCCTGTGTAGCCTTGGCGGTCCTAGAACTCATAAGATTCACCTGCCTCTGCCTCCCAAGTGCTGAGATTAGAGGTGAGCACCGCCACATCTGACCAGCTCCTGGGATTTTAATAACTGAAACCAAGCACTCCGATGCCCTTAAGACTTTCTCAGATCTCTTCCTTCTGTGATGGGTGGAACATGGCTTCATGTAACCCTGGACTCAAGTCTTCGTTACCTCTGTTGCTCTTTTGAGATGCTCAGGGGGGAAATGAGATTAGCCTACTGTCTAGTCCTATAGGGCTGGTATAACTCTAAATACAGAAACTGATAGCACACAGTCTTAGCTACTTAAAGCCTTGCTAGAGGTTCTATAAACAGAGCTGTACCTATGGCAACTCCACTTTCAGAAGAAAGCCCTACCCATCTCGCAGTGAGAAACTGGCTCTTGGGTCACCAGTGACATGACCCAGTGAGAATTCTGGTTTCTTTGTTTACCTTGAAAGGGCAGCCAGAGTGACACATTTCTTCTCCGGAGATGATGTGATATAAAGGCTGTCTATGATCTGTAACTCCACTGCTGTCCTAAGAGATGAATGGGGCGTGTGTACAGTCTGATAGCGTAAGGGCTTTTTAATTGCTCTCTTCTTTGATGGTTTGGCACATAGGGGCTTATAAATTAAAATTCTTTTCTCCATATTTCTCATGTGCACTTTTCATGAAGAGTCAGAGGGCAATTTGCCAGACTTCATTTTTTCCTTCGGCCATATTGGTTTCAGGGTATCACATCTGGCAGAAAGTGATGCCACACACTGAGCCGTCTCACTGGCTCTTCCCCATAATTTTTAAAAAAGAAAAAGGAACATTTATTTTTAAAGTTTATATATGTGAGATGTGTCTTACGTGATTGACCTATTTTGTTTCAGATATATAATTTACTCTCTGAGATGGGGACATGGAGGTATTGGTGTTATTAACTTAAGCATAACTCTCATTACATGATGAAAGGGCTGAAGATTACAAAGGAGATTTTGATTAGAAGTTCTCAGAAAACCAAAAGTCCTAATATTTTACTGGCTTGTTCAAATCATGTGCAGCCAAGAAAGGTCTGTTGGTATGTTGCATAATACATGGGTTCAAAATGAGTGTCAGTAGATTATGCCCTGCCGTTGTGAGTTTATGAATTAGTCATATGGTTATGTGATGTTCAGATAATGTGTTTAGTAATTATAATAAATGTTATAGCACATTGCACATTTATCACAGACTAGTTGCTGTGCTTGCTAGCATGCTCTTAAGCTGGCCATCTACTCCGCCACTACAACACTGTGCTCACCTTTAGAGGTGTGGAGCCCCTTTCCAATAAGGTCCACTGTAACGCCACCACCGCCACCCTTCATCACGTTCTCCTGCTTTCAGACCTCAAGGGTGATGGCTGAAGCTGCACAGAGTAGCACGGAAGTAGGTAGGGACCTTCCAGGCACCTTGTTCTCATTGCTTTCCACTGCACTATTTCCATGTGGCTAAGGGCGAGCGCTCACAAAAACGGTACCCTAACAAGCCAAGCATGCGCACTGCTTTAATAGGCGCTACATAGGTTGGCATATAAAAATCTTAGTGCTAGGTGTGGGATACTTTCTGAGTTGTTGGTCAGGGCTGCCCCAGATACCCCCAAAACAAATACAGGCTATGGTCTTTGTTCTTGGTTGCCCACAAGAACTTGATAGTAAGGCCCTATTGCTGGCTGGGTTAGTGGCACACTTTTTTTTATTATTTGTTTGTTTATTTTTTGGATTTTGGGGGGAATAGGGTTTCTTTGTAGCTTTGGAACCTGTCCTGGAACTATCTCTTGTAGACCAGGCTGGCCTGGAACTCACAGAGATCTGTGTGCCTCTGTCTCTCAAGTGCTGGGATTAAAGACATGTGCTACCACCGCCCAGATATAATTTATTCTTTAAATTTCATTTACTACTAGCTGGAGTTGATGTCTCATTTTTTTGGATGGGTTATTTTTTTTAAGGACACTAATTTGGGGAGGGGGGTCATGGAGATGGGAGTGGATCTGGGAGGAGTTAGGAAACATACTGGGATGAATATGTTGAAAATATATTGTGTAAGTTGGGTAATACTGGTGCACACTTTTAATCTTAGCAATAGTAGGCAGATCTCAATGAGTTCAAGGCCATGCTGGTTTGCAGAGTGATTTCCAGGATAGCCAGGGCTATGCTCCAAAATCTACACACACATATAAGTATATATATATATATATATATATATATATATATATATATATATGTATGTATGTATGTGTGTATGTATGTATTATAAGATACAAATAAAAGTTGCATATATTTTATATAACATAAAAACTACACATGTTTGTATATAGTATATAAAATTTCCAAATAATAAATACAAATATTATTAAAAGAGAAAATCTTTAAAAAAATCATAAATGCTTACAATTTCAAGTTTTCCAAAGAAATTTAAAGCCTCTCAACTCCTTTATTTTTCATGTGTTATTAGTTTATTACAAAGAAAGAAATTGAAACCTGAAGACATTAACTCAACCACTCTTTTGCTTATTTAATATATGTTTATGTGATGCTTACTAGGAGCTAATATTGACAGGTCAGATACTATGTTGCCTGGATCACAAAACAGGCCTAATGTTCTGCTCCTGTATGCTGCCTGTAAGCATTTATAAAAATTCTTTTTTTTAAAGATTTTATTTCTATTTTTCAGTGTGTGTCTATAAATAGGTTTGTGCATATGAGTGCAGTGCCTATGGAAGCCAAGAGTGGTCACTGAGTTCCCTGGAACTGGAGCTGCAAGCAGTTGTGAGCTGCCTGACATGGATGCTGGGAATTGAACTCAGTCCTCTGAACATGAAACAGGTGCTCTCAACCAGAAACTGCTTCCTGCTTCAGAAACTCTTGAGGTAACTGACAACCCAGCCTGGGAGACATTTCCAGGAAAAGACTAGATAAAATGTTCTGAGCAGAATGAGGATGACTGAGATAACCGTGTCACTATTTCCACAAAGGCACACATGCTTGTGTGATGTTCATATGAAAATAAAACTGAGTTATCGTCTTCTCCGTTATCCAGTGTCTGGGGAGGAGGGAGCATCAAGCATCATTTAAAGCATGGGGAAAGCTAAAATTTTACAGGAATTAGTCAACAGCAGTGATTAGAAAAGTATAATAATTGCAGCCAAGGACCAGCGATTGATTTCTAAAGCTTACAACAAAAAAATCAGTTCAGTCTCCTCCTTCCTCTTTAAATTTAGCCTGGAAAGGTCTGCGCAATGACGAGTTATAGAAAATTAATACAATTTACAGTTGGAGTAAAGTCTCATGCAGAAGTTTTAAGGAGAAAATGAAAGCCTAAGATGATATACAATAAATGTTTCACATACCTTATGGTATAAATGGTAGTCGTAGTTTGTAAGCATGTACGTTAGAAGTAGGTCAGAACTTTTATATGTGTTCATTGTACCAATGTTCTAGCTGATTCCAACTCTTCTAAGATGATCACTAGAGACCATTGATAGTCCCAAACCATTTCTCATCAAGCCTTAAGGGTCACCTTAAAGGTCTCTGTGTGTATACATACACATATATGTGTGTGTATATATATGTACATATATATATATATTTATAATAATTTGAAATGCATTTCTGATCAACACTTGTAAAAGGTTAAAGAATTTTGGTTGCTTTCCAATTTACTTAGTCACATGTACTTATCAATTAATAGTATTATATTCCGCCCACATACATTGTGGGAATTTCCCCTGGTTACAATATATTCTAGTGAACCATCTTTGGGGATACCCCTTCCCCAAAGAAGTATGTCATATCCAGAGAGACTGTCATCAACTATCGTACAATGAACAGAAATGCTGTTGCCAAGGCAATACACAAACGATGAAACTAAACCACAAAAGACATTTCTCCCAACTTTCATCTTTATTGCCAACAATGTTTGAACAAATTTAGTATTTATTTGTTGATAATCTGTGATTTTTCTAATGTGCAAATTCTCTACTTTTGTCTTCTATTGTATTATTGGTTTATTTCCTGCTTACTTGTAAAAGCCTTCTATAAAATTGAGTATTGTGGTGGGTATGATGATGTGCCTCTCAGACCCACTTCAAGGAAGGATTTGTTTTCTTAGAACACCTTCAACCATCAGAATGTCTGGAAACATCTTCCAAAGTGTTTACATCCTCAACTGATATGAAAGAGAGGGCTTATAAAGGTCCCACCATTCTGGTCCACCAGGAGATTCTTCTAACAGTCAATGTTACCCCTAATGCTTACAGACAGTCAATCAAAGCTGGTTTGGGGTCTGTGTTGCTATTATACATTTTTTTTTTGCAGCCCTGCCCATTAAATCTGCATTCTTCATTCTGCTTTCCTCAGATGTTGTTCACAAGGATGCTCCCTTGGAAGCAATCCTGTCTCAGTATCTTTTTCTCCCTGGAAAATCCAAGCTGAAACAATACATATTTACTGTCACAATCTTTTCTGAATCAGGAAATAATACACAGATAAATATTGCTTCTTAACCTTTGTATCTTCTCTGACTCATGGCTGCCTTTCCATTGGCTGTCACCTGGGAGGGGGTCATGTCCATACAGAAGTCTCTCTTCATCCTTAGCCTAAACTGGGTCTGTCAGCCGTTCTGTCACAAGTCCTGTGCTTTCCACAGCGGCATTTACTTTAGTTTTAATTCTCTCTATAGGCCAAAGTGGTTATTTGTTGAGTGCCTGAATCACCTTTGATCACCATTGGACAGAAATTTCTTCCTCTTCTTCCTCCTCCTCCTCCTCTTCTTCTTCCTTCTTCTCCTTCTTCTCCTCGTTCTCCTTCTCGTTCTCCTTCTCCTTCTCGTTCTCCTTCTCGTTCTCGTTCTCCTTCTCCTCCTCCTCCTCCTCCTCCTCCTCCTTCTTCTTCTTGTTCTTGTTGTTGTTCTTGTTCTTCTTCTTCTTCTTCTTCTTCTTCTTCTTCTTCTTCTTCTTCTTCTTCTTCTTCTTCTTCTTCTTCCTCTTCCTCCTCCTCTTCCTCTTCCTTCTTCCTCTCTCATCTTTCCATTGTTTTATATGCAGTTGCTGTTGTACTTCTGACCAATAGTATTTTTTTAATAAATATTAGTCAAATGAATGAAGGTTTGAATACAAATGGGAAGAAAGAAAATGAAGTCTTGAAGAAAAAAATTTTAATCAGCTACATGATTTTTAAGCCTTCTCGTCACTAAAAATCAACAATTGAAATTCTTAAGCCATCTTAAACCATTTCAGGGATGGAGGCTGAGATCATTTTGGGGTAAGCATGAGGTCTGTTATAAATTAATCCTGTTCATATTTTCTGGTAATGGATATTACCAGGATTACATAACAATTTATTTCCAAGAACCGCCTTTACAATCTAGGGTTATTTTTAATCCAATTTGAAACCCATGTAATGAGAATATGTATAAGGAAAAAATAGTTCCTAGTTAATTCACTTAAAAAACAAAGTTAATTCCATTGCTCAAGGCATAAAAAAGAAAAATTCCCAAAGTGAGCAGAGAAGATGGGTCGTCTCATTAAATTTTGTTCAGGACCTACTATTATCAATCTACTGGCTCAACCCTTGAATTGGATTAGAGTATCCCTATGGTTTCTGAATTTATAATATTATAAGGAATTTATAATGTATCATAGGGTCTGAAATTTCTCAAGCTTATTTAGTCGAAAAGCAGTCATAATACTTAATCAAGGAAAACTTTCTGTTTTCCTCATGCCATCTAATAGTATGTACTTAGCTCATATGTGACTCTTGTGTGATGGATAAATGTTATTATGTCCAAGTTAGTGAGGAGTCAGAAAGGCTGAGTGCTTAATACCAAGTACATTGTGCAAATCACTGAGGCGTGTGTAAAAGTGTAATCTATCTGTTCTCCTCGGATTTTAAGAGCCTCGGGATATAGACTTGTTTTCGTCCTGCTGAAATCACTGTAGCAAGAATTTCAACATGCTAACAATTCCTTTTCTTTCCCCAGACAGAAAGAATTAAACTAATCTCTCATCCTTCAACCTGTTTCTCTTTGCTGAATCAGTCTGCTTCCTGGCCCAATTGTCACAGAAGAGTTAGATCAAAATCCTATTTAGCAAAAGGGAAGATATTTATAAAAGATAACCAAAGCAAATAGCATTTGATATTGCATCATGACTTTTTTTAAGAAAGAAATCAAAATATCAATAGGTTTGCTTTTACTTCTTGGTTATTCTCTACTGAGTTCTTGACCATGCTTACCAACGTACTTTGGATGTGGAGGAGGAGTCTATGCCCCATTCCAGTTGCTGGTGTTTTCAATTTTAGGGGTCTGGACATTCAACTTAGATTTGAAAAAGAATTCATATTTATTTTCATTAGATTTCATGAAAATGTAGCATTTACAAAAGGAGGCAGTATTGTATACTGCCAAGTCTATTGCAGTATAAGTGATTCCTATGATTTTTGTCAGCATTATAAATGGAATATCATTAACACATTGTTTATTCTTTTGTCTCTCAAGTAGTTAGAAAGTTAGACACCTCAAACCCACTGGAATTTTCCTTTTCATCTGAACCACAATATCTTGTCCTTGAGGATTATAAGAAATGCCTGTTTTATGTTCAATATTCTACTGGGAACACAATTGCTGAAATTCTTTACTAATATGTCTGGATCCATTATCCATTTTTATAATTTTACTAATTCCCATATGTGAAAAACAGTTTAAACAATGAGTTATCAATGCTTAGTAGCTTTTCCAGTTTGTGCAATGGCCATTAAGAAACCTGAGTATGTATTGATTGCCACATGCACATATCTTAATTTACCAAATTCTGCAATGTGAGTAACATACATTTGCCATAAATGATTAGGAAACAGGCCTCAGTGATTTACTCCCAGATTTACAGGCAAATTCTGTGTGCATGATCTGATCTGATGATCAGTTTCTCTTGTTGAATTCAATTGTCTTCTTAAACTTTTACTATTTTGATGATGTAAAGCATGTGATTACTGAGCAAGCTCAACCTGAGATAAAGCAATCAATTGAGTAAATCTATCAGTTAAATCACTACCTTCAGCCAAAGGACCAGGAAGATTTGAATGTGTCCTAATATGATCCAGAAAGCATGGCAATTTTCTTTGATGAATGGCATTTGGAATTTCCTGGAGCAATTTTCTAACTTGACTATTACTAATTCCAATGCAGGGGGAAGTTTCTAAGACCTGAAGAGCCCTAAAAATGTAACGACTGTCAGTATATAAATTAAATCCATTATTTGCAAAAAGCTGGACTACCACAGCAACAGTTCACAGCTCAACTATTGGCGCTGAGGCTGATCTGTTTGCACTACATATCCTTTACCATCAACAACATACGCTGCTCTTCCATTAGAAGAACCATCTGTAAAAATTAACATAGCATCCTTTAAGAAATTTTTTATTACAATTTTAGGAAGAATAAAGGACTGTACTTGTGCAAATTGCAACAATTGATCAGCTGAAAAATGATTATCAATTTAACCTAAAATTTAAGCAAACAGAATTGCCCAAGAATCATTACTTTGGAATACTCAATCAACTTTTGCTTAGTGTAAGGAACATTAATCACATTAAGTTGTCTACCAAAACACCGCCTAGATTCCTTCTGGATTTTCTGTACTATACAAGCTACTGCTTCAAAATAAGGGTTTAATATATTGACTGGCAAAACAGGAAGATGTAGCCATGAAAAGAGGACTATTTTTTACCATAATACTGCCATAGGAGTAAGTCTTAGAGGCAAAATATATGCTCGCCAAGGTTGATCATAATTAATATAATGTATCTGCTGATTTTGTACTGCATATTCCACCTGAGCCAGCACCTATAGAGCAGCATCTGCAAGATGTCTAGAGAAACTGGGATCACTACTCCCCCTAAAAATCTCACTGAGGGGCTCAAGGTCTCCCATAGGGAATTTCAAATAGGGTTGTAGCCGTTGAATATCTCCCAATAATTTCTGAAAATCAAAGTTTGTAAGCCATCTTTTCTAACCCAAGTTTCGAGGCTCCCATTAGCTGACAGTATTTGAATTTTACAGACTGCTAGCTAGGCAGGCAGCTTCCTGAGGATACAGTCACTGTTGTCTGCCTGCAACCATCCCAGGGCCTTGCGTCCCACACTTCTTTCACTCCCTCACCCGCTCTCTTGCTTGCTCAGTAGTGGCAGTGGCTCTACACAGCCCCTGCAGGTCAGGCTGAGGGTGTGGGTGAGATGGCACTCTCACTTCCCCAATCCTGGAGCAGTTCGAAAACAGTGGCAGCTGTGCCACCAGTGTGGGGAGGGAGCGGAAAGTTTAAACTGTTTACAAACTCTAAGAATCTCTGTGCTTGTTGATGCGGTACCCCGGTTCTTCAGGCTTCCAAAATATACCCAAGTAAATTTACAGACAGTGGAATATGATTTTCTTGTCCCGTATCTAAAAATTTTATTTTCAATTTACTCCCAATAAAAACTCATCATTTCCCCCCATTTACTACTTTCCAAGTGCTCACTTTTCACTTCTACACCTGTGGTGTCTTTATTCATGTGTGGCGTTCATCAGGTTACTTCCACATCCAAGTCCCATGTCCGAAGTGCCATCTGTCCTGTCCCATATTGGGTGCCATTTGCCATACCCTGCATCCAGGTGACAAGATCAGCTGGGTCCCACCTTCTGTGCTTGGAGGGCAGTGTGAAGATTAAGAAATGGCAGAGAGAAAAACCAAAAATACAAAAGAAAAGCCAGAGACACAGAATAGAGTTGGGAGGGCATCTAGCAAATCCTGTGATTCTACCCCGTGTTCATTTCTCATGGGCTTTATCTACCCCAATCCAAAGAGGAGGGGGGAAGGACAAAGGCTTCTTTACTAAGATACAAAGAATAGACAAAGCAGTTACCTATCTTAATACCCAAAGCATCAAGTAACCACACCCTATGTCAAAACATCCTGGCAGTAACCACACCCAGGGTCAAACTTTTCATATAACCTGGAAGGAGCAGATTAAGTCTGAACTCTCTGGTCTTCAATTGTGGTGTAACCGATCCATTGCTGTGGTCTCCCACACTCTCTATACCTTTTCTTTTCTCTCTTAAGTTTATGTATATTTTAAAACACACTACAATCCAGTAAGAGTTTGTGTCTGAATTTCTCTTTATTGTGTATCAGTAATTTTTTTTTTGACCACATGAGTCTTTAAACTGTGATGTAGAGTAGGTCTGACCAAAGCCTCTCCTTTGGTGGCTGCCTCCACCCAACTTGGTTCCCTGAAAGCCTAGCTTTATGGCAGAGGTACAGGCTTGAGAACCATGTTTACTGCCCCAACGCAGGGAATTTTTGGATCCATGCTGCCACTGAGCAGTGCATCACCTGCTGCCCCAAAAGCCCATTTATGTGTTTGGTAGCAGGTCCTCTTAAAAGAGCAGAATGGTTTTTTTTGCCACTGGCACTGAGTCAGGAAGCCAATTCTTAAGGAGCCACACCTCTGCTTGCCTCTTAGCAAATAGATCCTAAAGAGAAAAGGCAGTTACTGTGAAACTGCGCTTGCCTCTGCTTTTGTCTGTTTGAATCCTTTTTAAAATGTTGTCAGGTTTTATGTGGAAATTCTGGCCCCACGTTGGAATGCCATTCGTAGGCGAGGTTTGACTATCCCTGTAGTGCTCCCAAATGACTATTCAGTAAATTAATATTAATTGTAAATGCTCAGCTGATAGCTCAGGCTTATTACTATCTAACCCTTATTTCTCATCTATGCTTTGCCTCATTTTCTACAGATCCTGCTTATTATGCATCTTCAGGAGTCTCCTCTGACTCAGCATCAGTTTGGTTGTCCTGCCTATACTTCCTGCCTGGCTACCAGCCAGTCAGTTCTTTATTAACCAATGAGAATAATAAATATTCACAGTGTACAGAAGAATTATCCTACATCAGCCATCTTTTCAAGAATTTTCATGAACCTGAAAGACTTACGAGACACAGGAACTACACACAAAATTACCAATGAAGTACACCTCATTCAGAAACACCCTTTTGATATTTAAATGCTGTAAAATTGGGGCTACAATGAGATACTATATAATAGCTCTATATGTTTTTTAAATATTTTGTTATTTTAAAGCAGGTGTTCAAAGGGGGTTTTGCGAACTTAAACTTTATTCATCAAGTTAGACGAGGTGTGGATGATTAAAGAGATGAATAAAGATCTATGAAATGAAAATAAAAAGTAATTGCTTAAAAATAAAAGTAAACAAAATGATATCACCACTAGAAAAAGAATGGCATGTTAAAAAAAAAAACTCTCAATAAATGGAATCACCTTGTAGCTACATAGCTGCATTTAACATTCAAGGGGGTAATTGTTCTTTATACACACACACACACACACACACACACACACACACACACACTGTTGTAAGCAAATGTTTGTGGTCAGCAGCAGCCATCTGACAGTGACAGGAGCTATTAGTTAGGAAGCTGCAAGAATGATACTTACTAAATGATAATGCAAGGCATAGCAACTAACAATGGAAAAAGAATGAGACATTCTAAATGTAAATTACTGTATTTGCCATTGATAATACCAGGAGGCCAGCTAGGCTACATAGTGAGGCCCTGATGGAATCAGCAGAAGGAAAAGAAAGGGTAGGAAGAGAACATGATTCTATAATTTCGAGGTATGTCTTTTACTATGCTTATGTAGTTGTATGACTTTCTTTAAAATGTGCCTTCAAAAAGAGCAGGTTTGTGTTCACAGGAATATTGAGCAGAACATGCAGAGATTTTGACTGTATATTAGGTGTAGAAACATCTTTCTTTGGACTGCCAAGTCACAAATAACAACATGGAGACATTATTAATTATGAAAGCTTGACCTATTGCTTAGACTTGTCCGGCTAGCTCTTTTAACCTAAATTAACCCATTTGTATTACCTTTGTTTTTTTTTTATGACTTTTTATCTCTCTTTTATCTTGCACCTCCTGTCTCCTCTCTGTGTCCTTTGGCATTCTCTTGTGCTTGAATTCATTTCGTCATTTTCTTTCTCTGCCCAGAAGTCCCGCCTAACCTCTTCCTGCCTACCTCTGGCCATTCAGCCTTCTCTTCACACTGCACAAGAAGATTATTCCATCCTTTTATCAATAAAAAAAAATTAAAAAAAAGAAGATTATTCCACAACAATTAGACACATTTCTTGGGTCCTGTAGAAAAAAAATATGTGACAAAAGCCACTTAAGAAGGGCAGGGTTTTTTTTTTTTTTGACTCATAGATTAGGGTGCAGTAGATCATGGTGGGGAAGGCAGGGTGTCAGGAGTGCTAGGCATCTGCTCATATTGTGTCAGCAAGCACAGAGAGATGATGATGCTCGGCTCGCTTTCTTCTTGTCATTTTTATTCATCCCAGGACCCCATGCCATCCACATTCAGCCAAGGTTTTTCCCTCTCTAGCTATACCTCTCTGGAAATAACCTCACAGCCATGATTAGAGTTGAACAACCTCACAGCCATGATTAGGTAGCCCAAAATCTAGTTGACAGTGCAGTGTAGTACAAATTCTAATTCGTATTAGTAATAAAACCCCAGAGTCAGATATAGGGGTTAAAGCTGAAGATCAGAGAAGAAAAGTAGCCAGCCACTAGAGAGTGATTATCTCTACCAATGCTCAGACCAAAGGGGGATCCTGTCCTCAGACTGCCTCCTTAGACTGAGTCCTCAGACTGCATCCTCAGACTACTTCATGCTTCCCTGTTCCTCAGACTACACTGAGCTGCTGTCTCCCCCCGCCTTATATTCCCCTCTCTGCCCAGCCATCTTACTCCTATAACCATCTCCCTAACACTGGAGTTAAAGGCATGGAATTCCAACTGTTGGGATCACCTGTGTGTGAGCTCTGTTTCTCTATTAGACAAATTCAGTCTCATGTAGCCCAGGGTGGCTTTGAACTAACAGAGATCCCTTTGCCTTCTGCCTCTGTCTCCTCAGTTCTGGGAGTAAAGGTCTGTGCCACCACTCCCTGTCCTCTAGTGGTTTAGTCCTGCACTATGATCTTCAGGCAAGTTTTATTTGTTAAAACACAAATGAAATATCACTACAGTGCAGACTAACAATCTCAAGCCAGTTCTGTCAACATGTCAGCCATACTTCACTTTCAAATCATGATAAGCCACCTCTATTCCAGTTCATTTTATAGTGTAAAAATGTATTTATTACATTTCATACAGTACCCAAAGTTCCAGTAGTGATCAAAAGCCTAAGCACAGTGTCTCAACTGAAGTTCAGCTAATCTCTTAGCAGACCATGTAAAAAATAGTTACACATTTCCAATATACAATGGCACAAAGTCCAAAAGAGAGAAATAAGGTCATAGTTAGGAATTATGGGACCTTAACAAGACGTAAACCCAGTAAGGTAATCACAGAATTCTGCAGCTCCCTATCTGGCAGCTGGGGTTTATGATAGACTCATCTAGGCCTTGTGTGGGGTGCTGTGTACCCAGCCCACTGAGCTCCACAGCCTAAAGCACACATGACCTCTTACTTGAACCTCCTTCACTTGCTTTTAGTTGGAAAACCAACAGCAGCCGGCTCACATCTACTCTAGGAAAAGTAAATAACTGAAAATCTAAAAACCTTAAAATTCGACTTTGATGGTAACAGCCGGTGATTTTGTTTATTGTGAAGTGTCTTATTCAGAGTCCTGAACTTTCCATGTTTGTCTCCTGGGATCCATGTTGGATTGGCTTGGATGTCTCACTGTCCTCAGATAAAAAATCAGCACAGTCCAGTCTCGCTGAACATAGTGGACAATGAGGACTACTGAGAACTCAAGAACAATGGCAATGGGTTTTTGATCCTACTGGCTTTGGGGGAGCCTAGGCAGTTTGGATGCTCACCTTACGAGACCTGGATGGAGGTGGGTGGTCCTTGGACTTCCCACAGGGCAGGGAACCCTGATTGCTCTTTGGGCTGACGAGGGAGGGGGACTTGTTTGGGGGTGGGGGAAGGAAATGGGAGGCAGTGGCAGGGAAGAGACAGAAATCTTAAATAAATAAATAAATAAATAAATAAATAAATATCAGCACAGTAACTAATCTTGGTGCTCTACTAGACGCACCTTAGAAGAGGGGAGTTCTCAAAAGACCACAACCAACCATCCAAGCTCTTCAAGTTTATATTTACATTGTATTTATATTGTAAATTCTGGGGATATTCAAGAGCTTTTGAACATTTGGCTTTATCCTCCATATTGTAAGGTCCTAGAATTAAGGATTAAGACTCATACTTGCTACACAATAATGACAGATATCCATGGAGGAAATTCAATGAATTTCACATGGAAGGGATTTCCAACGAAGGTTCCAAATGTCTACATTTGAAATAGGTAAGTGTTATACAATAAACAGCTGCAGAAATTTGTTTTGTAAAGTTATCCAGTAATCCAACCTGTTTTCATACCACGTATCATATGGTATGTATTTTGATACACATGTATTTCAACAAAATATAGAACACAAAAGATAGAAATTTATGTGTTTCAGAAACAAGTCATTTCCTTTAATGCCATGAAGTAATGAATATGTCCCTAAATCACATACTTGGAGAGTCTGATGTTAGTTTTAATAACGTAGACCATTAGACAACTTACAAATTCAATAGGAATTTGTTTTGATCAAATATTCAATTAAGAGGTTCTTTCTGGGACCTGAGTAAAACCTGTTTTAATTCTGTCACAGTTTAAGTGCAAAAAGAACCCAAGTACCCAGGAGGTGAGGACGAGAACCCTGTTCATAGTTAAGAAGATGCTGGTAGAGTTGTCAAAGATCTTTCCTATGAAGATTACCCCAAAACACTGATCCACAGAACAGGATAATCCCATCTGTGGCCCTGTCACTTGCTCCTTCTGCTCTATCATAGCGCCCACTGGTAGCTGGACCAAAGACCTGGGCATAAAGGCTGCTATTGTAACTAGTTGTGGCCACTAGACTAGATATAAAGACTTTTGACATATATGATTGCTGGGACATTGGAATTACCTCTACTTGGGTTAAATATTAAAGGGCCTTAAGGAGGAAGTGTCATTTGAGGGAATTACAGATTTGGGCTAAGTCTGTGTCAAAGGTCTTCACTAGTAGCCTCGATCATGTGTTATATTCATGTGTGTGTGTCCTCTCGTCTCTGAACAGTCTTTAGCAGCTTCCAGAGCCATGCAACCAATACTACATTAATGTAATGAAAGTGTGATCGTAGATATTGACAGAGTATGAATGTGTGCCTATGATGAATTCCTGGGGCAAGGGTCTGAGGGCACTAGGAGGAAGGTGAAGTGGAGGGCAGTCCCTGGGAACCAGAAGAGGGTGGGATTTGAGGCTAACCGGGAGGGAGGCAGTGCCGGTTCCGGGCGGCAGGGGGCGCCGCCGTGCGGTCGCGCCGACCCCAGTACCGAGCCGCCGCCACCGCCCGGCGCAATCCGTCCGCCATGCGCGCGCTGCTACCGCTGCTGAGCGTCGTCCGAGGGTGGCGCGTGGGGGCCGCCGCCCGCCCTCCGCGTCGCGTCATGTCCCTGTACCTCACGGAGGAGCGCGGTCTTCCCCACTCGGAGGACTACCGCCTGTTCTTCAGTAAGTGTCTCGCCGAGTTCCGCGCCGGCCCGAGCAGCAGCCGCGCCGCCGTGCTCTGCCCGGCGGGGTCCGCAGCCCGCGCCCAGCCCGGGGTGACGGGGGGGACAGGTGTCGGCACGCAGCGCGGACACGCAGGGCGGCGCGGGGCCAACCGCCCTCTGCTGCGACCGCAGGCGGCCCGAGGCCCGCGGCGCCGCGCTCCACCCGCTGACCTCCGCGGCGTGGCCCGCTGTCCTCCCGCGCCGCCCTCTCGGGAGCAGCGAAGCCCATCCCCCTCCGGGCGGACGCAGAACTTTGGGGACCGGGGCTTCAAGCCTAAACTCGAGTTTGCGTCGCGATGGGACTGCGAGCGCCTGCGTATTTGGAGGGAGGAAGCGGGAGGGGAGTGTGAGCCAGCCACTGCGATAGGCTTGTGGGCAAATGCCGTAGTGGACCCTGTTATTTTGTAGGGTAACTTAAAAAAAATAAAACAATAACAAACTGAGTTTATACCTAAAAGTTTGCACCCCGAATGCCATCCACAAACAGGAGACTGACTGGCGTTCTAGCAAGATGGTGGCACGACCTCTTGCCTTTCACATTGAGCAAACATTGAGAGGAAGGTGTCTGGTGCTACCCTGAGGGGGCCACCAAAGTCAGAAAAGCTCCTGGCTACGCCCTTTTTATTTTCACTGTGTAGATTTTTCTTTTTTATATCAGTGACATGAAGTAGCCACATAGGTCGAGTTACCTTCATGCCCCATTGACTTCAGAGCCCTGAGGAGAGCTGTAGCGACCTAAAGTCTTGTGCACAGCTGTTGGGAGGTTCCACCCGGAAGGGGTGAAGCTAGAATCTTGGAAGTTCATAGTTTGTGCTCCGACACCCCGTCCTGGGCTAATTTTTTTAACTTGCTAAGCATTAGGGTTTTTGTTTTTTGCTTTGTAAAATAGGGCTGCGGAAATTGCTCTGTGCGCAAAGTAGTCACAGGACTTACAGTGTAACTTATAATCATTAATAACTATACTATGATGTTTATAGTTACCTATCTGGAACTTAAGTTTGATGATAAAGGAGCAAAGCTAACTTAAACTCTTGTCTTTTGTTTTTTGTTTTGAGACAGGGTCTGCCTCTGTCTCCCGGCTCGAACACATGGGCCTCTTCAACTGGCAAACTTCCTGTAGTTGTAATGCACCTGGTACTAAATAGTTTTCTCAAAATTAGTTTCTGTGCTACAGTTTTTCCATCCTATTTTGCTTAGGCAAGACTGATTAGGTCTTTTTAAAAGAGGGCCTGTGCACACATCGGGAGCCTGGGTAAGATACCTGTCTCAAAAAACAAGAATAACAACAAACCAAAAACCCAAGGAGAAACCCTTAGTAAGTAGACTCTTTGCTGAATGGATTGTGTCCCTAAAGTTACAATGTAACAGTTCTCCATGAAGAAGCTGTTATATAATGGCAAATACCGTCCTAAGCAGAAAAGCCTTTGTGTATAATATGGTGAAAATGTCCTAGGTTTTCAGTACAGTAACATGTAGTGAATGTGTGCTGTCAGCAACACACACATTCATCTTTCCACAGCGTCAGAATTGATTGAAATATAGTAAATTTAGAAGCAACACGGATTTTGTGGGGCCCCGCTTTGCCAAGTCGTCTCAGTTTTCCCTGATTGCTGGCCCAGGCAAACAGGTTCTTTGTGCACAGGTGCGTGCACACCTATGTGGAGACCAGTGCTCTTAAATTGTTACTTGGGCGCGGTCTGCTATCGTTTTGGAGACAGTCTCAGTGGTCTGGAGATAGGTGAGGCTGGATGGACGGTGAGCCACAGAGATCTGCCCCTGCCTTCCCAGCTCTGTGATGACAAACATGGTCTACCATGCCTGGCTTTCTTACATGGGTTCTGGGGGGCGAACTCAGATCCTTAATGCTCGCACAGCCAGCGTTGGTAGCTCCCCAGCTCAAACAGGCTCTTTTATTCTGATCTTAGTTACTGTCGACTCGGAGATCACATCGTACATGCCCTGCAGTACATACATCTGTATGTGTAGGTTTCAGAATGACGGCCAAAGTGCCGAAGAGGTTGTAGCTCTTCCAGGAGTCCCAAATGCCTTCCTGAAAACAGGCTGGTGCAGACGTCTCGAGCATCCCTGTAGGTGTTTGTTTAAGGTGCTGGGAAATCGGATTAAGCCAGAGGTGTGAATCAGGCCTCGAGCTGCAGGGTTCCAGTTGAGCTGAGCTTCAGCGTTTAGTCAAGTTGGCCTTGTGACGTGTGGGGACTGTGGAAACTGGCGAGAGATCCGGGTCCAGTCAGAGGAGTAGGCCAGGAGAATTTTGGAGCTCTCTGCCTACTGGTCCTTTGACCCAGCAGGTTGGCCGTTGTCATAACCCTTCAGTGTTGGGCATCCTTGCCGAGGATAGGAGATAGAAATAGAACAGGCAGTTTAGTGTAAATGCCCTTGCTTCTGTCCAGCCCAGGTGCCAGGAGTGCCGTAGGGAGCTCTGGGTCTTTGTTTCTTCTCCTAGGAGGTGTGTATGAAGGTGTGATTGAAAGTCCAGTGCACACACTTAGCCCTTCTGAGTCTCTAGATTTTCATGACGAATTTCATGGTGAAGGTGGGCTATTTCTATTTTCTAGTCTCTGCCCACCTTCTAAATCATTTTAGAGATTGTCGAGGCGGGGGGTGACGTAGTAGTGTTGGAAACCATTGAGGGTGGCTCTGTTGAGACTCAGTAAGGGGAAGCAGTTTCGTCCTGGCCAAAAGAATCTACCTGTGGCCTTGGGTGGAGACAAGACAATCTGACACGCTCCCAAGATTAGAACATGACGTAGCATTGTCTCCCTCAACAGTTAATCCATCTGGGCCTGTCAATCACCTTGCCAAGAGTGGCCCTTAGGGATATACCTGGTACACCCAAAGCTACGCTAAGGAGATGGGAGGAATAATTATCCCTTTAATAAGTAATAAGGATAATTTATGTATCCTCCCGAGAAACCCCACCCTAAGCGTAGACGCTTGCAGAGCTTCTAACTTGTAGCACAGCTGAGCTTGCCTTCTTTTCTGAGTTATTTAGAAAACAACTTTCCTTTTTCCAAAGCTTAAACATGACTTTCCTGGTTCTGGGCTTTCTCAGTCTCTGAAGCTTTGCCTGCCCCTTCCACCACGTGACTGCTTACAAACTATGGCGTTCTTTCTTCTTCTTCGCAGTCTTCTTCCAAGTAGCCGCCACGATCTGTGAAGATTTTTCTATTCCTAATAAAATTGGTGTCACCCTTCCTTTCAAGTCTGTTTCTAAATTCTTTTATTAATAAGATAAGGAACCCCAAAGAGGAAACCCTAATTTGCCCAGTAATAGGTGGTTCCCAGTGTGGGGCTCCCCACAGTTTCTGGGAACCTGCTTTTCTGTAAGGCGTCCAGGTGAGGATGCTATAAATTTTTATTCATTTGTTTTGTTTGATAAGTTCTTGGGCCTGGCTTTCCTGATAGGATTTTATTTTATTTGTGAATATTGAGTGAGAGTGTGTGTGTGTGTGTGTGTGTGTGTGAGTGTGTGTGTGTGTGTGTGTGTGTGTGTGAGTGTGTGTGTATGCATGCACACAGGTGCCAGCTACATGGGAGAGTTGTTTCTCACCCTCCAACACGTGTGTCCTGGAGATCAAATGCAGGTCATTGAGTTTGGCAGCAAGTGACTTTAGGCACTGAGCTGTGTCGCCAGTGCTTGATAAGATTTTAATATGCCATGTGCTCGTTTGGTCCCAATTTACTTGGATAATTTGATAGAATATCACTCTGTGGATGTTTTGTGGATGATCTATTTCTTTCTATCATTGCTTATTTGTTTGTCTATGCTGGTAGTACTGTCCGTGGAGTGTTGCTTACATATCCTTCTCCAATAGCATGCATTTGTTCATTCATTCATTCATTCTTGTTTATATGTCCGCCAAGGTTCAGAGTCCTCCTGCCTCTGCATTTGTGATCAAAAATGGAGTCAAATTCTGCTTGTAAAATGAGGTTTCTCAGAGAGCAGCACAACTGAAAAAATACTGTTACAATGAGATAAAGTGAGATATAGCCTAGACTTGGGTACACTCTAGTCTCAGCTACCGTTACAGTGAGATACAGTGAGATATCTCTAGACCTGGGCACACTCCAGTCCAGCCGCTATTACAGTGAGATACAGTGAGATATCTCTAGACCTGGGCACACTCTAGTCTCAGCTACCGTTACAGTGAGATACAGTGAGATATCTCTAGACCTGGGCACACTCCAGTCCAGCCGCTATTACAGTGAGATACAGTGAGATATCTCTAGACCTGGGCACACTCTAGTCTCAGCTACCGTTACAGTGAGATACAGTGAGATATCTCTAGACCTGGGCACACTCCAGTCCAGCCGCTATTACAGTGAGATACAGTGAGATATCTCTAGACCTGGGCACACTCTAGTCTCAGCTACCGTTACAGTGAGATACAGTGAGATATCTCTAGACCTGGGCACACTCTAGTCCAGCCACTGTTACAGTGAGATACAGTGAGATATCTCTAGACCTGGGCACACTCTAGTCCAGCCGCTGTTACAGTGAGATAGCCCCTAGACCTGGGCACACTCTAGTCTAGCTGCTGTTACATTGAGATAGCCCCTAAACCTGGGCACACTCCAGTCTCAGCAGAGTAATAGACAACAAAAGCTATGCTGAGCAGTGGAGTGGGCACGGTACAGGGATGTAGTCGCATGTCCTGCTCTCACAATAATTGTGAAGATTGTGAAGACAGAGTAGAGCTGTTCAGGTCCCTGATGCCTACAGCACAGCAGGCCTGAGCGCTGGATTTGAAGCGAGGAGGCCTGGTTCTCAATCTTGGTCCTCGTGTTGTGTGCTGCTGGGCACATGGTGGCAGTGTTTCTTCTGGGACACTTCTGCCTTGAGAGGAATCAGCTGACCCTGTCGTGATCCTCAGTGTCCTTCAGGCACTACCATTCCTTCGAGGCTCTGAATGCATTAGTAATAGCAGTTCAAGTAAAGGTCTGTGGCAGGTTATCTCTGTGGCTAGAATGTATTTTTTTTTTTTTTGCATCAAATGTACTTAAGATTATTTTGGAACTTGGATGCCATGAGTAAAATTTATTTTTATTCAGTTAATAGGGTAGAAAAACAAAAGGTTTTACTGAAATAAATGACAAGAATCCAAATAAAAGCTGGTGCTATCTGGGGGAGGGTTCGAACAGGCGCGACTCTTATTGGAAAAGTTGAGTTTAACAGTTCTCTAACCTACCACCAGATGGCACCCATGGCCCAGGACTGTTTTCTGCTTCCTGCAAGGGCTGGATGAAATGATGGGAATCTACTTGAGGGTGAGCTGAGGACAGGGACATGAGGAACATGTAGCTTTTTATCCAGATTATCACAATAGTTGACGGAGAGTTTGAAGGGATGGGTTACATAAGATGGGAATGCTAGCTCCTGTTACATTTGATACTGAAGTAATCCATTGTAATATCAAGACAGGATGGTCCTAGCCTGGACTTAGGCAGTACTGGGTGCAGATGCGCAGTTCAAGGGAGTTAGTTATGGTCTGCAAGTCGTCCCTCAGCGTTGTTACAGTGGAAACACTGCCCGCATTTGACACATAGACATAGGACAGTTTTGAACTTTGGTGGGTTTTCTTTGCCCCCATCATAATTAATGAGGACAATTGATTGATGAAATGCTTTTTAAGAATTGGTGCTGAACTTTGTAGAAGTAGACACGAAACTGAGTGATAGTGGGCAAGCACATCTCGGACAGCCAGCTCCTCCCTGCCTTGTGGCCTTGCTTGGTGACTGAGTGAACGTTTGTGACTTCGTTTCTGAACGTCACTTAACCCCTGTTACTTCCCTGTCTTCGTCCTCTTTCATAGCCCATGTAGTTGACCATCCCTCCAGTTATATTTTTTTAAATAAGCTGAGAAATAGTAGGTTTTCCTATGGCTTTTTTCACCGTTTAAGTTAGCCCTTCCCTCTGGAGCCCCTCCCTCCTTCATCCTCTTGACCCCCCAGTATTCCACCTCATTGGTTTCATGTATTTACCTGTAATCTGTTATCCTACCGGAACATGCCTCCCCCAAAGGCCTTGTTTGCTGGCTTGCACCTGTGCTCCACATTGAACAGAGGTTAGAAGCCAGAATCCCCACTTGAGAGGGAAAATGCAGAGTTTGTGGTATTGGCCCTGACCTCACTAACTGTAAAGCTTTTCCAGTCTCATTCATTTATATGCAAATTTCATTTTGAATATTTTAGACACTTCACAACTAAGTAATATTCCATTGTGTATATGCACCATGGTTTTTTTTATCCATTCATCTGGTGATAGACAGCTCGTTTGATTCCATTTCCTAGTGGTCTTAATTTTTTTTTGTTTTTTGTTTTTTATTTATTTATTTATTTATTTATTTATTTATGATTTCTGCCTCCCCCCCTCATCCGCCTCCCATTTCCCTCCCCCTCCCCCGATCAAGTCACCCTCCCTCATCTGCTCGAAGAGCAATCAGGGTTCCCTGACCTGTGGGAAGCCCAAATGGATGGAAATAGTGGTCTTAATTTTTGTGCTGTCGAAATTGTCTTCAGCAAGTCCCCCACCCCACCCCCGTGCCTGTGAGTTGAAGTTCACCCCCGACTTCTTCCTGCAGCAGTTTCAGGTCTGAATGCCGAGGTCCCAGACCCGTTTTGTGCATGATGAGAGATACGGATCTAATTCCATCTTTTTGTGTGTTAAGTCCAGTTTTCCTAGCATCATTAGTTGAAGATCTCATATTTGCCCAATGTGTACTGTTGGCATCTTTTCAAGACTCAGGTAAATGTAGTTGTGTGTGCTTTTATCTGAGTCCTTGATTCTATTCCCTTAATCCGCTTGTCTGTTTTGGGGTCAGTGCCATGCTGCTCTTAATTTGAAAATTTTTAAGAGCTAATAAATAATTTTAGCAAAGTGGCTAGATACAAAATTAACACACAAAAATAAGTAGCCTTCTTATTTACCAATGACAAACATACCAAAAAGGGAAAACAATTAGAGAAACAATTCTATTTGCAGTAGACACACACACACACACACACACACACACACCTGGAAATTAACCTAACCAAGGAGACAAAAGGCCTCTGTAATGGATATTTTAGGACACTGAAAAAGGAATTAAGCCACAAGAAGATGGAAAGACAGCCTGTGCTCAAGGATTAGCAGAAAAAGAAACCGTTAAAATAACCACCCTACCAAAAGCAAACTACAGAGTCAGTGTCATTCCAGGCAGTATTCCAGTGTTATTCTCCACCCGACTTACAAAAAACAAATCCAAAAATTTATGGGGAGACTCAAAGACCCTGACTAATCGAAGTGATACTGAAGGAAACAGTATTGTGAGTGGGTGGCACCACACCTGATGTCACATTGTCCTGCAGAGTGATGAGGAAGACATTCTTTCTGTTACATTCCATGGAGTAACAGACTGATAAGACTGAATATTTGGAAACTTGGAGCTTTCAGATTGTCGTGGGTGTAGCCTTGCAGTCTTGCAGTACTGAGTCAGCTTGCTTACACAGGATTTACAAGTGTAGCCCCGCCTGTCTGCTCCCTTTGATACTGCGGGTGGTTTTTGTTGGTGGTGGTAACTTGAAGTTACTTATTTTAGATTTTAAGGTTTTCTTAAAGAACAGGGGAAAACCCATACTTCCCGTAATTTGGACTCTTGTTGGCATGTGGTAGAAGGCGATTCACTTTAGGAAACAGCGTTGGATGTAATTCAAGTTACTTTTATTTATTCTAGGATTGAGTCATACAGATATTTGTTAATGTGATTTCTTTCTCATTTTCTTTCTTTTTTTTTTCATAAGTAAGGACGGAAATTACTGTACGTTTCTTATTACATTGTGTGAGTAGTGGGTGGTTACATGTTTGAGCTTGGGAAAACTTCCTACAAATAAGTTTCTGTAAACTTGAATCAATACATTTAAATAATAGCTTCTAGGTAAACATTTAAAAGTTATATTTATTTGACGTTAAGTCTTTAGAAACTTAAAACAGTTCAGTTTTTCTGAGTGCAAAGCTGTAAAATAGAAATCGTGCGATTTATATGAAGAGGGTATATTTTCATTGAAACTCATCTTTCAAGTTTTTTAATCTTATTAAAAGTAATGCAAAACTCATTTCTGTTTTATTTGTTATTAAGCTTCCAGTGAGAATCTCTGTAAATGGGTCAGTGATATTGTGTATGTTGGTGTTTGGTATGAATATAGCTATTTGGTGTATAAATGTTATAATATAGCATAATGTTATGATATATAATTATAAGGCATGCATAATATATTACATAATTCTATCACATGTTATAGAAAATTGTGTTATATAATATCATAATGTTATCAGTATTACGTAAGGGTCCCACAGTCTATTTGGTTTTCTCAATTGCAAGTACATTTTCAGCAACAGAGACAGCAAAACCGTAGAAACTTCCAGAATGATAAGATGAATAATAGTTCTAGAGCCGTCGGAGGGGAACTTGTGAGGCTGGAAGGCCTGGCACATTGACAAGCCCAATGGGATTCATTTGTTTTGTCTAGGGCTGCAGCCTGCCCGGCACCAAGACCAAATGTGGTAGCTGCGGCCATAGATCTTGTCGGCTTCCTCATAAACACCATATTAAAGTCATAGCCAGAAAGAGCAGTTGGTAGACAACAGAGAAGCCTCCAGAGCTCTAGAGTGCACAGCGTTGTTTTTCCCAGAGACGTGTGTCTGTGATGAGGTAGCTTAAGTGAGTATGTCAGAGGAGTTAGGAGGATGCTAAGCTGTTTTGTAGAGCTTTGGGCTTTGTGGGCACACTGAGATAGATGGAGATAGATAGATAGATAGATAGATAGATAGATAGATAGATAGATAGATAGATAGATAGATAGATAGATAGAATGAGAAAGTGACTCTCAAAACTGGTAACAAGTATTTTGATAACTTTCTTTATATTGTCCTTTGTATGACCCTAGTTCTTATTTCTGAACTAACCTTTGAAAGCCTCAGGAGTCAATGCTTAGCCCATGTCTCCACACTGTCTCTCTCCCCAGGAGTTGGTAAAGGACCAGAGGGAGCTATTTTAGGCCACGTAAACTACCCATCTCTGTCATAACTGCCCAGCGCTGCATTTTGGCACCCAGCCATTGGCAACCAGTGTTAACAGACTATGCTATGGCTCTGGGTGGACCTACTATGTGCCTCAGTGTAGGGGTCGTCTGTAAGTCCTAGGCTTGCACCGTCTCAAGTTTTGAAGACAGGATTTCCACAGCCACCTTCACACCCTATATTTCTCCTTTACTATAGAGCATATTACATTCGCCACACATGAAATCTTGGTCACTTGCCTATGCTTAGCATGTTTATCTGTTTTGATAAAGTAAATGAAATTAGCATATTAATTGCCTCAAATATTTATTATTTGTTTGTAGCAAGAACACTGGAAGTCTCTTGTCTAGATGTCGGGAAGTATGTGCTCCATTTTCTTAGCTGTGATCACTAGTGTTCTGTGGTGCCTGGTGTAACTGCAGTGATGTGTCTTTAGCTAACCTCTCCACTCTCCTTCCCCTATAACCTACTTGTTCCTTCTCTTTCCTTTGTCCCACGTCTGGGGCAATCATATCATATCCACTTGGGACATATTCGGCTCAACTTTTGAAATGCACCTAGAATAACTTTTTTTCCTGATCACCTCCATCCTTGCCACGTCACCCATGTCACCTCCACTGCAGCTGGTCGGTTGCAGAAGCCTCCTGATTCCTTCCCTTTGGCCTGCTTTATGTACCAACGATATATTGTCCCTTCTAAAAATCTCAGTTCAAGTAAAAGTGTTCTTGCTATTTTACTCAAAAGGAATTGAAAAACAAAGCTAGGATGCACGGTTCTTTCTAAACAGATGCGAAAATTAGTGACCACAGCTATTGCCCCTCACTTCACTGCCTTTTGCCTTCGATTGTTGCATCCCTGCCTGGCTGGCTTCCTTGGTGTTTCTCATCATCTCATCTGTGATGTTCTCCTCTTCCTTGCTTCCTCCAGGCTGTTGCTGGAGCACTGCTTGTGTGAGAGACACCTACTGGCCGTCCAAAGTCACCAGCATCCTCTCTTTCCTTGCCCTGATGTGCCTTCTAGTGCTTGCCCTTCCTGCTATAGCTTATACATATTCATCACGTCTGTCTCCCGCTAAAATATAATGTGCACAAGACCAGGAAATTAGAGTGTGTATTCCTGGCACATAGAATGGTGTTTGGAAAAGCACATGTGTTCCGTGAATAACTACCAAATGGATTAATGTAAGGAGACCTAGTAAACAGGAAAAGCAGAAATCAGAAACATGAGAATTTGACTATTTTAACATTAATGGGGTGGTGGGGAGATGGCTCATTGGTTAGAAACACTTGTTGCTCTTGCAGAGGACCCAGGTTTACTTCTCAGCGCTCATTTGGTAGCTCACACGTATCCATAACTCCAGTTCAGGGGATCTGACGCCCTCTGCTGGGCTCTGCAGGCACCAAGAACGCACATGGTATACATATATGCTGCACGGAAAACACCAGCGTCAGAAAAGCAAAAACAACACAACCCCCAGCAAACACTGATGAGTGTTCTCTTTCCCGTCCCACTCTTGCGAGAGGTACCTTGGTGCCTGGGGCGCTTGGAAAGGGGAGAAGTGGAACGGTAACGAGTTTTTTATTTGATAACTACTGAATGCCAGCTAGATGCTAGAAAGTATAACAAAACAGACAAAACCAAGAGCCGACAAAAACCCTTTCCCTCGGAATTTAGCCTGGTGCTGAGTGCTCCTGGCTTGGAGGGCAAAGGAGGGAGTTGCAGTTTAACATGATAGCATCATTGCTAAGTTGTACACCGCTGCTTTTATTGAGCTCAACTCTAACTTAGCTGTGTGTTGTTCAGTCAGCTGTTTTGTGATCATTTTATTCGTTATTTGAGCTGGACCTTTCTTCCTATGGGTTGTAGGTGGGAAGTGTGGATTAAACTGTTAGTTTTCTCCTAAGGAAATGATTAGCAGTTTAGGCTAATTTACTTACTAATGAGTCTCTTTTCCACAGTCAGATGTCTCCTACTTGGAGTTTTAGTCTACCTTAGATATTTTCTACACCAGATATTTGAAGCCAAGCACAATATTGAATTAAATGATTTCAGCAACTGAGTGTGGGTAATTGGCATTTATTTTTTTCTCTTCAGGCTAGACCAAGTTTTCAAAATTGACTTAAAATTTTAAGGTGTAAAGTTAGCATTGCTAAAAGCATACAGGTTCCAGTAGATCAGGACGTTACTGCTATACCGAGCAGGTGTGCACGGCTGTAATTCTGTTGCTTTTCCCTTTGCAGAGAGTGTAGCTGGTCACTACATTTCCGCTTTCCATGACATTCCTCTGAAGGTGGATTCTCCTAAGGTATCATTTTTACTTGTTTGGGGGTTGGAAAACTTCTTGTACATGACAGGATGAAAATGATGCTCCGCTTTTGGCCTGAAAATTCCCGTGGAGAAATGTCCTGAAAGTGGAGATGTGCTGGGCTGGCAGGAGGAGAAACCAAGGAGCTGGAACAGGGCTGCAAGCTTCTTTTGTGAATTAAACTTTGTGAGAAGCTAGGGAAAGGGGGCTATTTGCGGTCTATGAAGTTTAGACTTTGGTGGAAACGAAGATTCAAGAGTAATGATGTGGGAAATTAACCTGCTTATTTTGAATCATAAAACAGTTAATGTTTGCGGGTGACTTCTGTGTGCTAGCCGCTATGTGAGCATTTTATTTTCTTTATCCCATACTAAGTTGCCAGAAGCCGTCCAAGGGCCGTGAGGCAGCAGGCATTGCATTGGTTTACATAGCAGTGCCCTGCTGGCAGGTGCCAGAGCCAAGTCTGGATCTGGCCTTCCTGACCACAGAGGTCCTACCCGTTACCACTCCATGAGACAGAACTGTAAATCTGGAAAAACCTCGTGTTTCATGAGCTTTTCTCTGGAAAACCACTTGACAGTTGGAAGGATGTTGGTGAAGTGGGGCTGTGAGAACCACTGCTGAAGGGGGAGATGAGGGGCCTGAAGTTTGGGTGCCTCTAGGCAATTGCTCACTGTTTGCCACGTGTTGTTGTAATTCTGATGGCGCCTACTGTTACTAACTTCCTTCTTGCCGAGGTCCCTTGGTCTCAAATGTCAACTGTTGTGAGATGGGCTTAAGTTTAGATCTAGTGTTCAGTCTGTTGCATCAGAAGTTCAAGGAGTTGTGAACTATCAAATTCCTCTCGCCTTTCCAACACCAAAAGTGTGCTTGCGTTTGTTCATCCATTTGATAAATACAAGCCTTGCATGCTTATTCTCTGCCACATGCTGTTTGTGGCCCTGGGTGTGCAATGGTGAAGAAGCCAGATGTCGGTCCCATCAGTGGGAGGACACAGACAGCCACAGCATGAGTCAGTCAGATAGTGTTGAATACCGGAAAGGAGAATGTAGGAAGAGGAATGGCTGGATATGTAGTGTCTCATCTGGGGTTCGCCGTAGCAAATGTGTATCTCTCATAACAATACCACAATCTGTGGCTGTGATGTTCTGCCTATGGGATTTGAGGATGAGGCAGGACACAGTATAAGGCAAAAGGCCAGTGAGTTCCAGAGGGGCAAAGAAGGAGACACACAGGTTTCCCTACTTTGGAGCCAATCATGGTTAGGATTTTTGCACCTTGTATCTTGGGATGTAGAGTTTTCGGAACAAGAACAGTGTTTCAGGACAGCGTGACTTGGAATCATCATTGTCTCTTTATTTTGTTTCTTCCTTAGCAGTCATCTTGGTGTGTGTTGCATACACACAGTGAACGTTTGTTACCGGCATAGTCTTTTTTCCCACCACGCAGTCTTAGTGGGGGCCTAGTAATCACACCTTGATAGAATTCCCAGGCAGAAGGTACAGCCAAGCACTTTCACAGCTTGTTAGCCAAGCTCCCGGGAGTTTCATTCCGATAATGAAATGACTGTTGGAGGCGCAGTCACTGGAACACGTCAGGCTCTCCCTACACACTCGGCAGGGTCTGTGCTTGCATCAGGCAGACTTGGGAAGCGCCTTGAAAGAGCTCTGGATTTTCAGATAAGTTATTGTTAAAACATTTTGGTCCTCTGTTCGTTCGAGGCTGGGCGTGCTGAGGGACAGGGTTACTGGCAGGTTGTCTGCTCAGTCCGATTTCTGGACAGCAGAAAGTAGGACTTGTAGGCAGTACGCAGGTTTTTGTTGCTGGGCTCTGCACCCTGCATTCTTTTATGAGATGTTCCAATCATAATTACCATCTTTGCTCTTACAGGAAAATGGCATTCCCAGAAAGAAAGCACGAAATGATGAATATAAGGTATCTTTTGAAGTTTTCATTGCCAGAATCATTTTTAAAATTTTATTGTATGCGTGTGTGTGTGTTTGTGTCTGTATGTGCACACGCATGCAGGTGGGTACGCGTAGGAACCAGAGAGGATGCCAGATCCTGTTCAGATGGCACTTCCGGTGGCTGTGAGCCATCTGGCTTGGGTGCTCAGAACCCCACTTGGGTCCTCTGGGACAGCAGCAAGACTTTTAACTACAGAGCTATTTTTCCAGTCTCTTGAGTCACTTTCAAACTGTCTGTCAGTGACCTTGGTGATAGTTTGTGTTTCTAAACTGCTTCTAATTCTCCCCCTGCAAGACTTCCTTGTAGATCCTGCTGTTTTTCTCCTAGCATCTCTTTAAGGTATCTGGGGCAATAGCATCGTTTAACCCTTTTGATTGTGTTAAACTATTCGTAACATAATATTTACTTTTTTATCCTTTTCTAACATGTATGTAAGTGTGCCCTTTCCCACTGAGCCATCTTTCCTGCCCTAGTTTGTTTGCTTTTTAGATCAAAACAGACTGTAGCTTCAGAGGCGCTTTACCTTTTCTAACATGTATGTAAGTGTGCCCTTTCCCACTGAGCCATCTTTTAGAATCAAGGCACAGCAGTTGTTTGGAAGCAGAAGAACAAGTTCCAGTAGCTCTATTTTACCACTTAGGACCAAAGCATTTGATTGGCTCTTTGCTCATCTCTTGCTCCAGGTGACGGTTTCCCTGCTACCCTTGGCCTCTGTGGTCTTATTCCAGTAGCTGAGATTATTGTCCCCAGCCTTTGAGTCCACTTTCCTGCGTCGCTGGTAAATTCCTATAGCGATGGCCTGCCATCCAGCTTGTTTGCTAAAACGGCCTTCAGATGAACTGTCCACACTGGAACCCCTTGTAGTGCTCCTCCTTGGGAATTTAGATTCTGGATCCTTCTCTGTCTCTACTGATCAGAGTCTCTGCTGGATGGGGGTTTGGTCAGTCTGTGTCTTAGCAAGCACACTTCCAGTGTGATGAAGAACCCCTGCTCTCCACTGGAGGCAGCATGCGCGCATGCACGGCTTTGTAGTTTCCAGAGACGTGGTATTTTAGTCTGAAACCCCCTTTCTAATGGAGAGAGATATATTCCAAGTTCTGAGTGTCATCTCAAAATTTAATGCTTGTAACAAAGATTATATGTTGGGGACTGATTTATATTTACCTATTATCTTATCCCCCCCACGGGGAAAAATAAAAAAGAAAAGGACAAAAAGACGGGTTAGATTTTCCTGCCACTTTTGTCATTTGAAATATATATCTTTGATTTTCTGATAAATGCTGGTAGGCAGTTGTTGCCTTATTACTAACGCTAATCTCAGGAAGATAAGACTGGTACTGGCTTCGACCAGCTCCAGCCAGAGCACACTGCAGCGGGAGAGAAGAAGGGCGAGGGAGCGTGAGCCCCTGGTCATCAAGTGCAAATGGTGACTGAGAGCGAGGCTTGCAAGCTAAGGTTTCAGGCCGGTTCCTCATCTTCTGCTCTCTGGGCCCGGTTCAGATCTGTGCAAGAGGCTTTGGCGGTGTCGCTGTGCAGCTGTTAACTAGCCTGGTCCCTCTGTCATCACCTTGTATTTGTCCATCTGTGTTTGTTCTCTTATAGCCAGGCTTGCAAAGATGAATGAATCGTGTAAACATCAGCTATAGACTTAGGCTTTGCTCTTTCACGCCTTTTCAGACATGTTTAAACAGG
Organism: Microtus pennsylvanicus; assembly: GCF_037038515.1. Taxonomy (NCBI): domain Eukaryota; kingdom Metazoa; phylum Chordata; class Mammalia; order Rodentia; family Cricetidae; genus Microtus; species Microtus pennsylvanicus. The sequence goes on along the minus strand of NC_134585.1, from coordinate 85,868,250 downwards.
TACACGGGTCTCTCATGAAGGAGCATAGGGGAGGAGACAGAGCAGAGCGGTGTGAGGTCGTCCTGCAGGTGTGAGGTCGTCCTGCAGGTGTGAGGTCATCCTGCAGGTGTGAGGTCGTCCTGCAGGTTTGAGGTCCTCCTGCAGGTGTGAGGTCGTCCTGCAGGTGTGAGGTCGTCCTGCAGGTGTGAGGTCGTCCTGCAGGTGTGAGGTCGTCCTGCAGGTTTGAGGTCCTCCTGCAGGTGTGAGGTCGTCCTGCAGGTGTGAGGTCGTCCTGCAGGTGTGAGGTCGTCCTGCAGGTGTGAGGTCGTCCTGCAGGTGTGAGGTCGTCCTGCAGGTGTGAGGTCGTCCTGCAGGTGTGAGGTCGTCCTGCAGGTGTGAGGTCGTCCTGCAGGTGTGAGGTCGTCCTGCAGGTTTGAGGTCCTCCTGCAGGTGTGAGGTCGTCCTGCAGGTGTGAGGTCGTTCTGCAGGTTTGAGGTGTCCTGCTCAGCTTTGTTTACCTCACGCTTACCTTTCAAAAACTCTTGCCTTCTCTAGAAAATTCTAACAAAAAGCTGTGGCTGCTAAGTGGCATTCTTTGAGTTAGTAGCACTGGTGTTTCTCTAAGAAAGTCCCAGAATGTGGGCAAGCAATGCTCTAATATTATCCTGCTAGGACTTTATATTCAAATTCCTCAGAGAACTTTTAAAAGTTAGCAATTCCCTGGCTTCACCCCAGACCAGTCGAATTGAAAAGGTGGGCAGTGGGGCCCTAAGGAGTCTTTCATGGTTTTGTTTTTGTGGGTTTGTTTGTTAAAGCTCAGCCAGTGATTTATATATGTGTGTGGGGAGGTATATTAAACTTTTACTTTCCTAATATTCTGTAGTACAAGACTATCTTTTTGTTTGTATCCATTGTAGCTGGATACTTTTAAAAAACACACTCAAAATGAATGAGAACATGTATAATTCAAGCTCTAATTATTTTTACCCCTTTGTTAATTTTTGAGAGTATAGTTAACATTTCTTCCTCCCTTTTTCTTCCTCCAAACCCTCCCTTAGATTTATTCCACACTCCCACTTCAAAGTTTTGCCTCTTCTTTCATTAATTGCTATTGAATACATCTGTGTATATGTATATCTATGCATAATTCTAAATATTACCTGATCCGTCCATCTAAATATTACATGTGTGTTTGTGTTCAGGGCTGACCATTTGACATTGGACAACCAGTTGGTGTGCTCTTCCCTGGGAAGGGACACCTGTCCTGTCCCCAGCTTTTCTCGTTTGCCTGTAGTTCTTTGTGTAGGGTTGAGGCCTTGTGGTACCTGCCCCCCCCCCACCTCTTTGCTATATCCATTGGTGTAGCTCTTGTTCAGCTCACATTTGGGTGGTTATATTGATGAGACTTTATATGTGTGTAGCTTCTAACATTACTAGGAGACAGCATCACACAGCAAGCTCCCCGATTCTCTGCTGTTTCCAGTCTTCCTGTTCGCTCATCTGTGGTTGTCCCCAAGCCTTCTGTGTGGGATGTGGGAGTATCTTGTGAATGGACACATTTACAATGCCCATTTTTTTTTATTATTAGATTCAGTAGATCTACAGAGTATTGTCAGTTAACTACATGTGTGTCTAAATGACGGCTGGTCTGGGACCTGGGCCCTGCTTTGACTAGTGGTGTTTTAAACCATTGTTTCCCCAGGAGCCATGATTCATTATTGATGTAAACATAGTATCCTTACCTTTTTTGTAAGCCACCTTTAAACAGTAAGACTTTCTCTTTGTGAGGAAGGCTGTGGGAATTGTATTACCTACCACTGACCTAGTTAAGCAGTGAAAAAAGAAGCCATGTTCCTTTGTAAAGTTAAGGAATCTGAAATCACTAGCCTCGTTTTAGAAAGGCATGTCTAACTCCTTGTATACTTTCTAACTGCCTATAGAGATATCTTTGATTTTTATGTTATGATCATAGCATGTATACAAATATTCTTTTAATCATTTTCAACATTTTGACTACTTAACTTTCTGTATGCATTCCTGTAAATCACATAACAATATTTTAACCACATTGCCATGAGTAGACCGGAAGAGGTGGGTTGTACTATTTTAGCTGGACAATAACTATCAAAACTCATTTTCTGCCGGGTGTGGTGGTGTATGTCATTAATCCTCATACTTCGGTGACAGAGGCAGGTAGATCCCTGTCTATTTAAGGCCAGCCTGGATATCAAGTTCTAGGCTAGCCAGAGTTACATGGTAAGTCTCGGCCTCAAATCAGATAAATGAGAGAGAGCTTGTCTCCTGACTCCCAGCGTCGTCACTGCTCTGAAAAGTGCTTCCAGATGTTCAGTGCCCTTCCGTGCTGTGCAGCGGTGGCCAGATGTGTGGCAGCTCTGAGGGTTAGGTGGTCTCTCTAACTGTAAGAAGGGGTTTCTAGCATGGGCGGATGGGTGGATGTAGAAGGCAGGCACTAAGCAGTTTTTCTGTGGGATGGAAGCATGTGCTAGTCTCTCATCAGAGGCTGTGCTGATTTCATTTAACATACAAGCATGCAGTGCCCGGTGCCAAGTGAAAATAAAATAAAAGGTGAAGAAATATGTTAATATTCTGTTTCTTTTTTTTTCAACAGAATTTGTTTAATATGGTTGTGGAAATACCTCGGTGGACAAATGCCAAAATGGAGGTACAGATATATTCTATTAGCTCAAAATTGAAATGCTAACTTAATTATATGAAAGCATCTTTTCCAGCTTGGTGTATTTGGAGGAGGGTTGAAAGACTTCTCTTTGTAGGAGATAATTTAAAATATTCTTGTGAACCCAGACAGACCTTAATTTTAAGAAGAAAATGGTTTGAACTGCAGATTCACTTTAAAGAGTGTTTCCCCGTTTTTTAGGCACGCATTCATATAATTTTCTTTGCCCTTCCTTGACACGATTGGGAACACTTTCAAGTCTCACTCAGACTCCGCTCTGTTTTTAGTTCACAGACACAAACGAAACACTTTGGCGCTGGTGGCAATTTCAGTTTCTGGGGACTTAGTCCTTTAGAGTTTTATGTTGCCTGGGAACAGTGCCTTCTCCCGAGTTTATGGATCTTATCTGAGAGCACCTACTTCTGCCCTTGTTAAGTCTTTTTAAAAACTTTATTTTAATCATTTCCCTGGAAGACAAAGCTGCCGAGAATCCCTCTTCATGTCCATGTTCGCTGTCTTCTCCCATCAGATGGGTCCTTTACAGTTTGGAGTAAATTCTCAAGTGGGTGCTTGGTTTCTTTACTTCACTGTTTAGTTTGTTTATTTTATATCAGATTGGTTTTTGTCCTTTTTCAATACTAATGTGAATATATGTTTGACAGAAAATTGTTCTAAAATGGAGTCACTTGACAAAGATCTGAGCTTGGTTTTTAAAAAAAAATTACTGTAAATGAGCAATATATATTTGCAGAGTACAAAAGTGATTTATGAATATAACATAAAAATTAAGTTAAGTGAACATATAATCTAAAGTCTCTGGTGAGGCCATATGAAATTTTTACTTCCTTTGCGGTTCTGAAATGTATAAAATACACTAGTAAGTGTGTTCACCACCTTGCACAGCAGGTCTCAAAATGAAACACAACAAACTTGTTTAAAACTTGTATACTCGTTGATTTTCATTATTATTTTGTTCTGTTTTTAAATTTTATTTTAATTCGATTTAATTATTAACTATAACATAAAAACATAATCATGATGCCATGTTATGCTTAAGTAGATAGATATATGTTTGAATCATGTTAAACTCATCTGTATGTAAAAATGCATCATTTCCACAGTGGCCACTGTCCAGGTCCCTTTTACCTTTTGAAACACACAGTGTTGTTGGCAGTTGTCCCCACACTGCAGATGGCACCAGAGCCTCTCGCTCCTCTACCCACAGGCCAAGCTTCTCCATCCTTTCTCGCCTCCTGCTCTCTCGCGCCTTTGGTGGCCACTGTTTGGCTCTCCAGCTCTCAGAGATCAACTGCGCAGCCTGTTTTCTTTGTCCACTCATCAGTTTGTGAGGCCTGTGTCCATCCCTTGCTGTTGTGAACAGCGAGGTGCCGATTTAGCCTACTGACGTCCTCTCCTTTGGCTGTGCATTTGGAACGCTTGCTTGGTCAGTTCTGTTTCCAGTTTCCCAGAGAACTTTGATGCTGTTTTCCAAGATGGCTGTCCTAATTTCTATTCCCTCAGCCGTGTGCAAGACTAGACTCCCTCAACCGCGTACAAAACTTTCCTCTGTCAACAGTTACAAGGCTTTCCTTCTCCGTTTCTCTACTAGCACGTGGTATCTGTAGTCTTTCTGGCAATAGTCTCTCTTACTAGAGTGAGGTGAACCCCCACTGTGGTATTTTGTTGTTGTTATTAAGCATTTGTGTGTGTGTAAATGGTTAGACAACCTTTGGGAGTTGGTTCTTCCCCTGCATGGTGTGATGTACCTGGTACCCAAACTTAGGCTTCAGCATCACATGCCTTCGCTGTCTGACCCGTCTTACTGACCTCCTCATTATTGTTTTGACTGGAATATTTCTGATACTTATGCTGACTGTGTTTCTTTTTCTTATTCTCATTGATCATTTGTATATCTTCTTGGTAAATACATCTACTGCCCAATTAATTGTAGTTTTTTTCTGTTTAGCTATTATATTTAGTTTCTTATATATTTTGACTTTTAAACCCTTGTCAGATACACGATTTGAAAAACGTTTTCTCCCACAATGTATATCGTGTGTTTATTCTGTTGTTTCCCTTACTCTGCAGAAACCATTTAATTTGATATAATCCCATTTGTCTCCTTTTGCTTATATTGCCTGTGGTTTTGTGGTCAGATCCCAACAGTTGTCCAGTTTGTCCTTTTCTCCTGTTTTTTGGTAGCAGTTTTGCGGCTTCTGCCTCATATCTCAGGAGTCCATTTTCCTGTGGTTTCCCCACACATATGCTTGTTCTGTTTGCCCAGGGCAGTTTCTTAAGGAGAGTGCTCTTTTCCTATTGTGTGTGGCCGGGCCCTCTGCTGAAAATCGCTTGGACTCGGTCCCTCCTGTCTGTATGTCTGAGCTTGGCTTTTGCAAATTCCATCTGACTGTGTTACTGTGGCTTTGTAGTGTGGTTGGGAATCAATAGTGTGCTGCTTTTTCTTTTTGTTCATATTTGCCATAGCTGTTTATGATTTGTGTGTGTGTTTCCATGGAAACCTCAAGGTTTGCTGTTCCTATTTCTGTTCTTTTTAAATGACTTTGGGCCTTCACTGTGCATGGCAGTGACCCAGAATCATGCTTCTTCAAGCCAGTGCTGATGTCTTTCCCTTTATTTGTGTCTCCTTTGATTTTTTTCCATCATCAACTTACAGTTTTCAGTAGAAACAAATCTTTTTCTTCCTCCATTAAGTTTATTTCCAAGTGCTCTGAGTTATATTGTTTTATTGTAAATAGGATAGTCTCTATTTCTGCTGTGAACAGTTCATTGGTGGTATACAGAAATGCTGTGGGGTTTCTGTATTAGTTTTATATCCTGCAAATTTACTATATTCATTTAGTAATCTCTCTCTCTCTCTCTCTCTCTCTCTCTCTCTCTCTCTCTCTCTGTGTGTGTGTGTGTGTGTGTGTGTGTAAAACCTTCAGTGCTTTCTACATACATATTTGTATTATTTATATTGCCATTAAGCACTGACGACTTTTGTCCTTCTTTTCCTCTTTGGATGCCCTTTTTTTGTCCCCCTTGCCTAACTATTCTTGCAAGGACCTCCAACATTATGCTGAATCAAAGTGGCAAGACCACATTCCTTGACTCATGTCATGTCTATCTGAAAAGCTTTCCATCTTGTTTGCATGCGTGCCTGTGAGGGTGTGTGCACACGTGCATTCCTGTGTGTGTGTGTGTGTCTGTGTGTGTGTCCGTGTGTCCGTGTCCTTGGGTGTCAGAGTGCAGGAGCTACAGAGGACAGAGAGGGTGTTGGGTGTACTGCTCTATCATTTCCCACGTGTGCCCTGAGGTGGTGTCTCCTTTACACTGGGAGTCAGCAAACCCCAGTGGTCTTCCTGTCTAAACTGTACACAGAGCTGGGTTCTCAGTGTTTTTACAGAACTGGCTTATTGCATGGCTTGGTATCTTAACTCTGGTTCATAGAATTGGAGAGCAAGCTCCCTTAACCTGGAGGCCATCTTTCTAGATGTTCACCATCTAGGTAAACACCTTTGAGTTAACTACAATGTCATAAGACTATTGACAGTAAAAGCCCCAAGATTAGCAGCAATGCCAGCAAAAATAGTAACTTTTACCCTCCTGTCTTTCCATCCATCTTACTGTTTTTGTTAGAAACAATGCAGTGTGCAAATAATTTGAGCCTAAATATGTAATCAGGTATCTTCTTCCCAGACATGATACTTGGTAATTGGTAATAAGAATTGACTTTATTCACGTTAAAGCCTTTGATCATTAAGTTGGGATGTGAATGTTTGGTTGTGCTATGGTAGATGTAAAATCTGTTCATTGTACACTGGGCTAATCATTTCGCCCCCCTCCCTGCCTTCCCTTGTGATCTGCCTAGATTTCCACCGAGGAGCCAATGAATCCCATTAAGCAAGATGTAAAGAGCGGAAAGCTACGCTTTATACCAAATATCTTCCCTCACAAGGGCTATATCTGGAATTACGGGGCCTTCCCTCAGGTAACATTCCTGTTACAATGCTCGGCGTTTATGTCTTCTAAAGACATCACGTGGTAAAGCCTGTGAACTCCCCGGATTTAAAGTAGTTCCTAGAACATACCAGTTTCGAGATTTGTGAATTTAAATCCTTTAATGTGGCATTCGATTGTTTCAGTAAACTTTACTTCAAACCATGTATGTAGTCTTTACTCAGGTTCTTAGAGCAGGGGATGTAGAAGGTTGACAGTTGACCTTCGAGCACATCTCTCTTGTGGGCTGAGCCATTGTCGGAAAAACCCTCAGCAAATCTTTATCTCACCAACCCTTTCATATGCTTTTATATATGTTTCTATATGACAGGATGTGTTTTATTTTTAATAAATCTAACAGGTAAGTTGAATTACATTGCTTACGAAATTCAATGTTAGAAGTCTGGGATTGTGAAGGGAAAAACAAGGAGGTCAAGGCCTGTGTGATGCCAAGACCTCATTCCTGACGCAGAACCACGCCGCCATTCTTGCCTCTTTGTCTTTACCTCTCAGTTCCCTCATGCTCTCCCTGGTTGTTTAGTGAGTAAAACTCAGTATGTCTGACCCAAAGTCTGGGTTTTGGAGTCCTAGAGAAGCATTTTTTTTTCTTTATGATCATAAACCCCATTTAGTCATCAGCTGTGTGGAAATTTAATAGTTGTAATTTTATGTATTAATTTTTAATTATATGAAAATTTACATGAAGGACTGTGTAGGAAAAGGACAGCTGAGAAACACAGATGTTCAGTTAGATAAACCCTCCCATGAGAAGAAAGGAAAGTTGTTCTTTTGGGAGCCAGTTTCCCTTTGACATCACTAGACCGCCCACTGGGGTCACTCTTAGTTAAAGCTGGCCCTCTTGAAATGACAGTTAGAAACCAGAGTGTATGTTCACACCGTCCCGGCAGTTGTCTTAACTTTTAGATTCCTACTCAGATGATTCTGTTGGGCTTAACAGGAAAGGTTAGAAACAGTTTTGTCGTGTTTAAGGGATTGTGGGGAGGATGATGTGTGAAAGGAGGCCAGAGAAGCTACCAATCAGAGGCAGAAACAGACGCGGGCTGAGTTGAGCAGTTGGAAGTAAACTACTCTTCATTTCTTCAGCCACTTCTTAGGGGTGTCGTGCTAGGACTCACAGGTGTGAAAAGAGGAGAAGTAGGCGTGAGGTGGCCCAGCAGAGTGATGGGTGACTGAGTGGGTGGCCTTGAGAGCCTGGCTGTCACACTAGCAGTGTGACCTTGACCAGGATCCTTTGTGTGTCTGTTGATTCTATTTATTTTATTAAAAATAATAATAAAGCAAAGTTGGGCATGGTACCCCATACCTGAAATCTCAGCATTTCGGAGGCTGAGGCAAGAGGATTATTGCCAGTTTGAGCCGGCCCAGGTTATATATAGTAAGGCCCTGTCTCAACCGTACACCCCCACCCACCCCCACTAAAATTAGCAAATGAACCAGAGATCTGCTAATGAGAAGGGAAGGGGTGTGAGATGATGACGGAAAATGAAAGAACCTCTGTGGTTTTCTATGTAAGAACAGGTGCATTTTTGTGCCGCTCTGGGTGTGTGTGAGGGCAGTATCTCTCCCTTGCCCATGCTACCATGTGACAGACAGCGGCTTGTTCTCCCGCTCTCCGCTCTCCTGCGTTCAGGGCTGGCTCATCCACATCCCTGCTCACAGGGACAGCTCTACTGTTTTGCCCAGGTGAGGTGTAGGGTCCGCTTTCCTGAGTGTGGCGCAGCTGGTGAAGGGAAACAGCCAGTGAGGAGCAGAGCCAACTCTGCAGCCCCATCCTCGCCGTCTTCAGTGGTAACAGGAGCCACGGACACCAACCCGGACTGCAACTGCAGTAGGGTCTTGGCCCTTGGCAGCAACCCAGGACCTGACGACACCATACTGTGGCTGCAGGTTCAGCCTGCTTTTTTATAGAACCCGGGGCTGCCAGCCCAGGGATGGCACAACTCACCGTGGGCTGGGTCCATCAACGTCCATTCATCAGTGATTGAGAAAATGCCTGACAGCTGCATCTCATGGAAGCATTTCCTCAACTGAGGCTCCTTCCTCTCAGCCAATCCAGCACATATGGACATGAAGTTTATTTGGTCACCAATGTTTTATCTTGGTCAAGCAGGAAATTTGTTGAGAACAGTTAGTTACCAAGCCAACTGCTTGATAGGACAATTAAGCAGCAGAATGCTAAGTAGAAATGATATTGATGAGCCTGTGACTTGTTGATGAGTCATCAGTATGACATCATCATCTCAGACCTTTAGCGTCTGTGTTCTCACACACAGGGCTTTCCTGTGACTTTGACTGATTTGAATGAAGATCATCTTTCCACTTACATTTAAGTTTGCCCACGTTTAACGGGGTCATTTCAGCAATCCCTTTCTCTGAGAGCATATTTAGAACACTTGCCTAAATAATATTAAGGAATTAGTCTCACTTTACAATTCAGCCTTCAGTCTGAACACAATATTGGCATGTTTATAATTTTAAACTTCATTACAAATTTGAGTCATTGGCCACAAGCATTAGATGGTGTTGGTTGTTAGGTTTAGAGCCGAAGAGGCCTGTTTGTTCATCTGTATGGTCTTGGCTCCTACCTGGAAAGGCTGCTGTAAGGAGGTGGTCTAGGGGAGGCTCTGTAGTTAGTTCTCAGTACTGTTAGCTCATCAGAGCGGCTCTTGCCACTGATGTAGCTGCTGAGGACAAAGGCGGCAGACTGTCAGGCAGTTTGATCTGTTTTGATGCAGGTTGGGATGTGGAACTAAGAACCTTAGATGATCAGGAAGAACTTGTCAACACCCGCCCATGGGGACAGCTGTTTTTTCTCATTTTCAGGGATTTTCTAGGAGACCCAAGGACCAGAGTGTGGCGATTACAAGCATATTGATTGATATAGATTGTAAAGTAATGATCTCCAATTCTTGTACAAAGCTAAGATTTGTTTTAGGCCATATCAATATTTATTCTGAATTCATATTTGTAGGTTTATAATCATTTCTTGCTAGGTTGTTTGTAGGTCTTGGTTATTCTTTTCTTGGTTCCATACTAAGACTTAGTATCTTTAGATTATCTACTGGATCGGGCAGTGGTTCTCACAGGGGTCACCTAAGGCCATCACAAAACATAGATGTTAACATTATGATTCATAACAATAGCAATATTAAGTTATGAAGTAGCAACAGAACTAATTTTATGATTGGGGATCCCCACAGCATGAGGAATTGCATTAAAGGGTCGCAGCATTAGGAAGGTTGAGAACCATTGTACTAGAGGGACATTTATGCGTCAGATTGTGAGTTTATACCCATCCTGTTTTATTAAATATTCTTCAATTAGTCATATTAGAAGTTATTACAATTTACACTCTTACAAGCATCATATAGGGCTCCAGGTGGCCTGTAGCCTGTCTAGTATTCTGAGTTATCAGATCTGAAAATTCTTAGAGAAATTGTGTTGGAATGTACTTTTTTTTATGGTTTTTCGAGACAGGGTTTCTCTGTGGCTTTGGAGCCTGTCCTGGAACTAGCTCTTGTAGACCAGGCTGGTCTCCAACTCACAGAGATCTGCCTGCCTCTGCCTCCCGAGTGCTGGGATTAAAGGCATGTGCCACCATCGCCCGGCTTGGAATGTACTTTTAATTTGTGGTTCTCACATCATTAATTTTTCTTAAATGTATAAATCATCTGTATTTATTTTTTTCTCCTCAAATTACCTGTTTGTGTATTTAGCCCATTTGTCCCGTTTGCCTTTTTTCTTAGTTGAGTTTGAATGTTCTCTTCTTGATCCTTTTTCACCCGTCTGAGCTTTTTCTTTTCTCTGCCCTGTCATTCACCTAAATTTCCACTAGAGGGCATTCTCAAATTTTTACATAGTTGAAGGTTTCCTCGCCTGTTGAAATTACACTGTATTTTCTAGTTAAAAGTGACATTACTTAATCCAAGGTAAAAACCTTGGAATACAACCGAAGCTTGAAGAGGTGAAATGCTAAAGGCAGAAATAGGGAAGGAACCAGTCCGTGTTGTTTTTTTTTTCTGATATAGAACATCATACAGAAGAAGAAATGGCCTGAAAAGTCACAGTATTGAACAGCTTAAGAATATTTCATTATATTTTTAATTCCTCAGCATTAGAAACTAAATTTCTAGATAACATTGGAAGTGAGGGTGAATTCAGTCAGAAAGATTCACCAAAGGGCTGGCGAGATGGCCCAGTGATTAGGAGCACTATTGCTCTTGCAGAGGATCCAGGTTCACTTCCCAGTGTCCACACAATGGTTCCCAGTCATCCATAACTCTAGTTCTAAGGGATCCAGTGCCCTCTTCTGGCTGCCACAGCCACCAGGCACAAATATGGTGCACATATGTGTGCATGAGAACATTCATACACATTAACAAATAAGTCTAAAAAAATAGGAAAATATTCTCCAGAGCCATATCGCGTGCAGGTTATGAGAAGACGCTTTTGCCTCAGTATAAGGGACAAGGGCTGTAGAGATGGCTCGGCTGATACAGGCTCAGCCTACAAACAAGATGGCAATATAAGGAAAGAGTTTCTTAAAATTAATGTTGCTTAGTATGGGCTAAGTTATCCCATGAGTACGAGCTTCCTAGTCACTGGTAGTATGCATGGAGAATGTGAATAAACACTAGACATCGGGACTAGGGCTGGGATGTATCCAAGCATTATCTTATTTGTGGCGTTCCTTATACAGTTGAAGGAACTGAGGTCTGGATGCTCAGTCAAAGTTGTTGTGGCTGAGGCAGGACTGGTATGTAGCTGTCTTCTTTTGGCCAGTGTGACTTCTGGTTCAAATGCATGGAAGTGGGACTCGTGCCTTAGGGAAGAGAAAACTCATGGGTATTTCCAACTTTATGGTCAGGATCGTGGGTTTTAGTTTGATCCCATGTTGGTTCCCCCACACATTGAGACAAATGTTCCTCCATTTATTAGCAGCTCTCTCTTGGTTGGGAGCCTGCCTTATTCATATTGCTCCTGGCCCACAGTGGATATTCAGTATCCAGCCTTGTGAGTGGATGCCAGTGTCTGGTAGTCAGTATAGGAGAGGAGCAGCATTGATGGGGGGACCCGGGGAGAAAGGAGATGCTGCAGGATTGCACAAATGTGCAATGTGCAGAAATGCACAGCCATTCTGAGAGTAAGGAACAGCAGAGGGGAACTAGGAGACAGAATTTGCTGTGGCCGCTGAAATGCGAGCATCTTAAGTTCTGGCTCACATTATGGAGTCTAACCCTGGCTCTGCTACCCAGAAACTGGGTGAGCTTTGACACTGTAGACCTTTTCAGTTGATTTGTACTATCAGGTGAATAATGATGTACTCCTTACAAGCTCTGTGTGAGTGTGCATGTGCGTGTGTGCACATGTGTGTGTGAGCATGTGTGTGTGTGTTAGAAAGTATCTGTCACCTATGGCCAGTGTATAATAAGGTTAACAATTGTAATGGTTTTTATTCTTGTATTTTAGTAGTTTTAGTATTGGGCAAACTTGCTGGACCAGATTTTTTGTTGTTGTTTTTTGCTTATTTTAAAATAAGGATGGATCAATAGATGTATTATAATTAAGACTAGAAGTCTTAAGTTTTTCTGGGGTTGCCTGTAAATAAGTATGCATTTTTAGTTACCTACACAAAATAGAGAAAGTAAACTCGGATAATGTAAATGCCAGGATAATAGCGGTGGCTGAATCTTGAGTTGGCAGTTTCTCATCCCTTCTAATGTCAATTTAAGACAAATCATTGTAGTCAGTTTCTGTAATTTGATTCAGAGTCAAGCAGTTAAGAAGCTCCTAGAGGGAGGCAATGCCTTGGAGAGATTTTTAAATTGATGGCAAATTCCAATTACATTATTCATTGCCAAAACTGTAACATATATTTTGTAGTCAGTGGGTTATCATCTTCCCAGTAGAAGGAAGGGTTGAATTATTTGTGTGATTTTTGTCAGGATCCTGAAATTTAGTGACAAAGGTAGAGAAGTTTTTTAAGGGCAGGAAATGAGACAAAAAATGGGGTTTTCTTCATTGGAGTAAATCATACCTTGTCCTTTGTTTCTTGGGGGAGAGCTCTTTCTAGCCGTGGAGACATTTAACCAATAGGAAGTTCATTTCAGACAGGAAAAGCTAGGCCTAGAGGCTGCCACCGTGTCAGAAGGAGCAGCGAGTGACTAGAGCCACAGATGAGACAGTTGGTAGTGAGAGAAACAGTGAAACTCTGAGATTTGTGAATGTGAATTCAGCCGCTGACTAAGCTTGGAGGATGAATATTCTGGAAATACCGCCCACTTTCAGATGTGAGAACAGACAAATTAGACAGAAGGAGGAAGCGCTGCAAATCTCTCTTAATTATTACGGTGCTTGTGGGCATACAGTGTGCTGCTGTGTTAGCCCAGAGCCTGCGTGACTTTGGGTAATTTTTCCTTTGAATCGTGGCTAGCTAAAAAACTTCATGATCACAGGGAAAGATTAGCATGTACCGCAGAGAGTGTTAACCTACATTTCTGCCTCAGTTTTTGATTTTGTTTTTGCTTTGTTTCTTTAGACCTGGGAAGATCCATATCAGAAGGATAAGAACACAAACTGTACTGGAGATAACGACCCTGTGGATGTTTGTGAAATAGGCTCCAAGGTTTGTTCCGTAGACTGCGCTAATCCTCACCGTATTCTGGTTCATTCACGTCTGACATGAGTCTCATTTTGGCCTCCAGTTCTTTGACTCTTCAGAGTCAGATCGTATCCATCCCTCTGATATTCAGACTTTTCAGAGATCTTTACTTTATCCTAAATCTGGGCTTGAGGAACCATGGCAGGTGGAGTTCAGCCACCGCCTGGTTCTGATTTTCATACACAGTACAGCTGCACTCGTGTGTGCCTTGTGGAAGGCTGCTTTTACCTCACAGCAGCAGAGCTGAGGACTTGTAACAGGGACCGCAAGGCCTAAAATATTTGCCACCTGACCCTCTATTGGAGGTTTGCCAAGCCCAGTCTTTAGGTTCCTTGCCATCATCTAGACAAAAACTTGAGTACTGATGGGAACCACCTGCCGGGGCTGGAGGAGTGGCTTCGGTGGTAAAATACATGGCCTAGAGAGTGTGATAATCTGAGTTTGGATCCCCAGAACCTGGGGAAGGGAGGCCTAGCACAGTGACACACACCTGTAATGCCAGTTCTGGGTAGACAAAGACAAGCAGATGCCTGGACCTTGCTGGCTAGCTAGCTGGGCCTGTTCGGTGAAGTTCAGGCAGCTGGAAGACCCTGTCCCAAATAAGAAGAGATTATCCTCTGACCAGACACACGGATGCCTGCCCTCACACGTGTGTATACAGGTGTGCACACACTTGAAATCATGAGACAGAAAACCCTCCTCCTTTTTCTTCTCATATCTGCTTCCGGGCTGCCAAGTCCTGTGGAGGGAGATAAAGTTCTCCAGCCTGCGGGCTGGTACTGCTCAGTAACTCTCCCGTCTGTTCTGTTCCTGTTTTTACTACACTCCTTACTAGCTTGTTGTTCCCTGCTGTTCCTATCTAGAGCTATTTATTTTCCCAGAAAAGCTTCCAGTCTCTGAGGTAAATCTCTTGTAGACCTCAGCAGGGGCGAGCTCCCTCTTCATTGCCCCAGAACTGTGTAAGGGGTCTGTGCCACCCCCCACAACTGCTCTAGAGGCCACACTTCCTACCTGTGAGGGACATTTTCTTCGCCTTACTCTTTAGTCATTCTGTTATTGTTGACGTCTTACCGCAGGCACCCTGTCCGACCCTCTGCACACAGTACCCATCTCCATCCCCTGCTCCCATCCTCGTCACTCCATCCTGAGGTTGCTTCTTCCCCTCCACCATCATTGCAGTCAACCTGCCATCATGGGGTTTCCGAGGCTGCAGCAGAGGCCTTTGCGTTTCCTTCGGTGCCTGTCATTTCCTCTTCCTCATTTGAGGCACAGTCAATGAATTATATCACACTAGTCGGCTTTCCCGCCCAGCAGTCTGGCTCCCTCCCCATGGTTTCATTTGTTAGTGCTTTTCCTCCTGCCTGCTGCTTAGTCCCGGGGAGCAGGAGGATGAGCCCTTGTCAGTTCCTGTGCTCATGTGCTCTCCTGCCCAGTGAGCGGTCCCAGGGGTCTCAGGTTTTCTTCTTATAATTGACAACATCAGCTCACGCCCTTGCATTCAGCTCCTATATCTGTACTCAGAGATCTCTTGGGCCTCTCAAGTTTGTGTCCAAAGCTATATTCACTTTTTCCTTTTTGCTAATTCTCAGCTCTCAGTATTTTCTGGGCGGGGTGGGAGGGGGTTATGGGAGAGGAGAGCAACAGAGAGTGCACAGGTCCATACTCCGCCACCGGGAACAGAGGGGTCATCTCGACTGCTAGCTTCTCGTCACCTGTTAATGATGCAATATTGATTTTGTGTCCAAAACAGCTTTCAAAACTAATTTATTTTCCCTTCTTGCTGCCAGTAGCTTCATCTAGTTCACCGTTAATGTCTCGCTTGACGTATCCCTCCCACTAACCAGTCTCCTCGCTGAGTTGTCATCCCTGCCAACTCTGTAGCCACGCTCCCTTTGGGACCTGACTCCCGCCTCCTCTCCTGGCCAGTCCTGTGTTCCTCTGACGTAGTTGAAATCAGACCTTAGAAACTTACATAGCATCTTCAGGTAATAGTTATCTCTATTTATTTTTATATCTATGGTTTTCTCTTCTCGTTTTTATGTTCGTCATCATTCTGATTCCCCCTCTTCACCCCTCTTAATATTTCCTGTCACTTGTTGTATTTTCCCTTCCTGAATATTTACTTTCTTTCCCTTTCTGTCCTCAGCATTCTCCCCTCCCCACAGTGTCATTTCTCTCTTCCCCTCTTGTCCTTTTGCCCCTCATCCTTCCTCTTTTTGGGAGGCAATGAATCCTTACTCTTACTCACAATTCTGATTTTTTTACTCAGATTTGTTAGAATTCATGTGTATGATGTTGTTATACATGTCTTCAACAGAAATATAAACAAATTATAACATTTTTTAAATTTAAGCTATAATTTTCTGAACTTATTTTTTTTTAAATTTCCTCTAAGAGGTATTAAATGATGTCTGTAAAATTAAATAGGCTGCAAGAAAAAAAAAGGAATAAAATATCTGAATGAATCCCTGCTGTGCTTAGAGTCCATGCTAGGCTCTTTGGTTTCCTGCCCATATCTCATTTCATAACAAGTGAAGATGGCTAGGTTAAGTGACTTCCCATTGCTGGGAAGATTGTGTTTAAAACAACTCTCTTATTCTTGAAGTGTATCTTAGAGAGTAGTCAGTTCATATTTAGTGCAAAATATTCAGTCAGTGTAAACCTGGTATGAGTAAGAAGCTTGAACAAAGGCATCTTCTTTTGACCCATGTCACGTGTCACTGACCATGTAATTAGTGAGGCAGTGGCTGGAAGACCTGTCAGCGACATTTGTGGCTGATAAACGTCGTGACACTGCCACACTCATTGTAAGCCAAGGAGAACTAAGAAAACTCCATAATACAGAGGGTTCCAATTTGCAGAATTATTTTTAATGTGTAATTGCTGAAGAGCATATTAACTAATTATTGTTATATTTTGCTAGTTTGTTCTAAAATTTGCAATATCGTAGGCCTGACTGCTGTTTAAACGCTAGGCAGAAAATCCACCTATGCTTGACATGGACTCTTCTTGGTTCATGGAAACTTCTACATTTAAGCCTTTAAGTTGCAATAACTTACTCCACGACAGTAGAAAGCCCAATTCACAAGTTAATATGCTTTAAACACCATACTTCCCATTATTTTCTGTTGTTACCTGGGCGTGGTTGAAGTTTGCCTCCCTCAGAATTGAGTCAGCAGAGCTGCGTTTATAGGCCCCTTTTACATACGCTTATTCCAGTCGCCTGAGAACTGAGCACTTGGTAGGTATAGGTTAACAAGTCCATGTAGATCCCAGAGAGGCAAATAGTCTGTATAGAAGACCTCTTGGTCTGGAGCTCATAGATCTGTTCTTCAACAGTATGAAGAACTAATAAATCATTCACTTTATGATTGAGAGACTAAAACCTAAAGCACAGTGTGAAGTAACTTGCCTAACATCATCTCTCATGATTGTGGATGACAAATTCAACCCAACATTTATGACCTGCCCTTTGAAATGTCCCCACAACAGCTAGGAAGGCCTCTGTCTGGTAGTCCCTGAAACCTGGGGACAAAAAATTCTCAAGCTCGGGCTTGAGAAACTCAACCTAGTTTACACACCGAGTTGTGTTGCTCCCTCGGAAGTGGTCACATCTCCTGCATTCAGTCATTTCCTAGGAAGGGCGGAGTGGCAGTCCTGCTGGGAAAGCAGAAGTCCTCTGACAGCTAAAGCAGCTGATTCCTGTAGCCAGCATGAGCTGTGGCAGAGCCTTCTAAATGAGAAGTAAATACAGTCACCTTTCAAGAAAGGTGTGTGTGATTAGTGACCTTAAGTCGGTTGTAAGAGAAGCAGTGATGGGAAGTCTTTGAACACACATAGCTCATGGCTGAAGCAAAGAAACAATGTAAGTTGCTCCTAGGCTGAGGGCCACAGACAGTGTTGAACATTTGTGAGTTTCTTAAGGGATTGTGTATTATTCGCTTGGTGTTTATGAGAAGACGACACGTCAGTCAGCAGAAATTTGTTGAATTGCTTTAACCTGGAGGGTAGCAGCTTCATCAGGACTTTACCATTTGTTCCTAAGCATCCTTTACAGTTTGGAGTTTGAAATTTCCTCTGTGTTTTGAAGGTATTACTGCCAAGCAGTGGTTTGAAATAAGGCTCCCTGCCTATGTTTTTCTGAGATCAAAAGCTGCTACATCTGATGAAACTTGATAGTCTGCCGAACTTGCTTTCTGCTAGCCTCAAAGTCTAAAGAATAGACTCACTGGTTGTTGCTTTGTTGGGAAATACGTTTATGAGTAAGAAAACAAAGTAGCTTGGAATGGAAGTCCTCGAGAACTTCTGCAGCACGGCTGATGTTTGAGATGGCTAAATCTTTGTTAGCACGATATGCCTCAGGAACATGCCTGCCCTCTTCCATGGAGATGCTAGTAAACCAAAAATGTCTCCTGACAGCCAGTGTCTTCTAGAGGTTAGAAGTGCCTTGCTTGAGACCCACTCAGTCAGCGTGTTCGTGAGTTACCCAACACAACTGCACAGTAACTTCAAACTCAAGATCTTTATTGAAGCCCTTACAATTCCTTTGGTCTTGTGAACTGTGTCTTCCTGAAGTCTTTTCTTCAAGGCTTTGTACTCTAGATGCTGTAATCGCTTCTCCTGACAGTGTCCTAGATCATTCTGCCTGTTTCTGTTCTTCAGATCTTCTCTGTCCACCTCCTCTTTAGAATGGAGGACCACCACCAGTGGGCACTAAAGGACCTGGCCTGTGTTAGCCTTACCCACCAGCTGCAGTCTCTCTGTGAAGTGCTTCAGGTTTGAAAGCAAGCACACTCAGAGTTGTAACTATCACTACCCTCTCTCATAAGTATCTATACATCTTCCTTTCAGACTTGGGGATTGAGAACTTAAGAAACAATAGTCTAGACCTGAGGATAAATACCTGAAATACTTGGAAATTTGCAGCTAGGGAAAACTCGTGGGGGGTGGGGGGGTGGGGCGGTAAGAGGCAACATCCAGTCAGCAGGTGAACTGTAGAAGGGAGCATAAGATTGCTCTGTATCTCCTTCGCAGACTGGGATGCTTTTAGCCCTACAGGCTTCTGAAAAGAGCATCAGTGCTGACCAAACAAGGCAAGGTCAGATCATCGAGGCCTCCAGTTAAACTCTAGTCCTAGGACCAAGAGCCTCCTGGGCATCCCAAAGCTTTCCACGGGCTTGGTGGGCTTGGTTGGGAATCTGACGTTAGAGTGGAAGAAACTCAAGTGTTTTGACTGAAGATGGGCTGCTTCTTATAAAAAAAGGAGGCAAAATCTGAGCTTGTGGTGTTTCCCTTTTCCTTAAGAATAGCAAGAATGGTAGATACACGCTCATTGTAGAATTAGGGTATTGTACGAAGTAACTTCACCTACCACTTAAGTCCTTGTCTTTTGGTTAGACTTAAGGGACAAGCTTTTATTTGTTTTCTTACCAGTGTTTTTTTCAATCCTCCCTAACGTTTTTATCTCTATGAATGAGAAGGCGGGAATAAATTATAACTCGTTTAGGAACCCAAAACTTCTTGTTGACGATTGGGGAAAATTATAGGTCGAAAACTACAAGACCTGTCCCGTTGTCTCACTGTTGCATCCCATGACTGGAGATTGTCAGAGTAGGATCAAGTCTTGACATGTGACTCTGGAGGCTGTTTCTGGCTTCCACGGGGTTCTGCCTCCAGGGCTGGTGTTTGTGAAGACTGACGCACACCTGCATCCATCCCATCCCCGTGCATCCACATCCACCCCATCCCCGTGCATCCGCGTCCCTCCCATCCCTTTCCTGTAAAATGGCAGGTTGGGCCATGCTGTCAAAATGGTTGAGATGTGAGATGAGATCCGCTGTCTTATCTTGTTTTTCTGTTCTCACCTGCACTAAGTGTCCCAGACAAGGTAGTGAATCTTTGCATACAGAGATTATCCCCTCCACCATCCCCACCCCACCCACTTTCATCCTTTCCCTCACAGTGCTACAAGTAGCTGGCTTTAATAGATAATAGAGAAGCCACAGGAGACCCTAATGTGATTGTGTCTTCTCTCAAGAACAAAGCTCCTGTGCCATGCACACAGTCACATACCAGTCTGCCATGTGATAGTCACTTCACGTCCACTTAGATTAAGATTTGCCATTTTGCATTTGTTTTGAATGAATTTACTTGATTTTATGGTTTAACATCATTTTCTCCAAACACTTTGGGGGCACATAAATGACTTTGTTTTGCATAGCTTATTTTCTAAATGTAAAGCTGCATTTTGGACCAAGAGGCAATTTGTTTTCTGAAACGCTTTTAGAGTATAAGCTTACAGGGGATTTCGTTAGCCTGCTAAGCCTGTGACAATAAAAGAATGTAGAAAGGTTTGAGGCGCTGGCAACCCAAGGCACTGAAATCACTTTCCCAAGCAGTGGAACATTGGTGTCAACTTCTGATATGTATATATGTGTATGTACCTGTGTGTGTACAAGGAGAGGGCATTACATACGTGGTGCCAGAGATCAGCCTCTGGCATCATTCCTCCTCAGGCGCCATCTGCTGCTTTTGGAGACAGTTTCTCACGGGCCTCAGGCTCTTGCTGATTTGGGTTGGAAGTTATCCTAAACTTCCTCTTAAGCATCTTACAGAAGCTGTTTTGTCTCTGTCTAGCATTAATAACTGTTTCATTGTCACTCGCTGTCCTGCTAAGACAATCCTTTTGACAGTCCTTAGTCATAAGAATGTAACATTGGATGGGGCTGCTCTGAAGTAACCTTTCCTCGAGGACACTTTCAGCTTCTTCTACCCTGTGTGTACATCCGGAGTAAACTCTTGTCTCCAGTCAATGATGCGGTCTCTGTAGCTGCCTCAACCTCCCTGGTGGCAGCGGTGGTTTTTCTTCTTCTTTTTAAACTGTGTTTTATTTGTTTTTTGTTTAGTGTGTGTGTGTGTATGTCTGTGTGTAAGTGTGTTCGCGCGCGCTCATACACATGTGCTCCTGCCATGAACATATGTGGAAGTCCTGCTGGCCTCCCCTTCTGTCACCTCTGCTCACTGGGCAGAAAGCCCAACCCTCCTGCTTGGGTAACTTCCCTCTTGAGTCATGGTCCTACACTGTCTGTTGTTTAATATAAGGCTTTTTTGTTTGTTTTGGTTATTTAACCAACAATCCTTCTATGGGTGGAAGTAGAAATCTTCTCATTCCTAGTAGATAGAGATTCTCCTTCCTAGGAAAGAGAATGCAAGACAGGCTTTCTGACCATTTTCACATGGTGTATAGTTACTAACACTGTTACATTTCCGTCATATGAGTGTGGTTTTATGGTTAAATCCTCCTAAGCCTTGCAAATGACCGCATCTTTTCTCTGTGAAGGTTTTATCCCGTGGAGATGTGATTCAGGTGAAGATCCTTGGAACTTTGGCACTTATCGATCAGGGCGCCACAGATTGGAAAATCATTACTATCAATGTGAATGATCCTGAAGCCGAAAAATTTCATGGTAAGTCTGGATCTTTCCAGAAAACAGAAGTAACTCAGCGTGTCATTGGAATTCTTAGAGCCGAAAAGGTAAACAATGTAAAACAAAATTTGTTTATTTAGGTGTTAAGCAACATTTTAAAATTCTTTTTCTATAGACCACAGAGGTCAGTTTACTATATTTTTGTGTGAACTGTGTCATATCGCTAGGAGAAGAAGGAAAAAGAATATGAGACAGACAAATGATATTTTATATGGGTACAAAGAGAGTTGTTCTGTGTACTCCTGCCTACTGCTGTCCCCTCCCCTCTCCTTCCTTTCCTTCTGTCTCGTCTTCCCACTTCCTCCTCCTTAGTTCTTTTTACCCATGTTTCTTAGTTCTTTGAGTAGCTGCTTTTGTTCTGTAAGCAGCGTGTTTATACAGCTAGTTCTTAATTTGTATACTTTCTTTATTGACTTGAGTTGGCACTTAGAAAGACAGGGAAGGGACTTCAAAATTTCCTGAGTCTTCTCTATTTCTTTTTTTAATATTTTATGTTTCTACCTCAGTTGTCCTAATAATTCTGGGTAACATCACAAGCTTGTGTTCACGTTGGAGGAAGTCTTTTCCTGGGGAGATGTGAAGAGACATCTGCTCTCTTCTTCCAGGGCAACAACAAACCTAAGAATATCCCACCTGTAAATGGAGGTTTCTTTGTCCCACCCCATACCACAGCCACTTCTAAATAATCGCTTAGAGGCTTAAAATTAATTACAAAATGCTTGACCAAATAGCTCAGGCTTACTAATAACTAGCTTTTCCTTCTAAATTAATCCATTTTTATTAATCTATGTTTTGCCACGTGTCTCGTGGCTTTACCTGTGCTCTAATACATCTTGTCCCTCTGGCGGCTGGTTGGCATCTCTCAACTATACCCTTCTCTTCTCTGTATCTCTGTTTGAGTTTCCCATATCTGCCTGACTACAGATCAATTCAGCTTTCATTATCAGCCATTGAGAACAACATATATTCACAGCATACAGAAGGGTTATCTCATATCATCCACCAAAGTTCACCTTGGGGAGCCAGTGAGTTTATTCAGGAAGCCAGTGAGCTTCTTTCAGAGTGTGGGTAAGGGTTGTTTACAAGAGCATAGGTGGCGTCAGAGCAGCAGGAAGCCATCTGTATGGTGACGTTCATATAGATGGGATGCCCTTTAGGTAACCTTCCACAGTCTGTATACTCTAGTCCCTCTTGAGACCACAAGGGTAACAAGGGTATGATAAGTGCAGTTAAGGCAGAATTATACACAGTAGCTGGGAGTGGCAGGAGGGACAAATATGTTAAGGGTCCAGTAGCCATCTCTGCAGTCTTCCTTCAGTGAGAGAGCATCACCAAGTCCTGGTCCTGAGGATCCCCCACTAGTACTCCCAACTGCTCTGATGCAGGCAGCTACTGTCATGCTCATAGAAGATTTGTCACTTCGCTGATTTCAAGCAATGACTCCAGACTGCCCTCTGTAGAACTCAGAAATTTCTTTATCTTTCTCACCCACACTTACATCCTAGCTCCTGACAGCCTTACCATTTGTCTGTAGATGTGTGCTGCGTGCCTAGCATGTTTCTGGAAGCTTTGTGATAACAGAAAAAAAAATAGTCTTTATATTCTTTAAATATTATTTGTTCTTGCTTTTTTTCTTGATTAAATCTTAAAATTTAAAACTAAGTAGAATTTATAATGTTACTGTGTAACACTAAATGATCAGTTAATTGATAAGATTTATTAAGTGATCAGTTCTGCATGGGCTCTTCTCTGAGCCTGATGACAGCATCGTAGACATCTCTCTAGTGTCCTCCTAGGCTGTAGTCTTCCATTTTGTTTTTTGTTATTTATTTTTTACTTTCATTGTTAGCTACCATGTATTTTCTAAAATATTCTATAGGAAATTGTGTATGACATAGATTCTCGGAGTCTTACCCACGTCTGAAATGTCTGAAATGCTTTTCTTTTTAGCATGTCTCTAAAACCTGTAGTGCCTTGTTGAGATATAAATTACCATATGGAGTTGAAATTTCTCAATTTATATCACAAAGGAAGTGGGATTTTTTTGGCAATTTATAATATTGTCATCAATACTTTTGGCATTTTGTTTTTCTTTTTCCTTTTTATTCTGAATTTCTTTCATGCATACATGATGAAATCCCCTTTCTACCTGTTCTATCCCCTCCAGCTCTCCCTAGATTTCCCCTAGCATGGGCCCCTTCCCAAATTCATGTCCTCTTTTTGTTTTTTCATATACTAGGCCATGAAGTCTAATTGGTGCTATGCTTGTGTGAGTAGGTATGGGGCGATCACTGAAGCCTCAAGGAAGCAGGAATGATTCCCCTCCCCCAGCAGCCCTTCACTGCCCAAAGCTCCTCAGCAAGAGGTGGAGCCTCAAGTGCTTGGCTGCCTTGATTAACCTTGCAGGTCTTGTGACAGTAACGACAGCTGTGTAAGTTCACGTGTGTCATGTTCAGAAGACTGTTCCACAGCACAGTTCCACCTTTTCCAGCTTTTATATTCTTCCTGCTTCTCCTTCCTTGATGTTTCCTGAGACCCGGGAGAGCAGAAACAGGTGGTTACTGACAGAGATGGTCCATTTAGGGCTGGGCATTCACAGTCACTTACTCATAACCAATTGTGAGTCTCTGCCTGGACTGCTGCCTGCTGTAGAGACTCTTTTCTGACCACGGTTGAGAGCAGCCCATGCCTCTGTGTGTAGACACAAATATTTAGAAGGCAGTTTGACAACGTGGCCATTTAGCAAAAGAACAGTAGCAGCTTCTTTGGGGCCTGTGCCCTCCCAAGTCATGGGCTGCAGACCAGGTTTACAAAATTCTCAGGCATGAAACTTCCTCCTGTGGAACAGGTTTCACATCCAATCAGAAAGCAGCTGGTTGCCCCGTGTCACTTGTGCCACTGTTGCAGTGGTGGCCACACCTTCCTTAGCATGTCAGTATTGAGCATATAGGGTCTAGGGCTATATGAGGTCAGTGATGCTTTCCCCCCAGCAGCCAGCATAGCACATTCTGACACTAGGAAAGCTAGCCAGCAGGGAGGGAGTTTCACTGATGATTTGATATTTGTTGCTGCCCTGCAGCCAAAGTTTGTGGTATCTTCAGCAATCAGGCTTACCGTATAGTTATGGTGGCTAACCAAGGTCCCTGGCAGTAACCCATATTGTCTTGAAGACCTCGGGGGCCACCCTCATCCATAACTCATGGGGGTGGAGATGGTATGCCTTGCACTGAGATTTTCTTTTTATTACCCGTGTCTTCTGGAATGGCATTGTTCACCCATGTAGGGCATCTTATTCAAACTTTTTTTAAAAATTAACTTACTAACTTGTGGGTTCCCTTAAAACTTTTTCACAGACTTAGTTTTGGTGATCTCACTTATTACCCCTCTCCTCCCCCATCACATAGCCACCAGCCCCACTTAATATTTAACTCCTAGTATCCTTCCCCTCTTCTTTCATACCTCATGTGTTTGAACCTCCCTCCAGTTATAGTTTTTGAGTGGAGAGATACTGGATTTCCACACTCCTTCTCTAAGCTAATACTTACCCCATTTTTCCTATCCTCTTTGGTCCCCCTTTTCTTAAGCCTTTCTGCCCTTAGTATTCTACATCAGTGCTTTCAATTTATCCATTGCCTACTACTCATCCTTGAGTTATCCCCCCAACACACTCAATAGCCCCTTTCTAGTTTCCTGGCTTCTGCACACAAAACAAAGCCAGGATCTGCACTTGAGAGAGAGCATGCAGAGTTTCTGGACTGGTCTGGATGACGTCACTAAGTTAGTGTTTTCCAGTTCTACCCGTTTACTTGCAGATTTTGTGACCTCACTCTTCTTTACAGCTGAGTAATATTCCGTTGTTATATGTACCACATTTTCCTTATCTAACAATGGGCATCTGCAAATGTCTGATCAGGAGGATATGCAGTCCATTAGGTATGTACCCAGGAGTATTATATATACCAAGGCAGCTTACAGAAGGGTTCCTCTTGGTTCCAGGGGGATAAGGGTCATATTACAGTTCTGTTGCTAATTTTTTGAGAACCCCTAGGCTGATTTCCACACTGGTACACTAGCTTATAGCCTCTAGGAGCTGCTCCTTTGCTGGGGCCACACCAGCATCTGTTACCATTTGTGTTCCTGATGATGCCCTTTGACTCAGTTGAGATCGACTCTTGAAATAACTTTTAATTTGCATTTCTCCCCTGGCTAAAGATGTTGAGACACTTTTTAAAGTTGTTTACTAGGCAGTGTATTTCTTTTGATAACTTTCTGTTCAGATTAACAGTCCATTTTTTAATTGGATAGTTGGGTTTTTTAGTTATTTGCATATTCTAGACTCTAATCTGTTCTGTTTATTACTATGAAAGGTTGCTCTCCTCCCGTGGGCCGTCGCTTCAGTCTGTTGATAGCCCCTTTGCTGTCTCTGGACAGCAAATGAGATCATCTTGTTTGTTGGTGGCTGGTATTATCTCCTGTGCTACTGGGGCCCTGTTCAGAGCACCCTACCTTTGCCTGGAAGTTAAAGTCTGCTTCTTATTTTTTCCTCTAGTGGTTTCAGAGTTTCTTGTCTTATTGCATTAATTACTTTTGTTTTGCTAACATGGCACAACCAAGGCAGCTTACAGAAGGGTTCCTTTTGGTTCCAGGGGGGATAAGAGTCCATCATGATGGGGAGATGGGGAGGTGTGGCAGCAGGAGGAGGAAGCTGACAGCTTCCTCTTCAAATGCAAGCATGAAAGAGAGAACTGGAAATAGCAAGAGGCTTTTAATCTCATAGCCTACCCTAATGACACACTTCCTCCAGCAAGGCCATACCTCCTAAACCTCTCAGATAGTGCCACCAATTGGAGACCGAGTGTTCACATGCCCAAGTGTTCACATGCCCGAGATTATGGAGCCATTTCTCATTCAGACACCACACTTGCCTTTGATCCATTTGTAGCTGAGTGAGAGATGAGGATCTGGTTCCATCCTTCAGTATTTGAAGCCTCATTTGCCAGCACCAGGTGTTAAGGTGCTCTCTTTTCTCTAATGTATGTATGATTTTGACATCTGATTGGGGACTTAGTCTGGGTACTCAGTTCTACTTCCTTAATCTGTGGATCTGTGTTTAGTTACTGTAGCTCTGAGATACAGGTTGAAACCAGGTTTGGTGATACTTTCTGTAGGATTCTTTTTGTTCAGGGTTGCCTGACTATCTTTGGTCTTTTGTGAATTCTTGGAACTTTTCATAGTTCAATAAGATTTTTAATAAGAGGAGAGTTTTTTTTAATTAGGGAAGGGGACTTCTCTGGAAGCTTTTAAAATATCCTTCATTTTCTCTACCTATCAAGGAAGGCAGGTGCAGTCATTGCAGGTGGTCAGGCTAGATGGTAACTTAAAGGGACGCTATTCCAGACAGAGCTGCCTGAGGACGCGGCTCGCTGCAGTTTCAATGAGCTACATCCAGCCAGGGTATCATCACAGAGCATGGGATCCTTAGACAGGTAGAGTTTTGCACCGTCCTATGCTCTTCTCACCCATTTGTCTAATGATGGGTCAGCATTTGTTGTTATGTGTAGCTTCTGTATGACCAAGGTGAGGTTTCTGCATCCTTTGTTCTAGTGTTTGATAAGTTCATGGCCAGGTTTCTCTTTTTTTGGTGTGTGGGGGGGAGGGTATCTTGGGGATTTGCTAGTTCTATTTGTAGTTCTTAGAGGACTTCTATTATAATTTGCACAGTGGCTGACACTCCCACCAGCTGACCAGTAGTGGCACTTTTTACTGGTGTAAGTTGACCTTTCTGTGCCTTGTGCTGTGTAATGGACAGGCACTGGTGGATTCCCTGTAGGAGGATGATGAAGAATCATTTGCCTTAGCTCTTGCTCTCACAGTGGAGCCAAGTGCTGCATTGTAAGTTGGGTTCACTTAGTCAAAGAGGCATATTGTCCCATACAACCCAGAGTAATTTAAAGCTACAACCTGACCACAATGTATTTATCTATATATCTCTTACTATATTAATATAGATATGTTTGTGGGCTTTCTAAGGAAATTTTGGAATTATAATGAAATTGCTTCTTTTATTTTGTCCAATGAAAAACATGTGCAGACTTTGGTAGGCTATAGAGGGCCACATCGTGTTTATAGATTTTAGCTTTGATGTGACTGAACTAGAAGGAGCCATTGCACGAGAGAAGATGTTTCCCTTAGCAAAATCTATTGTTCCTGGCTGGATTAATGTAATGTTAACATTAATAACCAGGTATAGTTGCTTACATCTATAAACCCCAACACTTGAGAGGCTGAAACAAGAGCATCACTGTGAGTTCTGGTCAACATGGACTACAGAGTGAGAGAGAACCTGTCTCAAAACATTTAAAAAATTGACCTTACTGTCAAGTTTCACATTCTGTAGATGTATGGGACAATGTGAAATTTTTGAAGGCTAAATAAAGTTTGAAATAAAATACCCTGTGCTTCCTGATAGAAAATTAGTCTTTTTTTTTTTTTTTTTTTTTTGGCTCATTAGTACTTGGGGAGCACTGAGACCATTTAATCAACTGTAATTAGATTCTAGTCCTTAATGCTTTATAATGGTACCCTAATGGCCTGAAAGAGTTAATAAGGCTCCCTGGGCACCTAATTGTACTGGAGATGATTGGGCCATTAGAGATAATAGTGCTGGGTTCAGAAATAACCAAGTTCAGAGCATCTTAAGAAGCCTGAAGTGCAGGCCTCGTCATTCTTCTCTTGGTTTGATTGTTCATGTGAGGGTCTTAGTGGCCTGGGTAATGGAGGTCTCTGTACTGGGCAGCCCGCACCTTGCTGCTGGTTTTGTCTTTAACCAAATGAATACTGTTGTCTTTCATCTTTTAAGAACTTTTGCCTGTGAGGTGATTTTATACTTTTGAAAAATGTAAGCTTAAAAACCAAAACTTAAAATCAGAACAATTATGTTGATTTTTAGTCCATTTTGAATGGGCAATTTACATGAGCTGAGTGATGAGGAACGTATTTTTACAATAGGAAGTTGGCACATTTTCAAAAGCCAGCATCAAGATTGTCCTAAAGCTAACAGTTTTGAAGTGTTTCCAATGTGTAGAATTTGGGAATATATTTCGGAAAACATAAACTTCCTGGGCCCTTTTATTGTCTTTCAGGACAAGAGAGAAAATGTGGAAAGTTCATTCGTTTGGCTATAATTTCACTTTCTATGTAAACATCTCTAGTGCCCCTACTATTTAAAAAAACAATGAAATTACTATCTGTTTGAATTTTGTCTTCCTAGAACATAATTTACTATTGTCATTGAAAGACAAAGTAGAAGGGGGGGGGACTTAGTATAGCAGTCCTGAGGCAGAACGTCTCTGCTAACTGTTATAACCAGAGGCAGTGCTCTGTCTCCTCCCCACAATGTGGAAAGACAGGTGTGTGCTCCCTGGCTCAGGAAGGGACATCACATCCCTGTTGTGTTTCTGGAGGCCTAGTCTGTGCAGAGCTGAAGCACCATGTGTCTAGGAACAATGCCAAGCACTTCTTTAACACTTTTACAGCTTCAATCAAGGTGTGCGTGCGTGTGTGTGTGTGTGTGTGTGTGTGTGTGTGTGTGTGTGTGTGGCATGTCCTCCCAACCCTGAGGAAACTGACGTGCCAGGGGATGGGAGAATTAGTAGCTTAAACAAAATAAAACTTAAGCCATTCAAATCCAGTCTCCCTCCAAACCCCAGAAACTTCACTGCTGTGTCTCCTTGCATTTCTAACATGGAGTTGGACAAGTGTGTTTATAACCTGTGGAGGAAGGGTGACCATTTTCCCCGGGGCGGTAATGAACTGATGAGAATTAGACCCTGCGCTTTTGATGTCTGTCCTTGTGCTTTCATTAACAGTGTAAAGGCTTGAGTGGGGAGAGGGTGTGGTGCACATCATTAGGAATTAATTACTGGGATTACTCTGTTGCTTCTTTTTTGAACCCTGACCCCTGTAGCTCTTAGGGCTTTAGTCATATTCCTATGATCGGTGATGCGGTAACATGGGGAGGTCTGCATTCTAAAATGTCCTGTGTGCCGGCCCTCCCCCAAGCCCTAGTGCCTTTCTTCCACAGCTGTGGGTTGACCTCTTACCCAATTCTAAGTTCCTTCCCAGCAGTACCTATCACCTGCCTTCCTTCAAGGCAAACAGCATCATCAGGGTCACTGCTGAAGGGAAGTTTGTTGTGATTATCAGCAGTATATCAATTATCTGCACCGATGGTGTTTGCTGTGGGGTTTTCACACCGTATACATTGCAGAATTATAGCTTCCACTATGGGATCCTGAGCGATTTCTTGGGAACACAGCACACTTTTTTTTTTTTTTTGATCAGCACACTTTTTAATCCGTCTCAGGGAGATGCTTACGTGTACGAATGGCGGGTTCAGGGGCAGTCTCGGCACCATGCCTGCCCGTCCTTGTAGCCACTTCGCAATATGCTTCCAATAAAGTTATATTAGAAAAGCGCTTAAATGTCTTTGCGCAAGGCCCTGGTCTGGTTTTCATTTGCGGGGTCATGCAAAGTTTCTTATTAACTAGTAATGAATATTTATATTTCTGGAAAAAATCTATTAACTTTTTGAGATTGTTTTCTAGTATATTTAGATTTATGGAGAGACTTGGGATGGTGTTAATTTCTATTTCCATGGAGTAAGTGTATTTTTTTAGTATAGGTTTTGACTTGGCGAGAGGCGAATTTGTGGGGCAGGGTGGAGAATGGAGAACACAGCAGAAAGCCCGGTGATGGCATCGCACATAGCCGTGTGCATTCGATGTCAGTGTGTAGAAAGGCCTGGCAGCAGGAGCGTCTTCGAAGGTCCTGGGTAAGCAGGGACAGCTAAGGAATCGTTCCTTGAGTAGGAGCCTCTACTTGTGGTGCAGAAGATGCCGTGAGTATTAGGGATTGGCTGGTATTCCTAGTGAATATTCATGAGCAGCATTAAAAACATATGTTCTCGCCTCCCGTGGATTTTGTTTAGAGGGACTGGTTGTACACATGTCTAGCTCAATTTCCTGATATCTTTCTCTCTCTTTTTAAAATCCTTTCTTTTACGTAACAGAAGCAAAGAGATGGCATTACACTTACAGCGCTAGGTCTTGTCTAACTATGAAAATTCCTCAGCGGGATATATACGTTCGTCTCTGCGTGTTAAGGTTTGGCATGAATAATCCAGATAAAAGCAGCATGGTTTCCACTTGGAGCCCCTGGAAGCGCAGGTGGTTCTTAGTTGGTGAGGATGAGCAGTAAGATTGGGTGTTATTCTGTCGCTGCCTCTGTGTGTGTGCTGTCCGGTATAGCATAAGCACTAAATTTTTTAAATTTTTGAATTGACATAAAAGGGGAAGATATGTTTGAAGAAACAAAAATGGACATTTTGACATTTTGAGTGAAATCTGAAAATATCTTCAAAATAGATAATTTTCAACAGAAAAACATTCATTTTATACTTGGATTTTTGACATTATAACTGATTATAGTTCTTTTTCTTTGTTTTTCAAGACCAGGTTTCTCTCTAGCTTTGGAGTCTGTCCTGGAACTAGCTCTTGTAGACCAGGCTGGCCTTGGACTCACAGAGATCCGCCTACCTCTGCCTCCCGAGTGCTGGGATTAAATGCATACACCACCACCTGGCTTATAGTTCTTTCTTTAGTGTCGTGTATATATAGTTTATTTTTATATCTGTGACCTTTGTAAACTTTAGTCACCGACATACAATCTATTACTGATTTTCTCATTTTGATCTCAGAAGTGTATGGAATCTATTCTTGGCTTTGCATTGCCTTGAACGGCCCTGTCTTGCTCTTCTGTTGAAGCAGTGTTAACATTTTTCTTGGCTCAGCATCCTGAAACCAGAATTTGTCTTCTGCATTGTTTATCAGACTGATTTTAGAGAAATCTTAACTTTGAAGGAAGGTAGAAAGCCTTCCCACTCTCTCTTTACAAAGATATCTGAATTCTCTACCTTGGTAAAAGTCACTTGATAACTTTCCACTCTTTCCTGACCTTTACTCTGCGAAGTCCCCACGACACCTGGCGTCTCCCATCTATGCACACCAGGCTCTTCTATAGCCCGTGACTTAGAAGATGTATCCCCGTGACTGAAATGTTCTTTGTCTACCTGGAAACATCTTATCTTGTAGGCGTCAGTCTAAATAAAGGTCATCTCCCTCCATGTGACTTTAACGCTGTAAGTCAAGCATGGTCTTTCCCCCACAAACACCATTTTGTTCAATTTAGTGGAACGTTTGATTTTACTTTTGTAAAATTTGGTTCTGTGTCTTCCCACCTTTCGAAATCGGGAACTCCTTGAAGGGTAGGACTGTCATTTGCTTACTTTGATTACTTGAGACAGGGTCCTGTATATCCCCAGGTGGCCTCATACTTGCTGTGTAGCTGAGTATGACCTTGAACTAGTGATCCCCTGGCCTCTCTCTCCCAAATGCCAGGATTATGGGAGTTCACTACCATACCCTGTTTATGAAACTGAAGCTTGCTAGTGCATGCTGGGCGAGTAAATGAATTCAACTAACTGAGCTGCATCCATAGCACCGCATATATTTATTAAATATGGAGTTGAAGGGGTTCTGACAATGATATATGTTTGTCCTAATACCCACAAACTCCCCTTTCCCTGTGTATAGCCAGTGAGTCCCTTCTGGGGACTGATATGGACATTGAAGCCTTGATGGAAACTATGTTTTCATTTCCTATGAGGAAATTCGCAGCTAAATAGGACTGTTGGGTCAGTTGTAAATGTAGGACAAGTATTGTAAGTTGTTGTTGAGCTGTCTGTCCAGCTGTCTGTCCAACTGTCTTTCCAGCTTTCTGGCCAGTTGTACTGATGCCTTTTCACCAGCGTATGAAAGAGCAAGTGTACTTTTGTTATATGGCTCTAAATATAATAAAATATCCTTTAAAAATTGGGAGACCTGCTGGATGGTAGGTGGCACACGCCCAGAGCTACACAGAGAAACTCTGTCTTGATAAACCAATAATAATTATGATGATACTGATAATAAATTAGGAGAAATATGTACATATGTAAGGATTATTTTGTATTCACGTAGGTTCCATTTCCTTACCCACTCACTCCCTTCTGGAAGGTTCCCAGGTCCAATCCCCACCTGATCTCATTTCCCTTCTGTTTCTCGGTACCCAGCGCTGTTGGTGGTAAATTTTCTTCATCTTAATTTACCTAAATTTACATTTTTGTTTATTTTGCAAGTGTAGTTTCAGTGGATATAATATTAATTTTTAAGTTCCATAAACATGTGCCTTCCTTCCCCCTTCCCCAGCTCTTTGTCTCTTTCTCTCTCTGATGTTTCTAACATGTCAATAGCCATTTGTATTCTATTTGTATTGTTTTTCTCAGACTGATTTAAAGACTTTCTTCTTGCTTTTGGAGTCCAGCACGTTTTTTCCTATGCTCTGCTACAGTGTCCTTTTGTCTGTGGTTCCCTTGCTTAGGCTGTACTGGACTCCGGGTCTTGTTGGCTTTGAGCAATTTTCACGTTTTTTGCCCATTCTCTTACCTTCCTCCTGAGCCTTGTGACACTTGTGTTTCACATCACCTTCTGCCATTTCCCAGACGACAAAAGCCATTTTCATTACATCAACTTTTGTCTCTGCTATTTCTCAGACCAGGCCATTTCTACTGCTGTGTCCAGCGGGCCCCTGACACTTATTTCCACATTTCTAAGTTTGTCAAGAGCTGGGTTTTTGTTTCAGATCCTCTCTCAACCTGGTTCTTCTTTATTTTTATTGATTTACAGTTCCTTTTCCTCAGCTAAGATTTCTTTGCGTTCATACAGTATTATCATATTTCCTGAAAGGTCCTTGAACATATTCCTAATAACTACCTAATATTTTAAAACAATATGTAACTAAAGCATATGGGGTGGATGGGAGTTCTGGGGACCACAGGATCCACTGTGGATGTATTTACTACGGTGTCAGATTATGTGGGTCATTCTAGGATTGATTTCTGTCTGCTGCTTTTACTTGATGCAGACTCAGAAATCTTCCAGTATGTACAGTAGAGCCTGAGTCTTGTTACAGGCATGGAGTCACGCTACTGTTTGCTTGTTGGTTTGGCTTTCTCTTCTCACACATTGTTTGTCGTCTTCTGAACTCACTGCGGCAATGCGTTCAGACATGCTTGCAGAATCTTCTCAGTTCTCAGTGAGGAGGTTCGTAATTGCTGGCGGTTTAGTTCAAGTACTAGACCTGAGTGAACGTATTCATCTGCTTTCCTTTGTTCTAAGTGTGTGTTTTAGATGCTTGTTTAGTTCAGATGCATGCAAAGAAAAAGTTATAAGAACTAAATTGGGGCCAGTGAGATGGCTCAGGGTGAAGGTGCTTCCCCAGCAAGCTTGGTGACCTGAATTCAATCCTCGTGGCCCACGTGGAAGGAGAACAATGACTCATGAGCTGTCATCTGCCTCCCATGTATCTGCCACCATGGCATGTATGCACACACACAGTTAATGACGAAGTAAGAAATTAATTTATAGTTAGTTGGATCTCCCTTGGTGGCGGAGTACCTGTCTAGCATGTGTACAGGAGGTCCTCGGTTCAGTCCCCAGCACTGTTGTTTTAGCTTAAAAATTCATTCTGTGTCTGTTCTTCAGTGTCAACAAGTAAAACCTTTGAAGAATTTTGATGGGATTTTGATGGGGATTGCATTGAATCTATAGATTGCTTTTGGTAGAATTGCCATTTTTACTATGTTGATCCTCCCAATCCAGGAGCAAGGAAGATCTTTCCATTTTCTGGTGTCCTCTTCAATTTCTTTCTTCAAAGACTTAAAGTTCTTGTCAAATAGATCTTTCACATCCTTGGTCATAGTTACCCCAAGATATTTTATGCTATTTGTGGCTATCATGAAAGGTGAAAACACTATCCTGAGTGAGGTAAGCCAGACCCAAAAAGAGGAACATGGGATGTACTCACTCATATTTGGTTTCTAGCCATAAACCAAGGACATTGAGCCTATAATTAGTGATCCTAGAGAAACTAAATAAGGAGAACCCAAAGAAAAACATATAGGCATCCTCCTGAATATTAACCTTCAGCAAGCGATGAAAGGAGACAGAGACAGAGACCCACATTGGAGCACAGGACTGAAATCTCAAGGTCCAAATCAGGAGCAGAAGGAGAGAGAGCACGAGCAAGGGACTCAGGACCACGAGGGGTGCACCCACACACTGAGACAATGGGGATGTTCTACTGGGAACTCACCAACACCAGCTGGCCTGGGTCTGGAAAAGCCTGGGATAAAACCAGACTCTCTGAACATAGAGGACAATGAGGACTACTGAGAACTCAAGAACAATGGCAATGGGGTTCTGATCCTATTGCACGCACTGGCTTTGTGGGAGCCTAGGCAGTTTGGATGTTCAACTTACTAGACCTGGATAGAGGTGGGGGTTCCTTGGACTTCCCACAGGACAGGGAACCCTGATTGCTTTTCGGGCTGAGGGGGGGGGACTTAATTGGGGGAGGGGGAGGGAAATGGGAGGCGGTGGCGGGGAAGAGACAGAAATCTTTAATAAATAATAATAATAAATAATAAAAAATATTTTAAAAAAAAGAAAAGAAAAAAACAAGTAAAACCTTGTTTATAAAAAACATTTTAATAACTATATGCATGCGTATGTGTGCCCACATCTTTTTTATATGTGTTATTTTTAGCCTATTTTTAGACCAGTGCCTAGCTACATTGATTTCTTAGTAGCATTGTAGACTGAATGAAATAACTGTTAATATTAGTTAAAATGTTTATAATTTCTTTCTAAATCATTAATTCATGTTCTTATTTCAAAAGACAACAAACTAGAAGTCTATAGATTTTCCTCTGATTATGGCTGCATTCATAGGTAAAATTTTAGAATGTTGAAGAGATGATAATTCATATTTGGCAACTGACTTTTTCTTGTTTCGAAAAAACTTATTTATCAGTACAGAAGCTGATAAATAACAGCCCCCCCCCCAGAGAAAAGCTCGTTTCTTGTTCTCTATTGTCTGCAAAGATACAATGGTAGATTTTAATTGAGGTATTTTAGATTTATTTCTTTGTTTTTGTAAAAACATAAATCAAGTTAGGAAAATAAAATGAAGAACTTGGGCTCAGAAGGAATAGTTTTGGCTCTGTCTGTCATTATAGTTGTTATTGTCTCCTCTGCCTTTTAGCTGGCATCTCGAAACAGTCTGCAGTTTTTTTTTACTTTATGTAGATTGTATGGACCTTTGGAAATCATTGGTTTATAATTTTAGTGTAAAAATTCTACAAGGATGTTACTTATTGAAGTTTTAAATTTGGACATATTTCTGTTATAAAATAATTATAGTTTTAGACTGTAAAAATTATGACAGCCTATGAAAACTGTGTTTAAAAACCTGGGGTGAGCCAGGCATGCTGGCACGGGCCTTTAACCCCGACCCTCAGGAGGCAGAGGCAGACATTAAGTTTAAGGCCAGCCGGGTCTATGTAGTGAATTTCAGGTTAGCTGGGGCTACCTCAAAAATAAAACAGAAGACAAACAAGCAAAAACCTCTTTGATAACTCTTGCTTTTCTGTATTTTAGATTATTACTTAATGTTATGGAGTTTTGATATTTTGACTATTCTATTTTCCCCTCTTAGAGAGATCCTCTCCTCTTACCTGCTTGCTTGCTCTCTCCTTAACTGTCTATGAGCATGGGAGATCTTTTCATCTTCTGATATCTTCTTCACTTTCTATCTTAAATGGGTATAGATATTCTTATAAGTCTGTCTGTCTGTCTCTGTCTCTCTCTCTCTGTCTCTCTCTCTGTCTCTGTCTCTCTCTCTCTCTCTCTCTCTCTCTCAGGCAGAGTCTCTCTAAATATTCCGAACTGTCCAAGAACTCACCATGTAGATCAGGCTGTCCTCCAACTCACAGAGATCCACCTGCCTCTGCCTGCCTCACTACTGCTGGGATTAAATGTGTGTCCACCATACCCCGCCTTTCAAGTATCTTCCTGGGGCTCTAGCTTCATTTTCTCCTTTGTATAGGGTGGTTGTTTCCCCACTGGGCATGTGAAGAGGTTTCCCTCCAACATGTATGCCCTGCCCTGCACCATTTCCATGTGACAGGTATGTGGCTGCCCCTCCCTTCTCACGAGTTCCATGGTTCACTGAGTTCTAGCCACGGACTTTGTTCTTCCCATCCTCAAATATGAAGTCACGCTTAGACCTCAAGGCATTTTTCCTTTCTGTCTTCCCCCTGAAAATACTAATGGAAGAAATCTGGAGAGTTGTTCCTACAGTTCGTACGAAACTCCTGAAGGGGCTGAAGATGTGACCCATTGGGTAAGAGCACTGGATGCTCTGCAAGGGGACCATGGTTCAAGTCCCAGCACCCGCATGGCAGATGACAACCAGGGGACCCAAATGCCCTTTGCTTGCCGCCACAGGCACTAGGCATGCATGTAGTGCACATGTGGGTGAACACTTACCTAAAATCAAAATGAAAATTAAAAATGGTTTTTAAAAAGGAGTTCACTGAAGTGCATTTTATGTGAGCTCGACTTCTGTTATGTAAGATGCTTCCCCACTTCACTGGCACAGAAATCTGCCTGCGCTGGAGATGCTTAATTTTTCCTCTAACTCAGCTGTTTTATTACCCAGCCCTAAATTGATGACAGATGTTTTTAGTAACCAGTTTTATTGGATTCTTTCCGAACATTCAAAATTAATTTCACAGCAGCCAACACTTTTGTATTAATAAATTCACCTGCTTACATGATATTTAGTTAAATCCCTAACTGATGCCATTGCAGTTATGCCTTGGGAATGAGGATCCCTGACACTTGGCAAAGATAAAGCCCCACCGATGGTGGGAGGCGTGCATACCTCCTTCTAAAGGGTCCACTGGACTCAGCACACACTACACTCAGAATGCCTTACACACTGCAGAACCTTTGTGAATAGTTCAGTAAAGTGATAAGTTGAAGTTCAATTAAAAGGGCGTAATTGGTCCAGAAGAGAAACTGAGATATATTTAGCTTGATTTTCTAAATAGGTACTTCAGGTTCTCCTCGCTTATTGATGGAGTGGTCCATCTCTGCACTAAATGCCGTAATTGTCTACATTATAAAGTTTCACATAAAACCCTAAGAGTGAGAGTAAATGGATGCTAGGAAATCGCGACATTTCTTTAAAAATGACAAAGGTGCATGTGGCAGAGAAGTGCTGTGGATGGGACCTTATAGACGAGCACAGCATCACTGAGTCACGTCCCTAGGTGACTACGGGGACAGCACTGTGCTGTGCCGAGTTCTGCTGCAGTGGAAGGAAAGGTATAAACACACCTGCGTTTGTTTTTAACACCTTTGGCTGGACAATGTAATGAAGCAACGAGAAAGAAAAACAGGTTAAGGATTAAACATCTCATGGTTTTTATAGTGCAGCTCTGCGATCATTTTAGCCAATGTGGTATGCTCTCTTTGCTATGAGTTTCCTTGCGTTTAACTCATGTGTATTCTGTAAACCGTGGATCAGTTTATCAATTGTAGGTGCAGTGTTTTATACTTTCAGAAAAATAGTTCATTAACTTAGATTTCTGGTTGGACATTTACTATTGAGGTTTTTAAAATGTTAAAATTGCATGCCTCTCATTTTGTCTGAGTTTTTCGTTGTTTATAAAAATGCAGCTGTTTTCTCTTGGGATGTAATTAATTGAGAATTGGCAAGGTTAGCTTCTACTAGAGGTTTCTGCTTCTTTTTGGCATTATTAAATGTTTGACATTTTTAATCGCTGGTATCTTAAAGGTCCCCTCCATGAATTCTGAGCAAAGAGCTTCCTAGGCTGAAAAGGGTATTGGGTAATTAGTGTCTTTCTTTGAAGTTGGTGAATCAAATAAAGATAACCAAACAAATGTGTAGTAAGGAGGGCTGCTTGTTTGTTTCCGGCTGTTCAGCCCCAAAATAACCACACAGAAACTACATTAATTAAATCACTGCTTGGCCTATTAGCTCTAGCTTCTTATTGGCTAACTCTTACATATTAATTTAACCCATCTCCACTAATCTGTGTATCACCTTGTGGCTGTGGCTTACCAGGTAAAGTTCCAGCATCTGTCTCCTGAGGGGCTACGTGACTTCTCCTGACTCTGCTCTTCTTTCTCCCAGCATTCAGTCCAGTGCCCCCCAACTCTGCTTCACCCCGCCCTGCTCTGCTATAGGCTCAAAGCAGTTCTTTAATGGTAATCACAGCATACAGAGGGAAATCCCACATCACAAATATTTTATACAGTGAGGTAAAGACCAGTAGATTGTGTAAAGTACAGGGATAGAGTCATCAATCAGATTGAAGTATAAGAAACTATTTTGGAAATTAAAGTACATTTCTAGTTATTGGAGTTTAGTATACTAAAATATTTTCCCAAGTGAATACGGTAACATTAAGTTGGAAAAACCTGGAGTTAATCAGTTTAAAGGAATGCTTTCTAAGAATAGGAGGATATAAGAAAACGATCAATGGAAAATTCACCTTAGAAATAACCTCCCGGATAAGCAGAAAAATATGAAAAGAAGTAGAGTTTGAGGAGGAAACAGTGCTGTGTTAGGTGGAGGGTTTATTGGATTCTGGAGTCTGGGGCATTACAAAGGACTCTATAACCCAAACACAGTGTGCATTCCTTAAAGGGTGCACTCTGTCGAATTCCCTGTCTTGAGATCTGCAGTCAGTTACAAGTGCTCAGTAAGTATATATTGACTCTTGTTAATGAAGCAGCTGTAACCTGCGTTCCCTTTCAAGCAAGTTTCTCTTTTTGCCTTTGATTAATTGTAACATTGATACTTTTTTTTTTTTTCAAAATATTTTGGATAGGTTGTGGCCTTCGGTAGCATTTCAGACTTTAAATCAGAAGACTGTTTGGCAGCAAACTGAACCTTGCCCTTTCCCTGGGTTCGACCCCACTAAATTCATCTCACTTATATGAAGCCTCCATCCCTGGAGGGGCAAGTGGGGAAAAGCAAGGGAATGATGCTTGTCTGTATGACCCTGGCCTCTCCTTGTCAGTGAGAGGATGGGGGTTTCCACAAGATGTGGAGCCAGGTCGTTTCTGGACAATCCCGTGTTTACATCTTCACCTGGGTTTTAGTTAGAGCTTTCTAACCTTTCAAGTTTGACCAAGTTTGTGTGTTCTTTGCTGTGAGATATTGTACATAGCAGGGTGATTCTAAACGTCTCCGTTAGTTACAGTATTTTGGCAAGGATTTATTATACTTTTAAATTGTATATTAGAAAAGCTGCTTCCCTGGGAACCTCATTGAACAAGGGATTTATCAATTTCAGTAAGTAACTTTATTTCCGAGTATATTCTAGCGAGTGTCATCAAAAGCACATCCTGAGAACCGTGGCTGAATTAGGATAAGATTTTTTCGTGTATGTGCTATTTAGGTACCGCCCTGTTTAAATCCCCCGACTCATTTTTGTTTTCCTTATTCGGCTGCACTTTTCTTTATGGGACTTTTGCCGGTGAACACATTTGTTTCTTTGCTGTCTGCTTCTTCCTACAGTGTCAGCCATGACAGTTGCAGGCATCTGTTTTCATCTGCTCATTTTGGTTATCTCACCACTGAATAAAAGATCAAATCAAATCACACAGCCTTCTCGGCCAGTGTCAGGGCACTGTTGTCAGGTACCGCTGCCCTCTGTGTTCATCCTTTCTAGACCAGTGCTTCTAAAACATGAATCCTGATACTGTGATTTTACTAGTTTAAACCCTTCCATTACCTGTCAGAAGATGCCAGTCCCTGTCATGGTGTGGGCTGCTTGGTGGCCCTTCCTTCTCAGACTCCACTCCCTCCAAACACACCGGTCCTAGCCTGTTTTATACCTTGTTTCCTCTGTGCCCTTCTCTCTACTTCTCCTATCTGGCTACTGGTGGGACTCCCTCTTCTGTGGTGTTTTCTTGCACTCTCTTATCTGATATCACCATCCTCTTCTGTGTGATAACCTCAATTTACTTTATCATCATTTACTATCTGTCTGTTTCCTGTGCTGCGGAGCCCTGTGAACTTCCAGGCAGAAAGAAACCTGTGTCCGACGGGACTCAGTAGATGTTTGTGGGATGAAGGAGCAGTGTTTTACATAGGGAAACGGAAGTCCGCATGTGATGTGAGACGTGTCAAGCATGGCCAGCACAATTGGCAATGATCTGAGCTGGAGTTGGTCCCACACTGCCTGCCGTCCTCAGACCACGACTGATGGTATTGCTTAGTATACATGGTTTTTAACAAAACGTTTTTGTTTCTCCCTTTACAGATATTGATGATGTTAAGAAGTTCAAACCAGGTTACTTGGAAGCCACTCTTAATTGGTTTAGACTTTATAAGGTACCAGACGGAAAACCAGAAAACAAGTTTGCTTTTAACGGAGAATTCAAAAACAAGGTAAAGATGAGGATCTGGGTTTGAAAGTGTACCTCTCAGTGTCTGGTGGCATGTTTCACGTAGACAGTCTGATGTGAACATTCATATAGAGAAGGAAGACAAGGCACTCTGTACTGGCTTCCATATTTAAGGACATTAGTGTTAACAGTTTTCCAAATTATTTAAGTGAATCAATAAGGTCAACCTACATATAGCTCATCCTAGAGAGTAAGGGGATTCTGCAATTAGTTTAAACCTTGCAAATTGTGTATGAAAAAAATTGTTCCATTTCTTGGTTCGGGGAGGCTGCTTTCCCTCCATGTAAATCCTCCCAGGATTCCCTCCTGACTGAATTTTTCCAGACCTAATGAAGTTGCTTAACAATTAAGAGAACTCTTGAATTATCCTACTGATAGAGGATTTTTCCATTAGAGTGCCACAAAGCATCCATAAAGTGGCTCTAATCTAATATGACACAAATGCAGACATTCAGCCAAGGAGCTGAAGTCTAAACTGTGGAATATTTTTTAAAAGCTGTTACCACTAAATAAATTGCACACTCTTAGCCAGCTTCTGAGAGGAAACAGAAAGTATGTTCTACAACTGAAACAAAGCTCAAAGCTGACAGCAAGTATTTCTCTGCAAAAATTCATTGCTAGACTCGCTGTTTTCTTGAAAGGCTCATTAGAGGAATTCTTGATGCCACAAGGGCTATGTTAAAAGATTTAAAGTATCTTAGGTTTGTCTTAGAAATGGAATGTTGGATGTTTTTGAAATAAATTATTCTTATCTTTTCTTTCAAAATATATTTTATATTTTATCATTTGAAATTCTAAAAATATCTCTCTCTCTCTCACACATACACACACACACATTACACACACACACACACACACACACACACACACACGGTTCTTTATTGTCTCAAAGGCAGCCTGGCAAGTTTTGAATTTACAGTGTCAGAGGTCTTCTGTGTTCTGGTGACTTTTGATGGACATCCGTTTTCTTCTATGTGATTACTGGGTCATTCTTGTAACATTTCCAAATAATCATTTTATGCATTGGTTTTTGCCATTGCCTTTAAAATGCAGAGCCTAGGTCGAGAACACTTAGCTGTGCCTCTTTCTGCGGCTGAGAGTGGCTCTTGTTTTTAATTCTAGCGTTTCCCTGCCCATTTCATTAAGCAGGCACTCGAATTTATTACAAAGAGAATTACCTGAGTAATTTTATCTAAAAATCCTCCCGTGTATTATTCACAGAATAATTTCCATTTTTATCCTCTGTCACAGTAGTGTCCCCAATACCACCTCGTTGAGAATGGAGCCATTCTCTTTGCTCAGCCCTCTGTAGTCTTGAGAGAACTTTTATTTCACAAGTTAAATTTTCCATTACACTTCTACCTCCGAGCCCAAGAGTCTTTATTTCTTCAGTATGATAATAACTAGTTGTAATTGAGGAGAATAAGCTAGTAAGAATTAGCTAATAAATAAGGATCTCCTTAAAGAAAGGGGAAAAAAAACTTAGTTATTGCTTTTGCAGGGGAGTCTGGTTTTGCTCCCAGCATCCACACGGTGGTTCACATCTACCTGTAGCTCCCTTCCAGGGCATCTCATTACCTCTCTGACCTCCAGCGCTCATGCACACATGTGATGCACATACATTTACACAAGCACACACATACACATAAAACATATGATGCACATACATTTACACAAGCACACACATACACATAAAACATATGATGCACATACATTTACACAAGCACACACATACACATAAAACATATGATGCACATACATTTACACAAGCACACACATACACATAAAACATATGATGCACATACGTTTACACAAGCACACACATACACATAAAACATATGATGCACATACATTTACACAAGCACACACATACACATAAAACATGATGCACATACATTTACACAAGCACACACATACACATAAAACATATGATGCACATACGTTTACACGTGCACACACATACACATAAAACATGTGATGCACATACATTTACACATACACACACATACACATAAACTAATCTGAAAAAAGAAGTGAAAATCATTTTCTCCTTTGAAGACTAATGATTTTTGTTAGGTAGTGTCTCTAGATGCATACCTAGCCGCATGTTTATTCCTGATTATGCAGTTTTAGGTGTTTTATGAATTAGAAGTTGGGCCGTTCTAAGATGTATTGCTTCCAGACAGCGCGTGTCCAAACTTACAGTTAGACTGTGTGCCCTCGTGGCAATGATGAAATGAATATGTGCTTGCTTCCTCGAGTTGTGGGCCAGGCTACGCACTTTCCTGTGCAGCATTTTATTTGTTCATCCATTAGCTCTGTAGTTTAGATCTGAGATGGGCAGACTGTGTCTGTACAGGGCAAATAGTAAATGTTTAGGGCCTCACGACACAGCGTATGATTCCCAAATACCTTCTCAACGCTGCCATTCCATTAAAGCATCCACCGGCCAAAGACAGGTAGCAGCCTGTATTTGACCCACAGACTTTCGTTTGCCTGTCCCTTATATAGATTGCATCCTCCCCAAACCCCATTATATGCTCTTCCTCATAGGAGGAAGTCGAGGCTCGGGGGAGTTAAGTGCCTACATCACAGCTGGTAACTAAGGAAGCCTTTCTGCTC
Organism: Microtus pennsylvanicus; assembly: GCF_037038515.1. NCBI lineage: Eukaryota > Metazoa > Chordata > Mammalia > Rodentia > Cricetidae > Microtus > Microtus pennsylvanicus. Next base: position 85,825,338 of record NC_134585.1, on the reverse strand, counting down.
AGGTTTGCCCCCATTCCAGAGCTCAAACTCTTAACAGTCACTGGTTCCATGTGGGTGGAACACTGCTTTGGGTGGGAGCTAGGATGCAACTATCTCTGTCTGTTTTTGGTTGGAATTAGGCTTTCGCTATTGAAGTTGTTAACAACTCACATGAATGTTGGAAAGCAATGCTCATGAAGAAATGTGACCACGGAGCTATCAGCTGGTAAGAGCCTCCCTTCTGCAGATACAATGTTAATTGTTATCAGTTTCTACTCAGCATCCACATAACAGTGCTCAAACCCCAGAGTTTCAAAAAAGCATGTCATTTTTTGGTTTTTCAAGGCAAGGTTTCTCTGTGTAGCTCTGGCTGTTCTGGAACCCACTCTGTAGAACAAGCTGGCCTTGAACTCACAGAGTTCTGGGATTAAAGGCGCGTGACACCACCGCCTAGTTTATGGAGCATGTATTTAAACGTCATTGCTGAGTGTTGTCTGTCAGTATGCAACTAGGAATCCAACGTGGTTTATTTTTTTCCAAATGATTTTTATTTCAATAAGGTATTCTGACATGTCAACAAATGCTTTATGCAGTCCTCTGTGATGGGTGCAAAGACAGAGTAAGAACAGCAGTTTCCAAGATGTAAGAATGTGGTTACTTTGTTTACTTAAAACCTACCACGTCGTTTGTTATAAACAGTAAAAGCCATGGTTGTTCCCTGTCTTGCCTGTATTTTTCTGCATGCATCTGTCTGTGTGCACACACGGCACAGATGTGGCAGTCAGAGGACAGCTCGCCAGCATCATTGTTCTTGTAGATTCAGGGCATGGAACTCAGGTCATCTTCATGTCCAACATGACCTGGACCATTAAATGATTAAGAGGAATCAAACAGTAGCAACATGCATACATTCCATTTTAATTTGAAACATCTAAATATGTGCTCATTTACCAAGCCTTGGCTATAGGGTTAAGACCTTTTCTGCATAGATTCCATGTGCATTTTCCCCTATATCTACTAGCATTGTGTGAAATATAAAATAAAGATCCTGAAATCTGAATCCTCCCGCCTCTAGTTCTCGAGTACTAAACGGAAGTACCTTTCAAAGAGTGTAAATGTGACTCTGTCATATGGATGCCTTCTCGTGGCTCCCTTCAGTTCTGGGGCTTAACTCAGCTCTTCAACACCAGCCTCCTGATCTGTCTCCCACTGCCAGCTCTCTTTCTGTTGTCAATGTCTCCATTCCAGAAGCATTTTAAGCATCACCTCTGGGCTTCACATCTTCTGGGCTCTTGCCCACTGCTGTGTCTTCCCTGGTGGGCAGCTAGAGGGTCAGTTGCTAGGCTGTATACTGAAGCTGCGCTTTGCATATAATCGCAGGACTCGGCACAGAAGGTGGTCTTGACCAAATAAATAGATTTTCAGTTATTCCAAATTATTTATGGCTTGACGTTGTTATGGTTGATTTTTCAACTTCCTGAAGGAAGGTGCATCAAATTCATTGGAAATTCTTTTGTAGTACCAATGAAAGAAATGGTTTAGCAGACAACAATGCTTCCTTTGGAAGCCTGGTGACCTGATCTCAATCCCCAGGACCCACATGAAATGGAGAGAATCAACTGCACAGAGTTGCCCACTGACCTCCGCACATGCACTGTGGCATGCATGCACCGCTCCACCTGGCATCTATGCACAGGAGTAAGGGCATGCACACATACACACAGACATATATGCCTGTCTTTTAAGTGATGTGATTTATTAAAATATACTAATCAGTAGTACCAGTTCTATTTAGTTCTGCACACATTTATTTGCCCCAGTGCCATTTTCTTTGCAAACTCTAGAGCCTCATGCTTTTGTGTTATCTCCTCTTTATTCTTGGTTGTGTTGCTTTAAAGTGGAAAGCCTTGACAGTGTGTACCCTGGACACTGACTCTGATCATGACTGTGAGCCTTTGCTGGGCTCAGGACTGACTTGAAGAAACTAATTTTTCTTGCACTAAAATTCCACATTCTTGACTTTATAAATTTTCTTTTGTCTCTATTATTTTCAGGTGATCATTTCTATTTTATTTAATCAATTGTTTTATATCTATTTTTAATATGGCTTTTTAATTTCTAAGTATAATTTTTGTCATGTACAGCATTTTTATATTGGTGATTTTTTTTAAAAGTCCACTGCCATGTTTTTGTGGCTTGGTCAGTGAGATTGTGCATGTACCATCTGACATTTATAAATTGTCTTTGTTTAGTTTTGTGGTACTAGGACATTTAGAAATTTAGGACAAAATATTTAGTGTCTCAAAATTAAAAAGAGAAAGAAAGCACATTCTTGAGTGCTAATTTTAGTCACATTTTTTTTTTTTTGCAGTAGGTACCTGCACCCTAGTTTGCTGTTTAGTGATTATTAGTTTCTCCACAGGGCATTGCCAGTTTGAGACTTAAAAAGACTGAGGGATTTCAAGTTATGTGAGGACTCACTGGCTTAGTGTTTATTCCCAGCATCTGGACAAGCACTGGACACACAGTAAACTATTGAACTTAAAAATAGATCTACATCAATGCTGTATAACCTTTTCCTTTCTTTTCTCATTGCCCACATTGTCCTGGGCAGACCTTGAAATTGCCTTTCTTCCTCAATTTCCCCAGTAGATGGAATTACAGCCCCGCTAAACCACCAGGCCCAGCTAAACAAGCAGGAACCGTTCAGTAACACATGTTGTACATTCAAGGATTCCCACATACTTCATAAAATCCTGGTAGAGGAAAAATATTCACACACACACACATACACACACAATGTTCTTATACTCTAGATCAGTGGTTCTCAACTTGTGGGTTATGACCCTTTCACAGGGGTCACCTAAGACCATTGGAAAACAGACATTTACATTACAGTTCTTAAAAGTAGCAAAATTACAGTTATGAAGTAGCAATGAAAATAATTTTCTGGTTGAGGGTCAGCACAGCCTGTGTTAAAGGGTACCTGCATCAGGGCGGTTAAGAACCCCTGTGCCAGATGCCTGCTTTATTGACTAAAATGCATACTAAAAAAAGCAGCAGAACCAGTAGGCTTCTAGCAGCTACTTGTTAAAATATTTAACTGGAAATTTATAAAAATATTCAGTGTTTTAAAATGTCTAAATGCTGGCTTAAATGTTGTTCTTTTCTAATGTTTCCGTTTTTTGTTATAGGGATGGAGGGTTACTTTACAAATGGGAGTATCAGATTCAACAGATTAAAAATGCATGCAGTTCATTTTGAATTTTAGAACTGATTTTAAAAATGATGTATGCTCATTTTTATTTTTGAAAATAAACTAAAGTCCTGTGAAGTTCAAATGTAGTTGTATATTCTGCATTTTGTCTGGCAGTCCTACTTGGGGAAGCTGGTCTGCCTGCCCTCACTTCTTTTTGCCCTGCAGTTTCAAGGAAGGCGTTTGACTTTGTCATAGTAAACAATTTTGTAGACTGGACTGAGACCACACCTTGCTTTCTTTGAACAGCTAGCACTTAAGACCTTGCAGGATCTAATTGTTTTGTCTGCTGCCTTTTGTTTTATTTTAATTTTGATTCTTTTTATGTGTATGTATGCTTTGACTCCATGTTTATCTCTGTACCATATGCATGCATTGCCCATGGAGGCCAGCAGAGGGCATTGGATCCCCCAAACTGGAGTTCAGTGGTTTTAAGCCTCATGGTAGGTGCTGTGAATCAAATCCTGGTCCTCTAGAAGAGCAGCTAGTGTTCTTAGCCACTAAGCCATCTCTTCAGCCCTCTTATTAATATTTTTACGATTGTTAGAGAAACAGCTGACCTCAGACTACTTTCAATTTCCCACCTATTCAAACATGAGTTATGAAGAAGAAAATATAAAGAAGTTATGTCTTAAAATACAGCTGCCACTCATCACTAAGTCTTTTCACACAGAACTGTGTGTGATGCGCACACCTATAATCCCGGAGTGGAAAAGGCTGAGGAAGGGGGATTGCAAGTTGTGTCCCAACATGGGGCGCATAGTAAGAGACTACCTCAGAAACAAAACTCAGATTTGGACCAGCACAGTGGCTGAGCAGGTAAAGGCACTTGCCATCAGAGCTGATGGCCTGAGTTCAGTCTCTGGGAGCCATATGGTAAAACGGAGAGGAGCAACTCCTGGAAATCATCCTCTGATTTTTCACAGACATGCTGCGGCAAGTGTACACAAATACAGGTGAATAAATAAATAGACACATAAGTCAATACCTAAGCAAATAATGTCATTAAAAAACTTATAGACATTTTAAAAATTAAACGTCGTTCATGGCAAAATGAAAGTAAGTCCCACAACAAGTTAGGATGGTGACCAGAATGAAACCTGCTGTAAACAATATTGCCAGTTACTGACAGGTTGAGCGTGTAAAATAAACACACGGATAGACAGATCTCCTTACCACAGAGTCCCAACATATTTCACGAAGCAATTGTGAAGATAAATTTGATAAGGTATATCTGTCAGGACTGCTTGAGAGAAAATAGGTGATTGTGTTTGCCCCATTCTCCTCTTGGGGACAGCCATCACTCGTCACTTTTCCCTTTCACTGAAAAAAGTAACTTGGTCTTAGCTTCTTTCTCCGCTGGTGCTTCCTACACCCATTTCGAGCTACCCGCTTTTCTGTGACATTATCAGAAATTGGCCTCACTCTGTAAGAGCAATGACCGTCTCTACTGTCATCTGAAGGGCGGTGGCAGCATGCTGTGGGGTCTATCAATCAAAGAAGGACATGAGTTTCCAAGCCCTCACTGATTGGAGAACAAGCCTTTCTGGGCTGTCCCACTTCTAAGAAAAGTCATCATGTTGTCTTCCAATTCCAGTGCTTCTTCCACCGAGGAGCATGTCTCCAGGTAGTCTCATTCTGTGCTGGATTTGACTCCTCATAAAGGTTTAGATAGTTGTGAGGTTTGTGTATCCAACAGGAAATGGTTTGATAGTATATCATTTTAGCTGGTTTTAATTGTGGGGAGTGCAGTGTTGTCTATTACTCCATACTGTATGTACTGTAACTGTAGGTGTTCCGATTCGTTCTGTTCTTCGTTCGTTGGCTGACATACAGCCAGTGTGGACAGTTTGCGGTTGGTTTTCTTTTGGCAATTGCTTCATTTTGGGCTTTGTTAACTAACATTCTCTTCTCTCCTGCAGCACAAATGTGCATGTGTGTGATAGCCCTTTCCGTTGCTCGCCAGAGGAAGCAAGATCATTAATTGAATCGGTAAGGAGCCAGTATCCGAGCATCCTTTAATCATGCGGATCTCATGAGAACGCTGACAGTGGTTCTGAAATATTTAGCAACGAAACGTGTCAAGACCTTTGGGAAGCATAAAATGAAGTAATGGTATTGAAGTTAGTGTTTTTTTTTAAAACTGAGCAATTTAAATCAGGGGCTATTAAAACCTTCTAGTTTATTTCTTAAATTTGGTGTTCAGATTGTCCTCCTGTTCCCAGCCTTCTGCCATCTGTCTATATTTGTTCTCTGTGTTCTCTCCCAGTAGTTCGTCCCTCATGTTATCTTCATAGAGCAGGAACGTTTTGGCTCAAGAGGTTGAAGTACCTAAGCCCTCCTTGTCATTTCCATGTAGATCACCTACCTCACAAGATTTTCTTTAAGAGGAGCTCTCTGCCTTATTGATCATGCTGCCTGTAGGCAACTGTATTTATTGTGTATTAATATAACTGTATATTAATCCTTAATTACGAAAGTTAAAATTTGTATAATTAGGTATATAAAGTGTATTTAACAGAGATCTCAGGCTCTAAAATCCTCCTTATAAATTAGGGGCTTTCAACTAATTATGAAGTAGAAACTAGTAAATTTAGACCTTTATGAACAACTAAAATTATGGCGGCTTTTAATTTGTTGGGTTTTCCCACCGCTAATTTATCAGTTATTCAGTTATTGCCTGCTCTGCCATAATTTTTCAGTGCTAGAGTGCATACTAAAAAAGATACAAAAACGTATGTCCTTTTGAAAGTTATATTTTAGTTGGGAAGATAAATAATAAATGTCTAAGTGAAGTAGACTTTGACTAGATAATCCATACTGTGATGAAGAGTGAGCGAGAGGAGCGGATGAGCGGATACAGCTGCGGGAGGTGCGGATACAGCTGCGGGAGGGTGCGGATATAGCTGCAGGAGGAGGGGATACAGCTGCAGGAGGGGCCGATACAGCTGCGGGAGGGGCGGATACAGCTGCGGGAGAGGCAGATACAGCTGCAGGAGGGTGCGGATACAGCTGCAGGAGGGGCGGATACAGCTGCGGGAGGGTGCGGATATAGCTGCAGGAGGAGGGGATACAGCTGCAGGAGGGGCCGATACAGCTGCAGGAGGGGCGGATACAGCTGCGGGAGGGGCCGATACAGCTGCAGGAGGGGCGGATACAGCTGCGGGAGGGGCGGATACAGCTGCAGGAGGGTGCGGATGCAGGATACAGCTGCGGGAGGGGCAGATACAGCTGCAGGAGGGTGCGGATTGCAGTGCTTAAGCAGTGGTCCAGGTCAGCCCCACAGGGGAGGGGTGTGAACGCAGGACTGTGAAAGGCGAAGGAAGGCGAAGGGGCGAGAACTGCACAGCTGAAGGGAGAGCCTTCCAAGCCCAAGACAGGAGGATGCCATGTCCAGCCAGGGACCCTGAGGATTGCTGGGAATGTGGGACTAACTCAAACCACATACTGAGTTCCAAGGCAGCCTGGGCTAGGGAGTGAGACCGTGTCTCACAAAACCAATAATAACAAAAACAAGACGCAGTGCAGTTTCATAGCTAGCAGATTGCCAACAGTTTAAAAAGTCTGATAATGCTCAAAGTTTTCAAGCCCCATATTCGATGATTAGCTTGGCAATATAAATTGTTATGATTACTTCAAAGAATGCTAAGTAACTCCTATGGAGGGAAAGTTGGGAACTGGATATCAGTTGATGAAGTCAGGGAGTAAGCTGTGCTTGGGCATCAGTGTGCTTCTCGTGTTTGTCAATCGGCCAGATAGGTGTGCAGTTGGGTGGGCGAGGAGGGTAGCAGGCAGTCAGTGCCAGCAGTGATGAGGTGAGTATCTGCTGCTTTGTGTGCGGCCGCTGCTGTCACTCTCAAACTTAAATATCATTCTCTTCACTAATGTGAGAAAGGTGTTTCTTACCCATGACACAACTCTGCCATTACCTGACTTCCCGTAGTGGTGGTTCTCTTCTAAGTAGGGGCAAATGTGTTCTGAATATATTCAACCAGGCAAGAAATAGGTCCTAACAATGAAAAAAAAAAAAAGAAATGACATTCTTGAGATTATTTTTTAAAGTAATGTCATGATACATGTTTTAAGAGAACTTGATTGCCCTTTTTTTGGGGGGGGGTGGTTTTTAGGCTAATAAATTGCTCAATTGTTTTGTTTTGTGTGTGCGTGCGTGTGTGTGTGTGTGTGTGTGTATGCACCGTTCATTTTCTTTCTCTGAAATATTTGGCAGTGCCAGTTAAAAGCAGATGTTAATTTTAGACAGGAAATTTGACCAGTGAATTTTCCAAAGAACTTTGTGAAATGTATTGTAAACTTAAAAAGATAGAACAGTGCCCAAATGGGGAAGGTTGTAATCTGTGTAGGTAAATACTGCCAGCAAGTCCTGAGTGCTTCATCTGAGCAGATGTGTGCCCATTGCCGTTACTATTCCACCTGCTACCCCCAAGAGTAGCCCAGTGAAGCGTGTTTTGTGTGAGGGAAGAAGCTGTGGTAAGCAGTAAGAATAATCCTCTGCCTGCTCCTCCTGTTCCACATACTTCAAGGAAAAATAACCAAACCATTTATGATCTGGGGGAGAGTATTAGGGATCTTCAGAGAAGCAGAACCAGTGGGATACGTCTACGTTCATGCCACCCTTTGCCTGTGACAGGCCATGAACATGTTCGTGGTTTCATAATTGCATCTTAGAGCTCAGAAATGTGAGGTTGGCTTAAGCAAAGCTATTGCTCTACCAGGCATTCAAAAGTGTCACACGTATAGTTATATCAGTACATTGTACTTGACAGTGATGGTAATTAACTCCGTCATTATTGCTTCTTATAGTGCTACATCATATGTGTGCTTTTTAGCATTGTAGAATGTGCTCTTATTTAGTTTAAGAGTTCCCTATAAACAGTGCACTGTGTTACACTGGCAACAGCCTCACACACCCTGATGGTTAATCTTTTACTTACGTCATTTCTCTTGAACTTGTTTTGCTCTCTCGCTTTATCATGGCCCCTAATGAGATCAGGTCTACTGCTAATGTTGCCACTGAGAAGCCATATCTATTGATTGACTGGAAGTGAAGTACAAAGTGGTTAAAGTTACCAGGTTGAAAAATCAGTGGTTTCTTACCAGCCACGCATGCCCCGTTCCACTGTAGCTACAGTTCTGATGGACAGGGACAAAGTGACTGGAGCTGCTTTCTCAGCACTTACCATTCCCTAAACATCCTGGACCTGGCAGCCCAGCCTCCCAGGCATCTGGCTCAAGAGTAGGGAGTTTTGTCCATAGTAAAGATTTTCTGTGGCAAGTGGTTTTCCTCTGCCTTCACTCGCCCACCGTTTCTACAGATTCTCCAGTGGTTTTCCTCTGCCTTCACTCGCCCACCATTTCTACAGATTCTCCAGTGGCCCCACATCATTACTTCCAGGCTTCCAACTTCCACATTTGTATAAAGAACAACTCTGGAACTGTTTAAACCAGCGGGCCTGACTGCCACTAATGTCATCAAGTGCGGCCCCTCCTCTCAAAGTCACAAGCTTGGCGTTGGCTGTGGTCGTTGCAGTGCATACAGGGATATACTTCTCTGCCTGATTCTGGCACTCCGAACCCCCTTCATATTCACTACAGGCCATTCTCAAATCCTCAGTATCTTATTGCTACCAACAAACTAGTGTCGTAGGTTACAGGCTGAAACCCTTGCGAGCCGCAGAATAGCCCCGTCATGTGAGTAGGCACATGCTGTAGCATACTCTTGCCCTGGCGAGGAGGCCTGGCAAGCCAGGTAGAGGGTACATCCCCTCCCAGGGTGCCCCTGCAAAGCTGTGTGCTGAAGTGGAGCAGGGCTGGAGAGGGGATGGCACAGCTGCCAAGACTGCCCTTACAGTAGGTGATCCTCTCCCTTACGTTCATTAGTGATATTCATCCCAACATCAAAGTGCTGCTTCTGCCTCCAGACCCCATCCAACAGACCAGGGAATTCTAGCTACTTTTAAGGCTTGCTGCCTGAAGAAGACCTTTGATCTGGCCGCTGCTTTAACCAAAGATCATAAAACACGGATGGAATTCTAGAAGGGTCAAGAGCCTTGCTTGGGAGATGGTGAACATGTTGAGTGTGGGTGAGGGTGGCAGCACACACTGTTGGCCGTGGTTCCTGTGTGCTCGTCTGAGTGTGGCTCGAAAGAAAATGTCTTCACACCCTCAGCCAAGGGTGCTCAGTCGGCCACCTGGGCCACTGATGGAAAATATTTCTGAGCATGTCTTCTTTTATCTAACATTACATCTGGGGCTTGTGCCTTAGGAAGAATGAACAGCCCAACAAAGCAGAAGGAATCTTTACTTTTTTGAAGTTAGAGTTTAGTTATATGTCAGTTTTATTCTATAATCACATGAAAAATATCTGAGCTCACTTTGCATATGTAAATATTAAATATATTAACTCTTTACTGTTCTTCTCCTTTAGGTCCCAGCACCTTCAATGAGTAAAGAAGTCAGTAAAGAAGGTACAATATGTTTCCTTTAAAAGTTATTTGTTGTTTTAAGAGAGAATGTGGGAGTTTGCACTTTAGGCGTCAATTTTGTCCTTCCTTCATAGACTCTGGGGTAGAACTCAGGTCATCAGGCCTGGTAGCAGGTACCCTCACCCTGAGCCATCAACTGGCCTTGTTACAGTTCTTGAGAGCAATGGACAAATCTGTTTATACTAGTGGAAACCAATAAATAAACAAAATTAGTTTAAGAGTTATGTAAATTAAGTAAGTAGATTTCAGATGGTCGTTAAATTGCTCTGATAAAATATCATTTGCCCTAACTTCAGGAAATAAGGAGCACATTTGTTGTTCTGAGGCTAGATCGTTCGGTCATGTGGTGATTAGCAACCTCCATCGGCCTTGCTTAGGCCTCCTTTGCTGCCATAGTGAGCCTCAGTGTGGCCTCCACTTAATGATTCTCACTGTGTGTGTGAGTAAAGTAAGAAGAGATTCCCGCCAGTCTGATAAACTGGATGATACTTTTATTAACTCTAGGCATTTTATAAGTCATTTATTTTAACTGAAAGCCTTAAAACCAAAATGTATCATAGGGTTAAAACTAAGTTCCATGTCCTTGGTTATTATTTGAAGCCATTTTGAGAAGCAAGTAAAAGTGTTCTTCAATAACAATTTCAGAATGTAAGCATATACATATACCATGTCTCTTTCAAAATATGACAAGGCTTTTGACCTTTGAATATAAAAAATATTAGGATATTCAACTTAATGAATTTGAAGGGAAAATGAGAACAGTTTACTGCATCCAGCTGTGCGATGGCGATTTTTAGAAGGGAGGGTGTCCCTAGACTCAGTCCTATGGGAGAGCAGGTGTGGTTCCCATACCTCTCCACCTCTCCTTTTGGATATTTAGTGAACCATCAAATGTTACAACAAATAAGCTTTTCTAAACCTTTCGTATCATCACAGGGCTAACTTCTACACTGTTCATTAGTGACTAAAGTGCTCCCCAAGGGGCCCAGAAAATACCATGCGCAGGCTCTAGAATTTTTGGTGTAGTATTATATGACTGAGAACATAGGAGAACTGAAGACAGTGGCTAAGCCTAAATTGGAGGGATGACATGCTAAGATTATAGAGACTTTAAAAATTCTAGTGCTTGATGCCTAATGCTTCCTCCAGATCTAAATTAAACATGTCTTATTCTTCCTTCCTCCCTCTCTTTCCTTCCACCTCCACCTCCCCATGTAAACAGAAGAAAGGTGGCACTTCCTCGACTGATGGGGTCACTGGAGGTTCTGCATCAAGATGTCAACCTCTGAGGACCCCTAAGGCTCCTTTTCCCTTAGTGCTCTTGAGACACAAGCTGATTTCCATTTGATGACTTCCTGTCAAAGCATCATTGTTCTAAAACTTTTGAATAAACTTGTAAATAAACACTGACATTTTGAACTTCTCTCTCTTTTAGATATCTGTTCATACAAGAAAGAAAAGATTAAATTTTGTAGCAGAATCTAAAGGCATTGTTGGACTATTGATTTTATTTTATTTTGTGTCTAATTGGTTAAATGTCAAAATCAAAAATTTAACACATAAAATGTTTTCCAATACTATTACTATTATTTTCATATCTTCTTGTCTCTTTTCAAGTCCATCACTGATGAATGCTTTTTTTAACCAAGCTCTCCTCTCTTAGCATTTTCTGCAAAAATGTGTTATATGTGCAAAAGCTCTTTCCGCTAATTTATTGTTTCAGAGGCCCTTACCCCTTCCAGCTTTTTGCTCCATCCCTTTGATTTTTAGTTCTCATCTCCATGGAGATTTCAGATCCATAGAGGAAGAACTCTGCTTAGACATCTCTTTACATGCCTCTCTTGTCCAAACTGCTGGAATTAAGTTCCCCCTTGAAATCACAATGAGCCCCACTGTATTCACGAATGTCCTCCGTACTCCTTTATACACATATACTGTCCTCATTCATTGGGCATCCCTACCCCCACCCCAGTCTCTTCGATGGGCCCCTGCCTTGTCCACATTGCTCTAGCTCAGCTTCATGTATAAGCCTCCTTATCAAGTGATTGTTCTGTCTCTGGCTTTGCTTCAATCTCATTTTCCATATTTCCCAGAAGTTACTTCCTTAGTTTTTCTTAAAATGCTTTCAATAGCTCTTGTATTCCTGAGAATAAAAACGAAATTCTCATTTTCTCCAAATATTCATCCTCTCTCTCCCCTGCCTTGCTACCCACACTCTGCAGACATGTATTTTCACACCCCACAATTGTGTTACCCTCTAGGCGATGCTGGCTGTAGCTTTTTCTCCTTTGCCTTTCTATTGGTCTCATGATTATTGTATTCCCTGATGTGTTTTTGTGGTTGTCCAAACACTGTTTTGCATTACAATACTGTTTTCCATTTACTGAGCTCCTTTTGTGTATCGAAATCATTTTAGAAAGCAACATGCTGCACACACACTATAAAGTGATACTGCTTGCTTGGTATTTGAAGTCCTCAGATATTCTGTAACTTGTCCAACATTACATAGCAAATAAATTTCAGAGCCAGGATTAGAACCATTGACTCTCAAGCTCTACATGGTTTTTCCAGCCTGCTATGCATGATACATCTCACTTATAATGAAGGCAAAGAGCATCCTTCTTTTACAGATGAAGATAGAGACAGAGTTGATTGGTTAGACCGTGAGTAAATATTTTCTGTGCATGTGTGTGGAGTACGTGTGGAGGTCACAGAACAACCTCAAGTACCATTGCTCTACAGGCATCGTTAACCATTTTCTGGGAGACAGAATCTGTTGCTGGGACCCAGGACTCAATGAGCCAAAGAGCCCCAGGCGCTTCCTGTGTCTGCGTCCCCAATTTTGGGACCACAATCACATGCCACCATGCTATGCTTTTTTCATGGGTGCTGGAGATGGAACTTGAGTCCTCACACTGACACACAGCAATGACCTTATTGACATAATTGTCTCCCCAGCCCCAGCAATGTTTGCTTGAAGTCTTTGGGAATATGTAAACACTGTTGACAGACAACCAAGAGTTTAAGGGAAGAATTTATGTTTAATACTACGCTGACTGTCATGGTTGGTGAATTTTGTGGGTTTTTTGTTGTTTGTCAGCTTGACACAGGCTAGAATTCTATGGGGAAAGGAACCTCAGAAAATGCCTCTATCCGATTGTCAGCAGGCAAGTCTGTGGTACATTTTCTTAATTTGCTAGCTGATGGGGGTGAGACAGCAGGTGACAGCCCACAGGGGCAGTGCTAACCCTGGCAGGTGGTCTTGGGCAGTAAAGGAAAGCAGGCTGAACAGGCTGTGAGAGTGAGCCATTGAGCAGTGTTCTTCCGTGGGCCCCTGATTGAGTTCCTGCCCTGACTTTCCTTACTGATGGATGTGGCCTGAGAGTTGTGAGCTAAAATAATCCTCCGTAAATAGCTTTTGGTTCTGGTGTTGAGTGCGGTGATAGAAACCCTAACAAGACCCCGATTTGACCTGTGAACATAAAGCTTGGAAAAGGAGAATAAAGAACTTTTAGCTTTGCAATTTGAAAAAGTGAGCTGAATTTTTTAGGGAGGGACTAGATTAATAAAGTTGTAAGAGCAGAATGTCTGCTCCGTGTTGAAAGAAGCATATCTAGGTGAGCCTGGTTCCCCTTCCCCTGGCCGGCAGTACCCAGATGTCACCTACTTATCAAGACCATTCTGGGCTACAGAGTGAGTTCCAGGACAACCAGGGTTGAAAAATAATCATCTTACTATTGTCGAGCAGGGGGTCACTTGTGCTCTGCAAAGGGTGGCCACACCAACCCTGATTGTCACTATTATTATGGTGGCAATCACATTTTATTGGGTTGAGTTTGTAATTACTTTAGAATGTCCAGCAGATTATTTAATTTTCCCCAGCCCAGTCCTGTGGGGCAATTAAATTGAATAAATTTTGTACTGAGTACTTAGAAAGGAAAACCACTGGAAAATAGCCGAGTGTGTTATTATTGAAACTGTCTAAAATGGATTAGAAAACCCAAATTGACCCTCGGGTGGGCTGTTAGGTAGTACCCTGAAGTCAGTTCCCATGAATGGATGACTCAGAAGGGCAAGATTCACCAACTTGCTCCGACTGGATTGTCCGGGCTTTAACAGCTGGTGTTCAGTTGTCTCCTGCTCGCGGCTGCCCCATGCCTGCTGCCATTAGCGCTGTTGTTCTACAGAAGGGTCTACCCCTCACCATGAACACATGTGCTTTTCGGTGTCAATATGCTCATTATTTTTTGATGATTTATCCTGAGAAAGGAGTTTGTGGCAGTGAGCTAGGTCAGGGCATGCCTATGTCTAGCCCTTTGCCTTACATTATCATGTTATTACATAGCAATTGCAAATGTTCTTTTAGCCTTTGTATTTCTATCTTCCGGCAGTGTTCTGTCCAAGGTATGGATTAGTGATAGCCAGTGGGGTCTGTGCTACTCTCTGTCAGAATCACCATTAATTTCATCAGTACTCTTCATAATGGATTACATTTTCTCTATTATTTTCTTTGCTTCTTTATTAGATCTTAATGTCGTTATTGATTTCTGTGATTTCTTTTAAGATTTGAACACCCAGATCCAAGTCTCGCCTTCAAATAACAAATCTCTATGTGTGTGGGGGGGGGTGCTGAGCTGGCTGGTGAAACTCCTCAATCGAGGGACTAATGGAGGGAACGCCTGCCATGGGACTAAGTTATTCCTTCCCATTGTCTGCTGAAGTTTGAAGTTAAGATAATGTCGTAACACTTTAAGTGAGACACTACATTAAAAGTGAATATAATAGCCAGGTGGTGGTTGTGCATGCCTTTAATCCCAGTACTCGGGGGCAGAAGCAGGTGGATCTCTGTGAGCTCAAGGGCAGCCTGGTCTACAAGAGCTAGTTCCAGGACAGGCTCCAAAGCAACACAGAGAAACCCTGTCTTGAAAAACAAATGAACAAACAAATAAATAAAATAGATGGGGACAGTTTTGAAAGAGGCCACCAAAGAATGCTGTATAGTCTGAATTGGCGAAAGCCTCAGACACAGGGTGGCAGATGTGCAGCTGTGTCCTTGTGTTTGATGACTATTAGGGGTCACCGTCCTGTCCCAGGAGTTCACAGCTGTAGAGCAAAGCGTAGAACTGGGAGTCAAATTCCAACCTCATGCATCGGCATCTATGTATCTCCATCTCCAAGAGGACAAAACCAACCAAGTGCACTGGGGAGCCAGCAAGTCAACTGAGCATGCTGCCCCTTGCAGTCAGATCCACACTGCTCTGTGCAGTGCAGAAACTGCCTCCTGCCTCTCCGTGTAAGAGGATCCCTAGTGATGGCATGGAACAGAGCTCTGGCTTGCAGACATGGAGACCATCTGCTGTGGAACAATCATTTTCTACACTTCGAATATCTATTACTCTCATTGGTTAATTAAAAGCTCATAGGCCAGTATCTGGCAGGAAGTTAGGTGGGAAAGCCAAACTGAGAATGATAGGAAGAAGGAGGGCAGAGTCAGACAATACCAGTCAGCCATCCAGAAAGCAAGACATGCTAGAGGACAGGTAAAGCCACAAGCCACATGGCAATACAGAGATTAATAGAAATGGGTTAATTTAAAGATAAGAGTTAGCTAGTAACTAGCCTGAGCTATTGGCCAAGCACTTATAATTCATAATTAGCTTCTGTCATTATTTGAGAGTGACTGTGGCAGCAAAAACTCCGCCTACAGTGGTGTCTCCATGTTGCTGCTTGAGCTGGTTCTGATCCTTAAACTCAACTAAAATGTGGCCTCTTCTGAGACCTTTTCCTCAGCTCTGTTGGGGGAGAGCAGTTCTCTTCTGCTCTATAATTGGTGAATAGTATTTAGGTCTTGTGGCTCGTTTAAGAACTGTTCATATCATCTCCTACTGAATTATAAAGTCACGGAGCATTTGATTTATACATTAGCAGTTAATATTTGTTGAATTGCATTGACATGGTGCCCTGTGAGAAAGATGGATACTTTTTCTGTTTGACTTATCATATTAAGTTTCTAACGGGTAAGCGGAGTGCTGGAAATCACAGGCCCTTGGTACCTTGGCACCTATTTAAAGCATCGAGAAGAATCTCTCCATTCCAAAAGCCCATGTTAGAATTTTGAAAAAGAATAATGCATTCAAAATGCATTAACTGTCTAAGTTGGCCGGGGTTTTCAGTTGTATTTATTTGTGTGTGTGTGTGTCCCCGTGTGTGTGTGATGGGTTATCAAATGCTGGTTGTCAGGCGTGGTGGCAAGCATTTTTACATGCTGAGCCATCTTGCCAGCCCTGTACCAGTTGCTTCAAGTTAGCCTGTTTTATTTTAATGTGCATGGATTCCATCCCTAGACTCAAGGAGCTCATTAATCTCAAGATGCAGTGCTAAATATTGTATTTCTTCCCCCCCCCCCCAAGTTTCCTTAGTCCCATCGAAAATCTGATTCACTGGTTTAAAGCCCTTTCTAGATGACCTCCTTTGCTGGGGAGCCCAGGGGAATGTGATAAACACCTGCCTGATGCCAAGATAGCCCCTCCATCTTTGACATATCCCTTGGACCTTCTTAATGCAGTCTAGAACCTATGCTGTGTGCATGGTGGTCAGTTCGTGCCACCCACTGGGGTTTGACTCTGGAGGAATTTGTCTTGCAGTCAAGGCATTCTGAGAGTCTACACACAAGATTCCTGGGACGCCCCTGGGAACAAAGCTAATGTCCAAGCCTGATCATCGCGTGCTTACTGCTCTCTTTTGTATACGGGACAAAAATACACACACAAGGCTTGACAAATAAAAATAGGTTCGGGCTCAAAGGCCAACATTCCTCTTCTAGAATGGCTTTCTTCATGAGTTTGGGTATAATTGCCAATAATTACTTCCATGTTTAAAATGTGACCTCCTGACCTTGAAGGAGATTTCCAGATCAGAAATAACATAAACAGTGTGCTCATAGGAGGCTATGAGTAACCAAAGAGAGTGACTGGTACAGCACTAAGAACAATTCACAGTAAAAAAAAAAAAAGAAAGAAAGAACATAATCCATGTGGATCTAATAGAAATAGCTCAATTGATAGATTCCCATAAAAATAGTTTTAAAGGACATCTGCTCCACTTAGAGCTACTTATTCCAAGCTACTCTGTTTCACAGAAAAGTCACTTTCTCACAGAAAAATCACTTTCCCACTCTATCAAATGTCATTTCTCTGGTATCTTTGTTCCGTTTACAGAAATACTTAAAAATTCTACCCAGGAATAGTTCAGAGTGCTTGGCTCTCAAACTGCAGATTCATTTTTCAGTCCTTACAACCCTCCACCTTTCAGAATAGTCTCCTATCCATGAAAGTTATAATAATATATTAGTATTATCTCTAGAATGCGTTTAAACATAAACGTTTGTGGTGTTAGAAATTCTCCGTACTACAGAGAAGCACACTCACACGTGAACGGGTGCTCATGCACATACATGCACAGGCCCAGGAGCTGTGGACTGTAAGTTGCCTTTTCTGCTTGGTTTTTCAAGACAGGCTATCATGTAGCTCGGGCTGGTTTTGAATTCACTAAGTGACTGAGTACAACCTTGAATTCTTTGATCGTCGGACCTCCACTTAAATGCTGCTATTATAGGCATGTGCCACTAGGCCCATCTCTTATGGCTGCTTTTCTACATCTGAAAGAGGATTTGGGATACAGAACCTTTTTAAACAGTTAGGGATTTTGCTTGTGTGCAGAGGAATATTGGATGCACAAAAGTTGGTTGCTTAGAGTCATGCATCCAGTGACGGAACTGGCTTGAAGCATCGCATTCTGATCCCAATCTTGGCTTATTATCTGATTCTTCCTCCCCCTTGTGTTGTGTGTGAACAGCATTGTGTGGTGGCCAGATGCAGTATTATGTACCTATAGTTCCTATCCAGAAACTGTTCAGAGAGCTGAGGCAGAAGGATACCTTGATAGCTAGCATGGGCAATACATTGAGATTTAATTTTTTTAAAAAATAAATCTGAGTGTGGTAGTACATGCATATAATTCTAGCATTTCAGAGGCAGAGATAAGGGAACCACCATAAGCTTGTATACACAACAAGTTCCAGACCAACTGGTACTCCTTAGTCTTTTAGCCAGGCATGGTGGCACTGATCTGTGTTCACAGCTACTGCAGAGCCTAAGACAGGAAGATGATAAGCTCAAGGCCTGCTTGGCCCCACATCATGTATCATTCTCTTTTCCTTGTTAATAGTTTCGGCCCTCTGAAATCTACTTAGAACTCTGATTGTCTTAGGATCAAGTGATATTCTTCATCTGGAAAGTCCTTTCTGTAACGAGAATTTCTTTGTAGGCTCTCATCCAACATTTAGTTTTTAATATGAACCAATTTGGTGCTATTTCCTGTCATTGTGATTATGAGTTTAAGGATTGATGTAAAGCCAAGGATATTGTGTGTGGCTTAACATTTTCAAAGGGAGATACTAATTGTGAATGGTTCAGCAACTTATGGGAAGGGGATTCATTAGTTTCTTTGTCTTAGTCTGGTGGTCCCTCTGCCCATCTGAAGATTGCTTACCATGGCCCCCACGGCCTATGCTGCAAAAGGAAATTGATGTATGCCAACCTGTGTCTCTCTTTCCTCTAACTGGACAATGAAAGTGGGTGTTGACCCTGAGTTGCCATTTTAATAGTGTGTTGGTACTTTAAGCAGATGGAGGAACATTAAATTTCAGTATTTTAACATCTGTTTGTGTGCGGATTTTTCCATGGTGTACAACCAGAAGTGCAACAGATTACCCTGCCGCTCCTTAGTGCTTTCTTCCTAGAGCACATTGAAAGAAAGATTTCTGACCGAGCTCCAGAGAAAGCAGGGATGTGGGAGCTGAACTGGGTTAGCCAAATACTCTGTGGTAGATTCATCCACTCTGACCTCTTGTCCATCCCACGAAAGCTTTTTGCAATTTATTACTAAGAGCCTGTCAGGTGTCTGGAGTTGGTCTTCAGTGTATTATAAACAACAAACACAGGGCTTGAAGTAGAGGGGGAGATGGGAAATATGTTGGGGAAGCATTACTGGGAGAAAGAAGTGGGAGTTGATGTGGCCAAGATATGCTGTATGAATAAAGGAAGTTTCCAAAATACAAAAGTAACAAGTTTAAGAATGAAAACTAGGTGGAGAGATGACTCATTGGTTAAGGGTGCTTACTATTTTTGAAGAGAATGAGAGATTGATTTGAAGCCCTCTTTTGGCCTCCTTGGGCTCTAGGTACATATGGTTAAAAGATATACATGCAGACAAAACACTTCATACACGTTTTTTTAAAAAGTTTTATATCACCAGGCATTGGTGGTGCATGCCTTTAATCCCAGCACTTGGGAGGCAGAGGCAGGCAGATTTTTGTGAGTTTGAGGGCAGCCTGGTCTACAGAGGTAGTTCCAGGACAGGCCCCAAATCTACAGAGAAACTCTGTCTCAAAAAAACAAAAACAAAACAAAAAAAACAAATAAAAAAAAGAAAGAAAGAAAAGGAAAAAAAAGTTTTATAAAAGGAAAAATATTCCCCTGTTTGAATTGGCCTGTTTTCCCTTCCTAGCACGGGACACTAGAAGTTTGCAACTGGGACTGCTTCCAAGATTGACACAAATAGTCTGACTCATATAAAAATAGAATAATTTTCTAATAAAAATTGCATTAACTTTACCTTTAAATTTTTGTCATCATATTGTCAAGTGATGAGTAACAAACTAAGACAAAATGTGAGAACTCTAAGCAATACTCCTCTCAAATCTAGGCTGAGCTTAATGGATTTCCATATTTTATAGGCTTTACCAAGGCTTGACTGGCAAAGGCCTTGGCTCCCAGGCTTACATGGTAGCCATTGAGAGAATTCTTCTTTGTTGCTCATTTCCTTGTCACACTGTCCTCTCCACCGTGGAACAGCTTGCTTTCCAAAAGTGTAGAAACCAAGAAAGGTAGAGTCTCCCAGCAAGGGAGCAAATGCAGCCCTTGGATCCCAATTGTGGGCACGATCTCCTATCAGTTTTGCTTTGTAGTCTGTTGTTTAAAAACAAAACACTAGGTTTAGCCTACAGTCTAGGGAAGAGATTATACAAGGTTGGAAGAGAGAAGGCAAGGGGCTCTGGGCACCACTGTAAGGTTCCTGTTCCAAAGGGAATTCATGTGGGTCTACCGAAGGTTGTATTTGGAGAGAGGTCAGTTACCATGATAAAAATTCATGGAATTCACCAGTCAAAACTGAGATACATTAAAGGGAATTCTTTTCTCTGACTATTCTTAAGGTAAAGATTGTCTAATCAAGGGGAAATATGCTACATCCAAAACACAGAACAATTATGAGTAGTTAAGGTATCTGGTAAGGAGTTATGTCATCTAAATCATGAAATTTTGTAGGTTTCATTCGAGTTATGAGATATGCATAAGATAGACAGGAATGAGTGATTTAGAACTGCACCTGCTTTTTTTAGGAAAAAGTCTGAACACAGTAGAATGTGGTGCCAAATGTCTATAATTCCAGCACTCTGAAAGACTGATGTATCCAAGACTGAATGTTAGCTGAGCTGGTCACTGTCCTCGGATAATAACCTAGAATTCAGGGCTCAAGATGTGGCACTTGCCCTGCACAGTAAAAAGCCTAGTGTTTGAAATCTCACGGTATCAAGAAAACAAAAGACAAAAACTTAAGAGGGCCGATTCAAAGGAAAACAAAGTATACAGAAAAGAAAATGCAATGTGCAGAAAAAAGACGTTGCAGAACCCTCATGTTTTGAGTGCTGTATGGGTGTATCTGAAGAACAGGTTCAGCCTTGCCTTCTATCTTTAAATGTCCTAGAAGTCATCCAACTTCAGCTTAATTTCCCATCACTTGTATTCCCAAGAAATACCAAGAAGACACATATAGCGGTTTGTAGGTGCCTGGTGTGGGGCAAAAGGTCTGAGCCCACATCCAGGTTTGAAAACCTTACAAAACCCACCAGTCCTGGAGTTTGAAATTCTGCCAGTCCCTGGGCTTGATTTAAAAATCCCACCAATTCTCACCATGGAAATCTCCACCTCCTGAAAACTCTTCCCCCAAGAAACCCCATCTAACGTGTCTCCTGCTCAGGTCATTGCTGCTTCTTGCCTGAGCAGAGGCAGTCACCCTCCTGTGTCTTTCCCACTAACTGGTGTGAGGACTGTTGTGCGGTGTGACTTTGTGAAACCCTGTGGCTCCTGACGGCCAGCATACTTTTCCTTCATAGCTATAACTCTTGCATGGAGAAGTCTCTCCCCTCAGGGCTGTAGCACTCACACTTGGGTGTTGTGACTGCCCTGTGGAAGCAGGAGACAGTGGCAGCTGTGAAGAGAACAGGCTGGCATTGTGAGAGGTATGGGAAGTATGGGTGTCAGGAGTGGGGCGGGGCAAAGAGAGAGAGCTTCCTTGCTGAGATCAGGTGACTTGAGTTATTGGAAGGGGGGCTTTAAAGACGTATTCCGTCCTCAATAGACTAATTATACTGCCATCTGTAATGCTTCACTGAAGCTTGGCACCAAGTCCCCTTCCTAGTAAATGTTTGCTGCTCAAGTGTTTTCTGTGCCCATACTCAATTTTTACAAGCTGGGTAAAGGTGTCA
Source organism: Microtus pennsylvanicus (assembly GCF_037038515.1). Lineage (NCBI taxonomy): Eukaryota > Metazoa > Chordata > Mammalia > Rodentia > Cricetidae > Microtus > Microtus pennsylvanicus. The sequence continues at coordinate 85,803,995 of NC_134585.1, read as the reverse complement.
GCTGTGTTAAATTTATGGTAGTTATGGTTCAAAAATACTCTAATCTCTTAATGGCAAAGTGACTAACTCTGAATCATTCACTTAGTCTTGAGCATAGGAAATGGCATAGAAACAGTTGAGCGTGACATCATTGTGACTATTAGCCCCTGGATCTCAGCCAGATACCTGAGCAACAATTGATTGTGGTCATGCTAAAAAGCAAGAATGCCTTTGTGCTGCTACAGGAAGGACTTCGCACAGAGAGGGGGCCCAACTCAGAACGAAGTAAGCCCCAAGAAGACATTCCATCAGAAGTGGTCTTTTTTCGAGTCAAGAACTATTCTGAACATGTGGACAGGGTGTGCCGTGGCTTTAGAAAGATCAGTAACAAAGTAGGGGATGGCAAGGCTTTTATGCACTAGAACTTGATATAGAAATTTAAGGCCGAAGGATGAAGAACACAATAAGAAACCCTGGGTACCTCTTGTCCCCTCATCCACCCCCACCCAACACCTTCTGCTAGCTAGTCTTGTTTTTCTGAAGGGCGGTGTATTTGCATTTGACTTTTATAAGAAAATGTATTTGCATTTTATAAGAAAACAAACATCTGTGTCAAAAAGTATATGTGTTCTAAGAATAAGAAGTAGATTTTTGGTTGCCCAGATTTACGTTTCTCAGGGCTTAAATTGCTATCAAGAGATGCCTGGGTCCAGAAGTACCAAGGATTAGCTGAGAGAACTATAAGATGCCTGGGACCACAAAGACCTGAAAGTACTCCCGAGTCTTAGCTGATGTCAGAAAAAGGAAAAGAGTGCCTAATAGATTCCTCTGGAAGATGTTTGGGGCCTATTTGGTGAAAACATGGAGACATACAGTTTTGAGCAGCCAGATACAATGCTAGCTTCAACTTGTACTGCATGCCCTTGGTGGCCTGCATTGTTCCCAGTATGATAGGCTTCATCAGTGATTCCCAGCAGAGTTTTCTGTTGCTTTGGATGCTATTCATGAAACTCCCCATATCTTCTGCTTAAATTTCTGCCGGGAAAGATGGATACATGTTGAATCCCTCTCAGTAAAAGAGCAGCTGGTTATGTTTTGGGAGCTAGTTTGTTTTTGTTGTTGTTTTATAAATTATTGTTGATAATATATTGTTATGAATATATCTAAATTCACTAACATTGATGTGCTTTATGGAAAGAGTGGTAGTTCTCTTCTTGGGTTACAATGAAAACATTTTAGCTAAGCTGTGTACGTAATAGACTGGCCCAAATCCAGATTCATGTGAGTCATGTTAGATAGTGGGATACAGTGGTAAGGCTTCACATCCCAAGACAAAAGCCAGGAGAGCTTACCCGTGAGAGTTGGATCACATTAGTCAACTTGTTTCCTCCATAAGGAAGGCTGAAAGCTGAACTCTCCAACTGAGCGATTAGGGATTTGCATTAGCTATTCTGGGCCTGTGACTACATAGGAAGAGAAGACACACATCTTTTTTTTTTTCTGGGGAAAAGTCCAGGAAGATAAACAATAGGGATGGTCTGGTGATGATAAATTATGCATAAAAAATTGACTGGAAAACTCAAAATTTGTCCTTGGGAAAGAGATGAATCCAACTAGCTAGACATGGATCAGATCTGTAGAAGCCATTAGACTCGGAGTTTTTGAAATTATGCCAACTCAGCTGGAGAGCAGGAAGCTTCATGTCTCAGACAGCAAATACAGATGCTTGATGCCCCTTGCCAGGGAGCAATTGTTTGGGATCTTAATTCTAACTAAGAAGATAGTAATAACTTCTGAAAAATCACAAAGTTTGTAGCGTGCGGGACTGGGATGGCTTTAGCAGACATCATGTTTTGAAAAGTTTGGATTTAAATCATTCAGGTAGTTGAAAAGCACAAACTACCAGTCATAGAGACATGAGTTTTAATTTGCCTTACACTGCTTGTATAGATTCTCTATTTCCTGCTTGTATAGATTCTATTTCCTGCTTATATGGATTCTCTATTATTTCCTGCTTGTATAGAGTCTCTATTTCCTGCTTGTATAGATTCTCTATTATTTCCTTGTCCATACAAATGTGGATAAGAAAATTTTGGGTTTTTTTTTTATTACTTAAAAAAATACCAATCCAAATTCCCACTCTACTTATCAGTATTTGCTTTAACAGTAAGCAGACTCAAGCTGTGGCTGGACAGTGTCTCACAGAAAAAGCCCTGCTTGGGACATTATGAGAAGAAAGGAGTGTGCTTGCATTTTGGGGAGTTGACTGAGAACCTGTACTACTAGGTTTCAGAACTGGGACTGGGAAATTCTAGTCTTCAGCCTCACTTAGCATAGTGTCGAGGGTCTGTATTCATCTGCCCTGGATTCCATCAGCTCTGCTATTGACTTTATGAAATTGCCCAAATTTGCCTTAATGAGGCCAAGTCCTCTTTCATTCCTGCTGTGAAGTCATGGTGGACACATCAGTTCTCACTGAGATGTGCCCATCTGTCAGTTGTATAGATATTAAGCGTGTGGGCCCAGTTTCCGGGTAGCAAGGGCTGGGTAGAAATAGCATGATGAAGGCAACCTTAATGCAGATACTGGAGGACATGGGCCTTACATCAGCATGAGTTCATTATCCATTTCATCATCTTTTCCATTCAGATTTCTCTCCTTAGCACAACCCTTGTATTCCACTATCTTTCAGACGACATGAGAGTCAGCATCTATGCTGTGAAACTGAAAACGTTTCCCTCCAAAACTGTGTATCTTCCATGGGCTCCATCTGTGTTCTCCTGCTTGAGCCAGAAATCTCCTATTCATTTGTACTAATTCCTGCTCTATTTCCCTGTGTGTCCAGTGCCATTGGACCATGTCAGCTGTGCCTGTTGCAAATCTTTGTGGTTTGTACTATTCCTACACCACCTAGAAAGGCCATCAGTGTTTCTCAGCCTTTTCCTCTCTTGATCCAAGCAATGGTTAGTGTATTAATTTCCTTACTGTTGACTGTGGTGACATGTGAAAAAAGAAAATTAAAGAAGAAGGTGTTTGTTGTACAGTCCTAGAATGATGGAATACGGCATGGTAGGGAAGGCACAGTGCCAAGAATCTAGTTGACCCCATGTCATAGGTACTCGGGACACAGAAAACAAACAGGAAGTCCACCCCTAGTAAGGTACTTCCTCCAGCAAGATTCAACCTCCTGTAGATTCCATATCTTTCCCTAACAACAATACTGTGGGGCTTAAGTGTTCAAACACATGAGCCTGGGGGAACATTTCGTAATCAAAAACACATTAGTTAGGCTTCCCCCATTGTTAAAAATATATGCGAACATATGAATGTGCAAACAAATGAAAAGAAAAATAGCAATGATAGAAGTACACATTTGAATGGCGTGGGATGTAATTCATGTGATAGAGTGCTTGTCTAGCATATGAAATGCTATGTGCTTAATTCCCAGCACTCCATAAAACTGGCCATAGTAGGGCATATCTGTCAATGAAACATTTTGGAGATGGAGGTGGAAAAATCAGAAATCCAACGTCATCTTTGGCTATTTATTGAGTTCAAGGCCCACCTTGACTATGTGAGATTCTACCATAAAGAGAAAATATATATATATATATATATATATATATATATATATATATATATATACATACATTCAAATTGTTAAGTTAATGTCTACGTAGTAGTAATGGAAGTATTAAATAAAAGTCTATAGGTATATGCCATAGATTTAAGTGTAATTAGACTCAAAATTCAATGTGCTTAGAAGTCCCCATGCAATCTGTTAGAATGCAGGCTCACACTCACTTGACCTTCCATGGGTACTGGAGGTCTGTGCTTCTAACAAGGTCCACGAATGCTGATGTTGCTGGTCCCTTCCATGAGACTGGAGTTCTCTGTTTCTATCAAGCTTCACGGATGCTGATGTTGCTGGTCCCTTCCATGAGACTGGAGTTCTCTGTTTCTATCAAGCTCCACGGATGCTGATGTTGCCTATCTCAAGGCAATACTTTCCGGAGCAATGCTTTTGCTTAAGAGTTCTCACTCATCTTAATCTGCATCTCAAGGATCCTTTGCCCTGAAACTTTTCTTCCTGAGAGACGTTTCAAATCTGGCCCTTTAAAAAAACAATTATTCACAACATTGTGATGATGAAGGAAGTGAAGCAACCTTTCAGAGAGGTGAGCCGTCCTTGTTTGTTCATGGTAGGTGATAACCTTTATTTTCATAGCAGAGGTAAAACTTCAATTTGCAAGAATCCCCGTGACATTAAATGACCTTTGGTAGACATGTAAACTTTTGAAAGGTTAGATGAAGAGAAGGAAGGGGAGGAGACAAACTCACCCTGGAAATCCACATATGCAGGATAGCAACCTGAAAACATCTTCCAAGCATCTGAAAAATCATGTTGTTTCATACTTAGCGGCCCTTAGCATGTGAGCTTTTACTTCCAGCAAAGGACAGTGAAAAGGTCAGGCGATATTAACCGCGTTATCCTGGAAATAATGCATTTGTTTTCCTAGAACAATTGAGCTTCTTTTCATCATTTGATTTTCAAAATGCAAAGAAATATCCCATGAGCTGCAGAATTTGTTGTCTTCCTTATACGAAGCCATTCGAGAACTTCTTTATGTGAAAAAGATGATATGAATGTGTGATTTCACCTTTTTCTTTTTACTTTACAGTAGTTCTGAGGTTCTTCATGTACCACATGTATATATTGTTTCATTAATATTAAAATGAAGATAAAATAATCTGATACCTGCCTGGCTTTAAGTTATTCTGGATGACGAATAGTTCTCAAATGCTGTCTATATACTGTTACAAACTGCTTTAATAAGCATAATCTCATTATACCCTGGGACACAATTTAATATAGTGGCATGATGACTTAAGCATGAAATGTTCCCTCCATAACCTCTTGAATTGGATGCTTGCTTGGTTCTCAGCTTATGGTGATATTGTAGAAAATATTGAAAGCTTCAGGATGTAGGCCCTTGCTGGAGGAAGCAGGCTCCCTGGGCCCTATTATGGCCAACACTTTCCTGTCCCTCTTTCTGCTTCCTGTTCATCATGAGGCCAGTAGCTCTGACCACATGTTCCTACCGCTGTAATGCTCACTAATGGTATAGATTCAAGCAGCTGCCCATGATAGGCTGGACTTCCTGAAATTGCAAATCAAAGTAAGCCATTCCTGCTATTGGTTGTTTTATTTTTTTGCTCTTTGCTCTTTTGGGGGACCCGCCACCCAACTTCCAAATAAATTACATAGAAACTTATTCTTACTTACAAATGGCCTGCCTTCGCTTGACTTATTTCTAGCCAACTTTTCCTTAACTTAATTTATCCCATCTACCCTTTGCCTCTGGGCTTTTTCCTTTTCTTACTTCTGTATATATTACTTTCTCACTGCTTACCTCTGCCCAGGCTCACCTGATTCTCTGTTCACACTGGTAACAAAATCCCCATTAGAATGCAGATCTGACTCTGTGTATTGTTTACTTTGCTGCTGGGAGAAAGCCTGATGAAAGCAATTTTGGGAAGGAAGAACTTGGCTTAGCTCTTAGCTCAGGAGTATAATTCCTTCTGGTGGCAGGAGCACGAGACCGCTAGTCACATTGTATTCACATTCAGGGAGCAAAGCAAATTTTCAGTTTGCCTTCTCCTTGGATTTACTCCAGGTCCCCACCCCACAACATGGCACCACCCGCATTCAAGGTGTGCATTCAAATTCTTTCTCCTGTCAACACTGCCATAGATACACAGAGGCATGTTTCCATGGTGATTTTAAATTCAGTCAAGTTGACCATTAGATTAACCATCACCCTCCATGGTGATGACCCTTCACACGTCATATCTGTCTGTGATTATGCCACGCTCAGAGGCTGGGCCCCACTAGCAGGCTTTTCTTTGTGTGGCCAGCAAGTTCCCGCACAGCCAGTCCTCTCTTCTCATTTTCCTCCTTTGGTGCTAACCCTTGACTGTGTGCTCCAGAGATGCTGTAGTACATTGAGGTCCTCCACAGTAACCATCTGCATCCCTGTGGGTCAGTGCATAGGCACGATTGAAGTCTCAAGAGCACTGTGGACACCATGAGTGTAGTCATGATCCGTCTTGCTTCCCCCTCCTCCTTCTCTTTCTCCTCCTTCTCTTCCTCTCCCTTTTCCTCCTCTCTGAACCCAGCACAGCCCTAAGAAGTTGCTATGCAACTTGTATTGAATAAATAAACGATCCTTTATTTCTTCTTCCACCACCTGTGGTACTCTTGAGGTGTTTGCTTTATTATATTGTGATTATTTAGGTCTCTATCTTTCCTCACTAGGTAGGGGAGGGATTAAAGTTTGTAAGTAAATACATTTATTTTTCATATTTGTAAGTTGAATATGAAGTAAAGGGCTGAAATAGTGCTCAATAATTTTTAATTTATTATGATGATGGTGGTGGTTATGAAGATGATGAGTGTGTGTGTGTGTTTCTGTGTGTGTGTGTGTGTGTGTGTGTGTGCCTGCCCATATAGGTTTATGTGCACCATATACATGCAAAAGCTTGCAGAGACCTGACTAAGGCATTGGATCCCTTGGAACTTGACTTACATTTGGTTGTGAGCCATTATGTGGGTATTGAGAACCGAACCAGGTCTTCTCTAAGAACAGTAAGTACCCTTGACCACTGAGCCAATCTCTCCAGCCCTTCAAGCTCTTACAGAAATTCAGTCTATGGCTTTCTCTTTTATTTACTTATTATTGGACAGATTCCAAAAGATGGGAATCCCTCAGTGAAATGTACAAACATCCTTTTCGTTGATGACACACTCTTGCTCTTGGGGCTCCAGCCTTTCAATGTGATGCTGCAGAGTTGCAGTAGCCTGTGAATGTGTTTGACTTCCTTCTGTCCTCAGGGTAGATAGACCGTTTTAGCACTCTTATTTCTAAGTAACCCAGCAGGATTTTGTATATGTTGGAGCACATTGCTTTAAGACTTGTTTTCTTACCTTTTCTAAACTGCTACTTCAAAAGAAGGAAGGAGGAATCTGAGTGCAGAGGAAGGAAGTCCCGGGCCTTCAGGGATGGGCCGCCAGCTCTATCGTGCCAGGCTCACTTGGAACCATTCGATCTGCTGGTCCCTGGTTATATGTGAAAAGAGTCAGTCTCCGGCATAAACTGAGCCAAATGTTTTTCACAGAAAAGTCCAATCCAGGGAACAACTTACTCTTTTTTGGACAGATAACCGAGGTAGAAATTTCTAGACTTGCCTTGAGGTTATCAAGCAGCTTCTCAGTTTGCTGACCGTGGCTTCTGGCTGAGGGCAATTGCTACCCGTCGTAGGCGATTGTCTCAGTCGTTTAAGTCCTTTACACCTCTTCGCCGTCAACCGCTCTTTCAGTCTTTTGCGGTGACGGATGCGTCTATGCGACACAGGTGTGGAAACATTGCCAAGAGAAGGAATGAGCTGGAGCAGCCTGCCGGGGTTGCCTCGCGGGTCCTCTCTGAAGGGGTCCTGGGCTGTAATCAGAGGGGACATTTGAGACCTGAGCTGCTCAGGCAAGGGAAAGAGAAGCACCGGCATCTGGTATTTTAGGTCTCATCATACTTTCTGTTTGGATAACACATCAGGTTCGGCTTAGCCAGTGAAGCAAAAGCCTCTATTTAATGAGCCAATAAAACGCCTGGGGCCCCGCAGGCTGGGGCTAGAGGTTAGGGGCTTGACTTTCCACTGAGCTAAAAAGCCGGTAATCGAGCCAGCATGACCTGATGAGACCTGGAGATTTCTGCACAAAGAGTCCTGGCTTTTCCATATTTTCTCCTCTTATATCCAGCAGCTTCCGAAGGAGACCCGAGACTCCTCTGGAGAGCTAACTGCCGTCGCCTAAATTGTTTTTGATAACCCTTTGCTCTGAGATTCACAACTTACTGACATCCCTCACTGGCACTGAGCCTCTGGGGTAAATAATAGAGACGAGGGTAAATAATAGAGACGGGGGTAACCCAGGTCCAAGGCTGGGGTCTAAGACACATTCTCCCATGTGCATCACTGGCTTGGAATAGAAACAAACCTTTTAGCTACAGAAATACACAGGGAGAGAAAAAGTTTAGCAAAGACCATTTCGTACTATTCAAACTAGTCTCAAGGAACAGCTTTAGCGGCCCGATTGCTTCAATAGAGGTATATTTAATACCTATTGGAGGGACACCCCCTCCACTATTATACCTCAAACCAATTTTCATAATTATCTAACCTCAAGTGAGTGCCTTGAAACCTCAGTGAAGGAAAACACAACAACAGGCTAGTTTAATTAAAGTGTGGGCCAATGGGGCTGGCAATGTGAGATGGATTTGGTGTTTGATCTCAAATCCAGATCCTATGGGGGGAAGGGATGTTAACAGAGTCACCCATATGCCCGCACTCTGCTGAGGCTGTAAGGCATATGAGATATAACATATATGAGAGATAACTTTGATTCCCACATCAGATATATAACCTAGTCTGAGCACCCTGCTCAAAGTTTAAGGATAATTGGCAAGACTGAGAGAAGATGGCTCATCTAACCAAGCTGAAGCAAATTAGACTGTGGGTCGGAAGAACGTGTCCTGCTTCCTTAGTCTTTGTGTTGCAATGACTTTAAAGCACTTAATAGTCCCGGGGTACCAAAGGATCCAAATGGGTAGGCAAGAAGGCAGTTCTCCAGCCTGGGTTTGCACCCTACGGATGTGTAGTCTGACTAGTTGGGAAACGAACTCCTATTTGTTTGCCCAGGATCTTGCTAAGTAGTTCAGGCTGGCCTCAAACTCTTGACCCTCGTGCTTTACCTTCCCAAAGCTGTCGATAGCAGATCAGTATGCGAAGCCCACACCTGGCTTCGTGTGTGTGTGTGTGTGTGTGGTCAATGTACACGTCTGTGTGGCTGTGTTCATTTGAATGGCCAGGGTTAGCAGCACGTGTCTCTCCCTATCACTCCTCACCTTATTTCTTGAGACCAGGTCTCTCACCAGATATGGAGCTTACCAGCTGGCTAAACTGGTCGCATAGGAGTGCTAGAGACCCACCTGCCTCTGTCCCTCCAAATGTCTGATTTTTATGTGCGTGCTGGGGATTAGAACTCAGACCCTCATGCTTGCATAACTGGCGCTTTGCCAATTAAACATGCTAAACACCTGAGCCCTGCCAATGCATTCTGAAGCATGCTTTTTGTGTGTGTGTTGTTGATGATTAAGGACAACTCCTTAGACTCCTTTTGCAGAAGGTACATATAATTATTTTTCCTTTAGAAAGCAAAACTGAGGTTTGGAGAGATGATTTGGAGGTAAATGCACTGGCTGCTCTTCCAGAGAACTAGGGTTTGATTCCAGGACCCATACGGTAGCTCACAACTGGCTACAACTCCAGCTCTAGATGGTCTGGTACCCTCTTCTGGCCTGTACACAGACACTAGATACACATGTGGTACAGAGACACACATGCGAGCTAAACATCCACATATAAAATGAAAATAAATATTTTTTTAAAATAAAACTTTCTTACTAGTGTCAATTAAAAATCCAACTGAGTCTCATCACTGCTAACACTAAAATTAATAATAATTGATATTGAATGCCTGAAAGTTCCCATATGTAAGAGAATTTTAAAGATATTCTATCAAGAATACCCATAATTAAACACCAATTAAGCTGTTATGAAGGGATTTTGCAAATGGCATTAAGGCATTTATCAGCTGGCTATAAGATTAAGCGCTTACTCTGGCTGTGCAGGTGTGCCCAATGACATCACTAGGCCTTTAGAAACAGGAAAGGCAGGCTGGAGTGAAAATGAGGATAGATCAGGGAGATGTGGCAGAGGAGAAAGGGTCACTTTGCTCTTGTTGGCGTTGAAGATGGAGGAGAAGGTGACAAGCCATGAAGTACAGTAAGCCCTAGATGCCAAGAGTGTCTCCTTTAGGACTCAAGGAAACAGGGACCTTGGCTCTCAGAGCGAAGGAGCCCTGATGACCCGAATGAGCTTGGATATGGATATGTGGACAGGAAAAGAGCACTGTCCCGCACAGAGGAGGACAGCCTGGTGATGCTATGCAGAGGCCCAAGTGACTTCTGGAAGCTGCGAGGTAATTCTTTTGTCTTGTTGAGGCCATTTGTGCTTGGGTTGATCTGTTAAGACAAAACAGGAATAGAAAATCCGCTCACCTGGGGAAACTCCTGTGCTTGGCATCCGATTTGAAAATAATTGCCTGACTAAGACTCTTGCAAGTGCTCTGCCATTACTGATGTACAAACTTATGGAAAAGTTCAATTATTTTCTTGGTTTTGATTTTCTGAAGTAGAGAAAAAGAGGTGGATGGTGTCATCAGTGTTTAAGATATATAAAAATACTTGGGATGGTGTAAGCTCTCACCAAGTGTTCAGCGAATTGCAGGTATCTTGAGTTCTCTTAGGAGCTATCATTTACTAAAATGCTGTATGCCAGCTGTTGTGCTAATTATTCTTTAACCCCATCAGTGTCAACAGCAACCTTGTGAGGTAGACACAATCATTCTTTTCATTTTGTAGATGTTGAAAGTGAGACTCAGGAGAAACATCTAGAAGCAGAAAGTCATTCTTAAAAAGTAGAGACTAGATGTGAACCTAAATGGCTGGATTCTACTGATGCTTTGCGACAGGTTTTTTTTTTTATTGCATTATCCAGGCTGGTCTTAAATATCTGGACTGAAGTGATTCTGCCACCTCTGCTCCCTGAGTAGTTAGGACCACAGGTACATGCCCAGCTCAACTAGACTCATTGCTATTAACTTCCTATATTTCTTTAAATCTGGTCATTTTATTTTTCCTATTGAGTTAAACATCCATCATACTTTACCAAAATAACACGATGTAAGGAATATAATTTTGCCAAAATTTAAGGAATTTTGTTAATAAATCATAACTGCTTATGTAGTTGATAGCCATTGAGTTTATACTGTGTGTCAAATGCTGTTCTAGGACTCCCCTTACAAGAATTTCTGGTTTTATTTGATTTACAGAATGACACTCCATAAAGTAATTGCTAGTAAAATCCGAGCTAGTATAGCATCACGAGGGTCATTATTTGGCTTGATCCTTGGAATGTTAGAGTTGAAAAACAGAGTGGACGGATATATCCTATAAAAATTCAATTTGGATATCAGATAAACAAGAAATATTTTCAATATTGGTACATTTAAAAATATTGCACAGAAACTGTATTGAAATGTTTTCCAGCTACCTGAACGTATTTTTTTCAGTTGTCTTATTTGGCTACCCAAATATTAGGCTAAATAAAAGGCAAGATTCAGCCAGGGGTAGTGACACACTCCTTTCAACCTCACGCTGGGGACAGAAACAGGGGGAGTTCTATGAGTTCAAGGCAAACCAGGGGTACATAGTGAGATAGACATCCCAACAAATAAAATGTTAAAAATATAGCTATTGTTTATAACCAATTAACTGACAAAGTTCAGTAAAACTTAAGTTAAATGACTGACTACAAAATGTAATCTTTGCTTGAGTGTATCTTAGGCTTTGTTTTTTGAGAGATTTTTTTTTTGAGAGAGGGAAAAAAGAGCATAAAGTGGGTGGGTAGGGACTTGAGGAGGACCTGGGAGGAACTGAAGGAGGGGGAAACGTGATCACAATATAAGGACCATGTCTGGGTTTATTGTCCTACCACAGCAGGGAGCTGTGTTGATATCCATGGTCCATGGTGCCAACAAAGGCCACAATCTGCAGCCATGATTGTGTCCAAAGGCCATGCCACTCCAAGGTTCATGCTGATCTGAGTGACCTGTGCTCTCACCTGGGGCCATAGTGTCATTCGGTCTAGGGATGCTGCTGAGAGCTTTGTCTGGGTCCATTTTTCTACAGTAGCCAGGGTCTGTGTTGATGGCTATGGCTTGTATTACCACAGGGGGTCATAAGAGCTATGTTTGTTGAAATCTGAGAGCCATGCTGAGCTGAATCTGCCCTTCACTGGCCCTTGGATAACTGGCCCTGCCCCTTGCTGGACACTGTAGCAGGAAACCTGGCCTTGCCCCTGATGGGAGAGCTAACCCTACCTTCAGGAGAGGTGGCCCCAACCCTTACCATGGGCATAGGAGAGTTGGCTTCCCTGGCATGGGCTTAGGAGAGCTGGCTTCTCCCTTGCCTGTGGTGTGCAGTTCCAGTGGCCCAGACTAACCAGCTCAGCTACAACCCAGACCTACATCCTGGGCTTTGGGTTGGCCAACCCTAGCATCTACTCCGTCTCTAACCTGCTGGAGCGTGTGAAAGGGCCGGTCCTGCAGAATAGCCCACAGATCTTCATGACTTGGGACTGCAGCAGGATATTGGAGAGGCTTCTGATGAGGGTCCAGTGAGGATGGTGTGCCAGAGGCCTTGAACCAGGGCAATGACTCACTATAATGAACACTTTGTGGGTGGGGCTGATTGGACAAAAGGGTATTCTGTGTGACACACCCTAGCTCCCAATGCCACTAGGATAAATGAAGAGGTGCTGGAAAGACAGAGGAGCAAGGTGAGTCTTTTGTTTTAATTTGTTTATAATTAATTTTGAGGCATTTTCTTTTGGGGGAGTGGGGCAGGGGCAGGGCATATATGAAGGAACTGGGAGGTGAGCAGGATTGGGGTATATGATATGAAATTCCTAGAGAATCAATAAAGAATCATGTTATTAATTTTTTCAATTAAGAAAGTAGTTTATAAATAGCTTGAATGTAAGGGATAAATAATTGCTTTATATGTGCAATATTGCTGATCCTATAAAGCATTAAATAGGAACTGAATCCTATTGAAGTAATTTTGCAAAAAGCAGGAAAAATATCTAGCACTCTATAGGTTTTACAGCTATTGACTGAAGTTCATTATAAAATACAATGAACCAGATATCAATTAAATGTAGCGATGAAACTTGCTCAGAAATGCATGTCATAATAAGTAGGAAAACTGTGAGATGTGACAGATGTGGGAGGATTCTTGAAAATATATATAGATATATTGGAAATTCAGGTTTCAGTGTGTGTGTGTGTTTGGGGGTTGAATGCTTGTGGAGGCCAGAGAACAGGTTCTCTCCATCCACCACATAGGTCCAGGGTATTAAACTCAGTTCTTGGTAGCCCATTGAACCAATTCCCTGGCCCCTTGTTCATTCCTTATTGCTGTAATTGTGTATTTATTTCTCCTTGTTCAATCACTACAGTAGATGATGATAGAGTGTGTAAGCTTCATTTACTGGGCCCACTCTGCTCAGAAAGCAGCAGTGGCTTTCTCAGCTGGCAGGTCTGCACTTCTCTTTGCTTCTTGTGATTGGGTTTCCCTTGGCAACTGTGGGAAAATGAAGGTGCAGTGGTACCTATGGTCCTGGAGGTGGCCGATGACCCTGGGTCTTATCTTGACTCTTCTTGTCTTTTCATTGCCATTCTCTCTAGGCCCTTTTGGTGAGGAGGGTTTGTAACATCATGATCTGTAGCCCCACAGAATAGACCTAGCTATTGCTACCTGATTCTGCATCCTCATTGTCACCCTGGACGCTCCTAGGGTGTGATGGCAAGTAACTGAGAGTTTTACATATCCATTCTCATTACTCATCATACTGGATTAGGTGTTTTAGGCACCTAGAGATATAGAGCTTGTGGGTAGGTATGCATAGGCTACATACAAATCTTATGCTGGTTTAAATACAGGACTTGAGAATATGCATATTTTAGTGTTTGGGATCCTGGAAGTTATCTCACGTGGATAATAAATGACAACAGCATTACGTAACTATTAATAATCATATAGACCTACATGAAAATAAACTTAAAAGTCTACTAATATTTAATAGAAAAGTGTTGTGCACTTCTTTGAAGGGTTAACCTTTAATGCAACTATCCTGTTTGATGGTAAAGCATTTTTGTTGATGACATTACACGATTCTATAAGAGTGGTATCCTTTCTGTAGGACTTTGCATTCTTATACTATATAAGAGGAGGCATCAGAATGCCTCTTCTCTATTAGTTAATATTCTAGAGCAAAATTTATTTCTTTTATAATCAGTGGAAAACATGATAAAGTTTTTATTTGGGGGTAAGATGTACCTTTGGAAGCTAACATCAGTACAACTTCATTTCTCTTTAGCTTTCTGGCTTGCCACTTCCCACACTGTGTGGGCAGGTTGGTTTTCACTTAATGATTTTACTGCTAAGTTAAGCGTGTTCTGAGATGATGTTATGGAAAGTGGTTCCTGAGGCAATAGTAGCTGAGAGCTTCAGAGACTCTTCCAGTTCTACAAGGCTTGTTCCACCTTATTGAATGAACTCATGAAGGTGCAAAAATGCTCTAGTACTACGTGGGTGGAATTACTTTCACCCTACTCTATATCCTGCTCAAAATAATGCTGATGATTTTTTTAGGTTTGCTCTTATTGACATATATGTGATTTACAGGTTATTGATGTGTTGAATTTTTATAAACTTTAATATAGTTATTATTTTTTAGCCTCTTTCATTTATTTGTTTTTACTTTCTTTTTTTTTACTGTTTTTTAATTTATTTATTTATTAAGGATTTCTGCCTCCTCCCCGCCACCCCTCCCCTTTCCCTCCCCCTCCCCCGATCAAGTCCTCCTCCCTCATCAGCTCAAAGAGCAATCAGGGTTCCCTGACCTGTGGGAAGCCCAAGGACCGCCCACCTCTATCTAGATCTAGTAAGGGGAGCGTCCAAACTGCCTAGGCTCCCCCAAAGCCAGTACGTGCAGTAGGATCAAAAACCCACTGCGATTGTTCTTGAGTTCCCATTCTTCCTCATTGTCTGCTATGTTCAGCTAGTCCAGTTTTATCCCATGCTTTTTCAGACCCAGGCCAGCTGGCCTTGGTGAGTTCCCGATAGGACATCCCCATTGTCTCCGTGTGTGGGTGTACCCCTCGCCGTCCTGAGTTCCTTGCTCGTGTTCCCTCTCTTTCTGCTCCTGATTTGGGCCTTGAGATTTCTGTCCGGTGCTCCAATGTGGGTCTCTGTCTCTGTCTCCTTTCATCGCCTGATGAAGGTTAATATTCAGGAGGATGCCTATATGTTTGTCTTTGGATTCACCTTCTTATTTAGCTTCTCTAGGAACGTGAATTATAAGCTCAATGTCCTTTATTTATGGCTAGAACCCAAACATGAGTGAGTACATCCCATGTTCCTCTTTTTGGGTCTGGCTTACCTCACTCAGGATAGTGTTTTCTATTTCTATCCATTTGTATGCAAAATTCAAGAAGTCCTTGTTTTTTACTGCTGAGTAATACTCTAATATGCATATATTCCATATTTTCTTCATCCATTCTTCCATTGAAGGGCATCTAGGTTGTTTCCAGGTTCTGGCTATTACAAACAATGCTGCTATGAACATAGTTGAGCATATATTTTGTTGTATGATAGGGCCTCTCTTGGGTATATTCCCAAGAGTGGTATTGCTGGGTCCAGGGGTAGGTCCATCCCGAATTTCCTGAGAAACCGCCACACTGCTTTCCAGAGTGGTTGCACAAGTTTGCATTCCCACCAGCAATGGGTGAGTGTACCCCTTTCTCCACAACCTCTCCAGCAAAGGCTATCATTGGTGTTTTTTATTTTAGCCATTCTGACAGGTGTAAGATGGTATCTTAAAGTTGTCTTGATTTGCATTTCCCTGATCGCTAAGGAAGTTGAGCATGACCTTAAGTGTCTTTTGGCCATTTGAACTTCTTCTGTTGAGAATTCTCTGTTCAGCTCAGCGCCCCATTTTATAATTGGGTTGATTAGCCTTTTACGGTCTAGTTTCTTGATTTCTTTATATATTTTGGAGATCAGACCTTTGTCAGTTGCGGGGTTGGTGAAGATCTTCTCCCAGTTAGTGGGTTGCCTTTGTGTCTTAGTGACAGTGTCCTTTGCTTTACAGAAGCTTCTCAGTCTCAGGAGGTCCCATTTATTCAATGAGGCCCTTAATGTCTGTTCTGCTGGGGTTATACGTAGGAAGTGGTCTCCTGAGCCCATATGTTGTAGAGTACTTCCCACTTTCTCTTCTATCAGGTTCAGTGTGTTCGGACTGATATTGAGGTCTTTAATCCATTTGGACTTGAGTTTTGTGCATGGTGATAGATATGGATCTATTTTCATTCTTCTACAGATTGACATCCAGTTTTGCTTGCACAATTTGTTGGAGATGCTCTCTTTTTTCCATTGTATACTTTTAGCTCCTTTATCGAAAATCAGGTGTTCATAGGTTTGTGGGTTAAAGTCAGGGTCTTTTATTCGATTCCATTGGTCGACTTCTCTGTTTTTATGCCAATACCAAGCTATTTTCAATACTGTCGCTCTGTAATAGAGTTTGAAGTCAGGGATGGTAATGCCTCCAGAAAATCCTTTATTGTAAAAGATTGTTTTGGCTATCCTGGGTTTTTTGTCTTTCCATATAAAGTTGATTATTGTCTTCTCCAGATCTGTGAAGAATTTTGATGGGATTTTGATGAGGATTGCATTGAATCTATAGATTGCTTTTGGTAGAATTGCCATTTTTACTATGTTGATCCTCCCAATCCAAGAGCAAGGGAGGTCCTTCCATTTTCTGGTGTCCTCTTCAATTTCTTTCTTCAAAGACTTATAGTTCTTGTCAAATAGATCTTTCACTTCCTTGGTCAGAGTTACCCCAAGATATTTTATGCTATTTGTGGCTATCGTGAAAGGTGATGCTTCTCTGATTTCCCTCTCTGCTTCCTTATCCTTAGTGTATAGGAAGACAACTGATTTTTTGGAGTTGATCTTGTATCCTGCCACATTACTAAAGGTGTTTATCAGCTGTAGGAGTTCTTTGGTAGAGTTTTTGGGGTCGCTTATGTATACTATCATATCATCTGCAAATAACGAAAGCTTAACTTCTTCCTTTCCTATACAAATCCCCTTGATCTCCTTATGTTGTCTTATTGCTATTGCTAGAACTTCAAGCACTATATTGAAGAGGTATGGAGAGAGTGGACATCCTTGTCGTGTTCCTGATTTTAGTGGGATGGCTTTGAGTTTTTCTCCGTTTAATTTAATGTTAGCTGTCGGCTTGCTGTAAATAGCTTTTATATATTTAGGTATGACCCTTGTATCCCTAATCTCTCCAAGACCTTTATCATAAAGGGGTGTTGAAGTTTGTCGAATGCTTTTTCAGCATCTAATGAAATGATCATATGGTTTTTTTCTTTCAGTTTATTTATATGGTGGATTACATTGATAGATTTTCGTATGTTGAACCAGCCCTGCATCCTTGGGATGAAGCCTACTTGATCATAATGGATAATTTTTCTAACGTGTTCTTGGATTTGGTTTGCCAGTATTTTATTGAGAATTTTTGCGTCAATATTCATGAGTGAGATAGGCCTGTAATTTCCTTTCTTGGTTGGGTCTTTGTGTGGTTTTGGTATCAGGGTAACTGTAGCTTCATAAAAGGAATTTGGCAATGACTCTTCTGTTTCTATATTGTGAAATACATTAAGTAGTATAGGTATTAGTTCTTCTTGGAAGTTCTGGTAGAATTCTGCATTGAAACCATCTGGTCCTGGGCTTTTTTTCGAAGGGAGATTTTTGATAACCGTTTCTAATTCTTCGAGAGTAACAGGTCTATTTAGATCATTCACCTGGTCTTGGTTTAGCTTTGGTATATGGTACTTATTTTAAAAAATGTCCATTTCTTTTGTATTTTCCAGTTTTGTGGCATACAGGCTTTTGTAGTAAGATCTAATGATTCTCTGAATTTTCTCTGTGTTTGTGGTTATGTCCCCCTTTTCATTTCTGATCTTATTTATTTGCGTGTTCTCTCTCTGTCGTTTAATTAGTTTGGATAGGGGTTTGTGGATCTTGTTGATTTTCTCCAAGAACCAACTTTTTGTTTCATTGATTCTTTGGACTGTTTTCTGTGTTTCTATTTTGTTGATTTCCACCCTCAGTTTTATTATTTCCAGTCTTCTGCTTCTCCTGGGCACGTCTGCTTCTTTTTTTTCTAGAGCTTTCAGGTGTGTTGTTAAGTCCCCAATGTATACATTCTCCGTTTTCTTTAAGTGGGCACTTAGTGCTATGAACTTTCCTCTTAGCACTGCTTTCATTGTGTCCCATAGGTTTGAGTATGTTGTCTCTTTATTTTCATTAAATTCAAGGAAGACTTTAATTTCTTTCTTAATTTCTTCCTTATAGTTATTATTTTGTGTGGGTATAAAGTCAAACTCCACCCTACTGAGCTCATTAAGGCAAATTATCTTCATGCATAGAGAAGTTTGTCTCAAGACCTATGTCGCCATCTTCTTTAAAGGAAATACTTCCATTTTACTAGATGTTAGCTTAGTGACAAACGAAATAAGTAAATTTTATCTCATTTCACCACAATAATTTTTTATATCTCACCATGCTTATCTTTTAGTAGACAAGGGATGCACCTGAGTTCCAGTTACCAATTGATTATAAATGATAAGTGATAGTTGGGACTCATGGCTTTTTGAAGCTTCAAGTGAATTTGTTTCAAATTCTCATTTGCCAGTTGGTGTGACTCCGGATTCTCTATAGAATTACAGCGGCTTCCAAAGATGATTTTCTTACAGTCACCCATATTCATTAGGCTTTGCAAGCCATTATAAGCTGTTCACATCTGTCTGTTTGGAAATCTCCCACTTCACACCTCCATCCCCCTGTGTAAAGTCCAGGTAGATAGGAATGTTACTGAGGATAGGAAGAGATGTGAAAGAAATCTAGTCTTGGCCTCCTCCAGCTTCCATGTATGCTCACTCTTTCTTTCTTTCCTTTCCTTTCTTTTCTTTTCTTTCTTTCTTTCTTTCTTTCTTTCTTTCTTTCTTTCCTTCCTTCCTTCCTTCCTTCCTTCCTTTTTCTCTTCTTTTACTGTTTTTTTTTCAAGACAGGATTTCTCTGTGTAACAGTCCTGGTTGTCGTGGAACTCTCTCTGTAGATCAGGCTAACCTCAAACTCACAGAGATCCACCTGCTTCTGCTTCTTAAGTGCTGGGATTAAAGGTGTGCACCACCACCACCACCCAGTTTGTAAGCTGCCACTTCCTAAGGGTTCAGTCCTCTAACACAAGACTGTCTTTTGATCTTCAGGCACCTAAAAGTAGTATGGTCCTGTTGGTTCAAATCCTTCTATAGGGAATGTACTTTCCATGTAATTCTATCTCCTGTTACCTAGAATCATGGAGAAGGCAATCTTTTCATTTCACTACACGGTGACAGTATAACATCATTGATATTCATGCAGGAGGCAGTGGTAGTCCCAATTTATTAAATGCCTACTCCTGAGTTCCTATTCTTATATTAAGAATGCAAATGTAAGACAGAAGAATGGGACATGAGCCCTTGCAAGACTTTAACACGTGGAAAGAATACTGTAATGTTATAGAGTTGGGAGGCTCTTGGAAATCATTCAGTTGAATTCTTCATCTGTATCCAGATAAGAAGACTAAGAGATAAGTTTGGACACTGATGAGGAGCAGAGCTGGGATTCGTTCTTAGGCCTTCAATCTTGGTCTAGTTCCTGTCCACACTGATCATGAAGGATGCTAATCAAGCTGAAGGTATAGGTGAGTTGTGTTGGAGAAGTAGTATAGGTGGGCTTTGTCAGGGATACTCAGAGAAGGAAGAAATAATGAAAGCAGGTCCCATAATGAAGAAAGAGAAAAATTACAGCCTAAGCTCTATTCCAACGTTCAGCTCCTTTAAGAGGAGTCGTTTATCAGCAAACTTAAGTGAGTTCCAGAAGGAATAAACCTAAATATATGTGTTCATAGATAAGGTAAAGAGAGGAATAGAATACCACCCTTTCCCATACCTGATAATGCTTCACCTTGACTGCACCCCAAATTTCTTCTGATGTCACTTTTGTGCTATGTTAGTAAGAATTGATAAATTTGGGGGAACTAAGACTATTTAGAAGTCCTAAGGTCTAGGAGAATAAGGTCTGGGTCTTCAATTCTATTTCATTAATCAACATGTCTATTTTTATGCCAATACCACGTAGTTCTTATTACTATAGCTCTGTGGAACCATTTGTAACCAGGGCTGATGATACCACCAGCAGTTCTCTTATTATTCAAGATTGTGGTAGCTAGCCTGGGTTTTTTTGTTTTTCAATATGAAACTGAGAATTGTCCTTTCAATATCTTTTTCTGAGCTTAAATGTTTTCATCAGTAATCAATGATGCCATGGAGTCCAGCTCTCCACAGTTCATCTTCCCATCCTTGTCGTCATCTCCATGCTATTGATTCAATAAGTTTTGCACCACATATTCTTGTGACTCTATTTCGCTGGGTTCAATTCTAATTTTTGTTAATCAACTCAACATGATAGGGTCATGACTGGCCTAACTTTTAGCCCTTTCCTCAATAGGAGAACATGGTTTTCTGTTTCTATGCAAGTCCACAAGCTTTGATCTGTAATCTGAGTTCCCTTTTTGATGTTCATGTTTTTGAATGATAAGCTTTACTTTCTGTCATATGCATATCTTCTGGTCTTTTGGCATGACATTCATATTCTCTTAGTGAGTATGTATGTGCAATATTTGAGATTTAACTAGGCAGAGTCTGTTTAAAGCACCAGACATGTTTGCTTTCCTCCTCTCATGCTGTAAGCGAACATCGCTACAGTTCATGATTTTCTGTTTGTTGATGATCCTTCCACTTGATCCAAACTTAAAACAAGATTTAAAGGAGGTATAAATGATGGAGCATGAGCCATTAGATGAAAGTCAGGTTTAGAAAGATGAGAAATAATATGTTTTTTTCTGTACGAAAGAAGAAGTACTAACTGGGATGAGGAGTTACTTTTGTTTGTTTCTTTTTTCTTGTCTCTGGGTTTATAGTATATGGTGAAATCATGCAATTGCATTCTCTGTTTTGTGGAAATGAGTTTCAGGCAAGGCATCACTCATGTCTCCGGGTAATGTCTATGGGGTTTGGTAAGTCGTAATGAAGCATCCTATTGATTATATGATGGAAAATCAATTCCAAAATCACCCAGGTTCTTAACTCCAGAATGTGTCCTGTGAGTTCAGTGCTGGCTCTTCATCATTGTGATTAATGTCCAATTACTGGCCTGGTGAGCAATCTTCAGGGAGTAATTGTGCTTTCCTTCCTTGCTTTTATGTACCCTGAGGATTCTCCCATTTCCTTGCTCATGCTGGGCAGCAAGGGCAAAGCACAGCTCTCTTGTTTACTAGATTGAATCTGTGCTCCCCATCCCTCTAAGAAAACCATGTTCCACAAATGCTGTGCAGTTTGTCCTTGCCTGAAGATGCCCTGAGAAAGATAAGTGGGGGCAAGAAATCCTTCGCTTCCTTTGTGTGCAATTAGCAGACTTGGACATTGAAAACAAAACTCTCTCCTAGCAAGGGCAGAGTGAACTGGAAAGGATAAAAGGGGATAATGTGGGAAATTTGTCAGAAACCACCAACAGGGATTGTATTCATAAGACCAACCAGATCTCTGTGTGTATAATTAAAAATAACTAGTAAAAATCTTTGGATCCTATAAATTTCCTAAAGGAATATAGGACATGGGCATTTGGGTTACCCAGAATTTAATCCATCTGCCTAAAATGTAAAAATTAGTAGATGTCTGGGTAATTTTGAATGTGTCTTAATTAATGCTCTTTGATTTCCTTAGATCTGCTACCATTTCCCTGGTGTCACATAGAGAGTCTTCACATGTGTGAAGGATGAAGGAGAGGTAATGTGCATATATATAATTTAAAAACTACCTCTATTTCTTTCAAAGAGTTCTTTTTGCTATACAGTCCCTTAATTCTCTCCCTTTCTTGAAGAAAACATTTCAAGATGAGAAGAGAAAGTAATGTCTCTGAGCTCTGCTAGAGTGGTTGGTGGTAGGAGACTCTCAAAGATGGGATGCTCTTGTTGTGGTTTCCTGCATAAGACCTGCATCCAATCAAGCCAATCAGTAATTCCAGCATGGGTGGAGGAGTTGATCATGAGACTCCACCCCTAGCCAGGAGTTATTAGCAATTGATGGCTGCTGGGAGAGGAGAGTCATTTTTTCCCCAGAGATGTGGCCACTAGTGTGTTGCTCATATTTATGCATTGGCACAAATTTGATTCAGTGGGCTATTTAAAAAATAGTGACAAAAAAAGAAGATGGGGCAGAAAGGGTACATACTGGGGCTCTGGAAGACTAAAAGAAAGAATTAGAGGAAAATATAATCAAATACATTGTTATATATGTATAGTTGTTCCCAGCAAAAGAAGAGTAAACTGGATAGGATGGAGAGGATAATGTGGGAAATTTGTCAGAAACCACCAACTAGGATTGTATTCATGAGACCAACCAAATCTCTGTGTGTACAATTGAAAATAACTAATAAAATACTTTGGATCCTATAAATTTGTGGTCTCCTGTGCCCACGCATTCAAGGCTACTTCTTACTTTTTCTTCTATGATGTTCCGTGTGGCCTGTATTTATCTTGAAGTCTTTTATTCACTTGGACTTAAGTTTTGTGCATGAAGATAGATATGGATCTATTTGCATTTTTCTATATGTGGACATCCATTTATGCTAGCACCATTTTTTGAAGATGCTTTCTTTTTTTTTCTATTCTACAATTTTGGCTTTGTTGTAAAAAATCAGATATTCATAGGTGTGTGGATTAATATCAAGGTCTCAATTTGATTCCATTGGTCCATGTGTCTATTTTTATGGCAATACCAAGCTGTTTTTATTACTATAGTTCTACAGTAGAGCTTGAAGTCAGAGATGTTGATGCCTCCATAAGTTACTTTATTGTACAGTATTGTTTTGCTTATCATGCATTTTTGTTTTTCAATATGAAATTGAGTCTTGTTATTTCAATGTCTGTGAAGAATTGTATTAGAATTTAATGGAGATTTCATTGAGTCTGTAGATTGTTTTTGGTAAGACTACCATTTTTACTATGTTGATCCTACCTATGCAAGAGTATGGGAGATCTTTCATTTTCTAATATCTTCTTCAATTTCTTTCTTCAAAGACTTAAAGTTCTTGTCATACAGGTCTTTCACTTGTTTGGCTAGTTACTCCAAGATATTATGTTATTTGTGGCTATTGTGAAAGGCGATATTTCTCTGATTTCTTTATCAGTCTATTTATCATCTGTATATAGGAGGGCTACTGATTTTTTTCAAGTTAATCTTATATTCTGCTACATTACTGAAGGTGTTTATCAGCTATAGGAGTTTCCTGGTAGAATTTTTGGAGTCACTTACTTATGCTATCATATCATCTGCAAGTAGTGAAAGTTTGATTTCTTCCTTTCCAATTTGTATCCTCAATCCCCTTTTGTTGTCTTATTACTCTAATGAGAACTTCAAATCCTATATTGAATAGATATCGAGAGAGTGACAGTCTTGTCTTGTTCTCTTGTTCTTGATTTTAGTGGACTCGCTTTGAGTTTCTCTCCATTTAGTTTGATGTTGAGTGTTGGCTTGATGTATAATGCCTTTATTATGTCCAAGACATTGTATCCCTGTATCCCTTGTATCCCTGATCTCTCCAAGACATGTATCATGAAGGGGTGGTGGATTTTGTCAAAGGCTTTTCAGCATATATTGAGATGACTATATGGTTTTTCTCTTTCAGTTTATTTATATGGTGAATTACACTGACAGATTTTCCTATGTTGAACCATTCCTGCATCTCTGGGATGAAGCCTATTTGATCATGGTGGATGATTTGTTTGATGTGTTCTTGGATTTAATTTGCCAGTATTTAACTGAGTACTTTTGCACCAATGTTTATGAGGGAGATTAGTCCGTAATTCTCTTTCTTAGTTGAGTCTTTGAGTGGTTTGAGGACCAGGGTAACTGAAGCCTCATAAAAAGTGTTTGGCAATGTTCTGTTTTTATTGTGTGGAAAATTTGAGAAGTATTGATATTTGCTCTTCTTTACAGTTGTGGTAGGATTTTGTGCTGAAACCATCTGTTCTTGGGCTTATTTTGGTTGGGGAGACTTTTGATGACTGCTTCTATTTTCTTGAGATTTATTTAAATTATTTATTGGATCTTGATTTAATTTTGGTATGTGGTACCTATTCAGAAAATTGTCCATTTCTTTTACATTTTCCAATTTTGTGGAGTACAGCTTTTCGAAGTATGACCTAATGATTCTCTGGGTTTCCTCAGTATCTATTGTTATGGCCCACTTTTTGTTAATTTGAATCTTCTCTCTCTGCCTTTTGGTTAGCTTGGGTAAGGGTTTGTCTATCTTGTTGATTTTCTTGAAGAACCAGCTCTTTGTTTCATTGATTCTTTGTATTATTCTCTTTGTTTCTATTTTATTGATTTCAGCCCTCAATTTGATTGTTTCCTGTTATCTACTCCTCCTGGGTAAGTTTGTTTCCTTTTGTTCAAGAGCTTTCAGGTGTGCTGTTAAGTTGCTCGTGTGAGATTTCTCCAAATCCTTTATATAGGCACTAATACTATGAATTTTCCACTTAGCACTGCTTTCATAGTGTTCCCATAAGTTTGGGTATGTTGAGCTTTCATTATCATTGAATTCTAGGAAGTCTTTTATTTCTTCCCTTATTTCTTTCTTGACCAAGTGTTGATTCAGTTGAGCATTGTTCAATCTCCACGAGTTTGTAGGCTTTCTGAAATATGTGTTGTTGTTGAATTCTAACTTTAAGTCATAATGATTTGATAAGATATAAGTAGTTATTTCACTTTTTTGTTCTGTTGAAGTTTGCTTTTTTACTGAGTATGTGTTTAACTTTAGAGAAGGTTCCATGAGGTGCTGAGAAGTAGTTATATTCTTTTGTGTTTAGGTAAATGTTCTATAGATGTCTGTTAAGTCCATTTGTGTAGGTAGAAGACTGTTAGTTTGTTCCTGGCTGCTCAGTCCCCAAATAATCACACAGAAGCTATATTATTTGCAATACTGTTTGACCAATAGCTTAAGCATGCTTCTGGCTAGCTCTTATATCTTAAAAACCCATTTCTAATTATCTGTGTATCAGCACGAGATCATGACCTACTGGCAAAGTTTCAGTGGGCTATAATGGAGGAGTCTGTCCCTGGTGGTGGCGACATGGCTTCCTCCTGACTTCGCCTTCTTTCTCCCAGCAGCTTATTTTTTCCATCTAGCTCTATTCTATAAGCCATGGACCAAAAGCAGCTTCTTTATTAATCAATGGCAATCAAACATTCACAGCACACAGTGGAGAATCCCACATTACATTTGAGTCATAACATCTGTTAGTTCCCTTATTTTTCTGTTATGTTTCTGTCTGACAGGCCCATCCAGTGTTGAGAGTTGGGGTGCTGAAGTCTTTCATTATTAGTATATGAGGTTTGATGTGTGATTTAAGCTTTAGTAAATTTTTTTTCAAATGTGGGTGCTTTGTATTTGGGGCATAGATGTTCAGAATTGAGACTTCATCTTGATGTATTTTTCCTGTGATGCGTATGTAATGTCTCCATCTCTTTTAATTAATTTTAGTTTGAAGTCTATTTCATTAGATATTAGGATAGCTACACCAGTTTGTTTCTTTGGTTCATTTGATTGGAAAATCTGTTCCCAACCCTTTTTTTCTGAGGTAATGTCTGTCTTTGTGGTTGAGTTGTGTTTCTTGTATGCAGCAGAAGGATGGTTCCTCTTTTCATATACATCCTATTACCATGTGTCTCTTTAGAGGTGAATTGAGCTCATTGACATTAAGATACATTAATGACCAGTGATTGTTAATTCCTGTTATTTGTGGTTTTGGTGGTGGTGGTGGTAGTTTTTGTGTTTTTCCCTTCTTTGTTGTTTGCTTCTGTGAGGTTATCTATTGTTGAGTTCTCCTGAACCTTTAAAGGAGAGCTAACAATATCCTTCAAAACCTTCTTCTAAATTGAAAAGAAAAGGTCATTACCAAACTCATTCCATAAAGTCAGTATTATTCTGATACAGAAATTCATTTCAAAGAAAAAAATTATATAAACGAATTTCCTTGTTGAACATACTTTCAAAGATTGTCAGTAAAATTCTTGCTAGTCATGTTCAAGAGCACATTAAGAAAATCATACAGCGTGACCCAATTGCTTTCATTTTAGGGATACAAGATTGTTTCAGTATAATCATATCTCAAAATAATAAAGGCTATATTAACAAAAGCATAACCAACATAATATAAAATGGGGTAACTGAAAGGATTTCCTCTGAGATATGGAGCAAGACAAGAGTGACCAGTCTTGCCACTATTACTCAATATTGTGCTTGAATTTTTATCTAGAGCAATAAAATGAGACAAAAGGGACACAAACAGGAAAGGAAATTTGCATGCAACGTGGTCCTGTGGTTAAAAGACTGTAAAGACCCCACCAGAAAGCTCTTAGTTCTGATGAGAGATAAGTGCTTTTTTGCAAACTTCATGGGTATACCAGTAAATGAACTCAGTGAGAGAAAAATAAGGGGAAAAATTCACCCACAATAGTTTTTTTTAATATATGGAAATAAACCTAATCAAATAGGTGAGTTACCTCTATGAAAAAAAAACAAATTTAAGACTCTGAAGAAGATACTAGAAGATGGGAAGAACTTCAATGTTTGAGGACTGGCAGAATTAATATTGTAAATATCATTGTCTTGTCAAAAGCTATCTAAAAATTTAAGGCAATTTTCATCAAAATTGCAAGTACACTCATCACAGAATTAGAAAAGGCAATCCTAAAATTTACATGGAAGCACAAAAGTCCCTAAATAGCCAGTGCAATCCTAAAAAGAAAGACTGCTGGGGGATTATAATACCCTGTCTCAAACTACACTATAGAGCCATGGTAATACAAGCAGCATAACACTGGCACAAAAGCAGACATATAGACCAACAGCAAAGAAAACCCAGAAGCAATCTCACAAAGCAACAGCTGCCTAAGTTTTAAAAACTAATATTTTATTGTCTGAGAATGTCACGTGGTATATTTTTATCATATAATTCTATTTTCCCCAACTCCTTTCATATCCAACTTCTCTACACTTTCCTCTCCACTTGCCTGAGTTTTCTCCTTTATGATCCCCCCCATCAAGTCCAGTTTGTTTTCCCAAACTACTCCTAGAAGTGGAGTGTGGTCAATCCACCAGGGGTCACATCATTAAAGAAAATTGACTCTCCCTATCCCAGCAGCTATCTAATCCGCTAATAGCCCCACCACTAGTGGCAGGATTTCATACCCACCTTCGCCCCTCCATGCTGGGATTTTGTCTGGTTTGAGCTTGCACAGGTCTTGCTGTTGTAAGAACTGTAAATTCATATTTGTAAATGTCCTGTCATATCTGGAAAATGTTTTCCTTGATGTTATTCATCCTCTCTGGCTCTTATAATCTTTCTTTTCCCCCTCTCAAGAAGATTCCTGAGCCATTGTGGGAGGGGCATAATTTGTACGTCCTATTTAGAACTGAGCATTCTGCCATCTCCTATTGTTGCATATTAACCTAGTTGAGGGTCTCTGCGTTAATTGTTATCTACTGCAGGGAGATGTTATCCTAATGAGAGTGGAGAGATGCACTGATACATGAGTATAGCAGGCATTTATTAACCCTAGTCTACAGATCGAATTCCAGGACAACCAAGGCTATACAGAGAACCCCTATCTTGAAACCTCAAAAAGAATAAAAAGAGATAATTTTAATCATATATCCATTTCATCAGAATAATAGTGTTGGGTTCTATCCTAAGGCTATCTAGCCACAGGTTCTTGGCTCTGTTAAGAATGCCATGATGTGGGATTCCCCTCTGTATGCTGAGAAATACTATTGGGCCTGGCAGGGCAGAATAGAGGTAGGTGTGGAAAACTAAACTGAATGCTGGAAAAAAGAAGACAGAGTCAGAGAGAAGCCATGGAGCCACCAGAAGGGAAAGATGTGAGCTACTAGCTGGAATCTTGCCAGTAGGCCACGAACCTCATGGTAAAACATAAAGTAATAGAAACGGGTCAACCAAAGATATACAAGCTAGCTAATAAGAAGCTAGAGCTACTAGGCTAAGCAATGATTTAATTAATACAGTTTCTGTGTGATTATTTTGGGACTGAGCAGCTGGGATTGGACAAACAAGTGGCCTCCATCAACAGTGTCAAGCATGGGTTCTATTTCATGGATTAGGCCTTGAATTTAATCAAGAAGTGATTGTTTATTCCTATAACACTGTGCCACTGCTACCCCAATGGACATATCTTTGCAGACGATGAGAGTCATCATTACAATTTTAGGGTTTACAACTGTGTGAGATTGATGATTCCTTTTCTTCTCCAGTCAGATTCATAACACGTTTTCAGTACTATAAATGTTAGCTGGTAGGATGCAATTTCCTCATGTTTTGTGAAACAAATACATGGTATATTCACCAATAATCATCTGTCAAATTCTTGATGGTATCCAAGAATGTTGGTAATAAAGTTTAATGCTTAAGTAATCTATGGGAATCAATTGGCCAACAACTCCAAAAAGGTAATTCATTCTTAGTACTGAGGTTTTATTTGCTAGCATGAGTTACCTAGTGTGGTGGTGTTTCCATGCAGAATGACAACTCCATTAAACATTTTTTTAAAACTGTGTGTGTGCATATACTTTAGGGAGCTTCTGTTGCAGTAGATTTACACTTGGCTTTGTCAAAAAAGCTTTTAGTGTTACCCCTCCCTGCTGTTTCTTCCTCTATTTTGCTCTCCCACCCTCCACACCATAATCCATGCTGTTCTGTCATTCCCCTTATTCTTTTAAAGTAATTGTGTTTGGTTTCCTCTTCTTGAAAACCCCATTTCCTTTGGCCCCTTTCTAAATTACAGATTTCCATGAGCATTCCAGAAATACACATATCTGAAAATTTAAAGCTCACCTCCAGAAATGAGAGAAAACATGCACTTTGTCCTTATGTTTCT